>NC_091933.1:32531292-32861792 GCF_041260155.1 Ptychodera flava
GCGCTGTAGTGTCTTTGACGCGTGTAAAAAGTTATCCCTCGTAAAGTCAAAGAGCTCTGGTAGTTTTTAGCTTCGTCCCATTCTGCTTTGCTAAGGAAGATAGGTAAGAGAAGTGTTCTCAGACCTTTCAATGGGGATATTTCGTCCTGTCCAAGCTGCTGAATTTTCAGAAAACGGGCGAACAATCCTCTCTGATATAATTCCCCGCTCGTGAAGATATACTCTGGAATGCTAGGTAGACATAATATTGAATGTCGTGTAAATACTTCACCACAGGCATATTGCAGTGCCCACCTATTGTTTATATATTGCTGTTGGATCACAAACCTAAACAAACACGGTAAACCATACCCCCCCAAAAAAAAAAGAAAAAGAAAAGAAGAGATTACAAATAAAATTTTGAGTGCATGCTTTGGTCTATCTAACCTGTGATACAGAGAGGTTCAGTGCCGGACCACTGTTGTTTGTCATCACATGTCCGTGAGGTGCTGCCATTCAGTTCGAAGCCGTCGTCGCACGTGTAGTAACACTCCGAGTCGACATTGTTGCCGTTTGAGCAATTGACATTGCCGTTGGCCGGTGGTTCCAACTGCGTGCAAGTCGACTGTTGTATAGGCTCTACAGAGAATAGTTTAGATGTGTAGTCGTTCAATTGTTTTGGTATAATCATTTTATAATCATCCGAAATATGTCAACACTAAAACGCCACCTCCCTCTTCTACAACGCACACTGTTTTACAATATGTGTCGGTTAAACATTCACAATGTTTGGTAATCATTCCTTTGAACTCAAGCAACATGTATTGAAGAACATATTGTCGCCTTGTCATGAGAGAGCAATGTGTTAACCCTTTGAGCGCTGCAATTGTTCCCTCTAAAATTATAGTTTGCAACATTTTACCAATTTTTGTGAATTTTCCTATAATTTTTTGACATTTTTGGACCGAATGAACATCACATTTTATTGGCTTCAGATTTTTATCAAAATTTTAGCAAAAATTAGAAATAAATTGACTGGTGTATATTTTGATATAGGCAACAAAAATTGACTTTGGCGCTCAAAGGTTTAACATTATTATGATTCTGTAGAATACTGTATCTTCTTACCTGGTAGCTGAGGAACCGTCGGGGTAACACAGTTACGTCCACACCCGTTGAAACAGCAAATTTGTCCAGCCGGGCAATCGATAGCTCTTTGGCATTCATCGATACAGCCGCGGTAATTTTCCATGTTGGGACAGAGTCCGTATCGAGTTGGTTCTCTCGGATCTATATTTGAAAGAATAAGAAGTAAAATAAATATGCATGTATTTCGTAAAGCGGTAATTTATTCTTTAAATTTTTAAATACGACACTTTTATCTTACTTAACACTGACATCTTCTAATCTAGAGGTTAGGCTGCGTTCACAAATAACGGTTTGGGGGGAGGGGATGGAGGAATCGCGATTAAAATCTTGTTTTACAGATCCCCCTTATTACCCTAAACATTTTCAAGTCCTCCCTTCTATATGATCTAAATTTTTCAAGTCCCCCCCCAAATTATCATATAGCCCCATACTTATTATGTATTGGGCAGTTCTAAAAGTTCTTAAATTGATTCATTTTTAAACGCATTCAGTGGATTTTTTGGATTTATCAGTCTAAGCTGACTTGAGTCAATCCAACTCTTGCCAGGTCAATGGCATCTGCTGAAGAGGGCACAAATGGCCATCATGAGAGAGTATGCAAATTGTGAATTCCTGGCTACGTTTTGCCAAATTGTGAAAAATTGAGCGAAGTGACCAACCAATTTTTTTTTCAAAAATACGTGACATTTATAACTTAGATGCTGCTCAAAATTGACAATACTGGAAGATTAAAATATTCCATAAAATAAACGTTTTAATCTCTAAAAGTTTGGGTATAGGCCTAATAATGGCAAATTTAGTAGAAAATAAATAATTCCATTCAGTCACACACTTTTTTTTCGTTTAAATTAAAGTCTTTGCTGTTCAAAGTTTTACTTTTGTGTAATTTAACGATGAGAATGCGAAACTTTAGAAAATCTAGCATGGTGACCCTATCTTTTTCCTTTAATATTTGATGATTCCCATATGCCAGAATTCAAAAATTCCTGATAACTTTCAAGTTTCCTGGTCTTCCATATCATGTTTTACTCTCTGGTCTGATCTTCTGTACAAGTACGTTTCACTGTCATGAGCGTCATTTGACCAAAAGTCTTCTTCAACTACATCATAGTCAGAGCTTTCTCTGTCAATGCCGATACGCAGTGACAGTGACACTGCAGTAGCAAGGCAGGAGCTGTATTAACTTTGATTATTTTGACAATATTTTTGTTCAGTTTATACAACCGCGTTCTTGTTTTACTCCCTACAGCATGCTGAACTGTCCAGTGTTGATCTTGCCAATACAACCTGTGTATGTGTACCGTGCATTGCATCATTGACAAATGACTTTCAGTCTGGACTCTTTGTCAGTTATCATCCAGTACATATTTACATATACAGGCTAGTAGTAAAGAAAACGTGGGCAACTGGGATGAAGTAAGAATTTTACACCCCATTTTATTCATTTATCTACATGAAGCGAAGGAAAAATTAACCATCCATGTAACTAAAGTATAACCCTGACCTATATACGAACTCACGCACGCGCAGCAGTGCATTGTCCTGTACTAAGCGAGGAAATTCCCTGCTGAGCATGTTTATACATATACGGAAATTCCGTGTGAGTCATCACCATCAAACTAGCCTATATAAAGGAGCTCCGTTGTCAGTCGCGGAGTCTAGCTGATGTTGAACACGAAGTTAACTAAATTTCATATCCATTCAATCCATAATGTCTTAGGTATCTTTCCAGAGGTGGACTAAATCCTTCTTGTTTTTGAATTTCTAGCGCCTGATGAAATATGTCCTGAATAAGTTCTGACCCCGGAGCCTCCTCGTTCCGAAGGGTTGCACCTTTTTCTTGTATTTGTGTAAGCAGCTGTTTATATTGAACATAATAATGTTTATATTTCTCTCTTCTTTTTGATACTCCCGTTTTCCCTTGTATTACATCAATAACGACACCAGGTATAGGTGTTAAGGCTAACAGTACCGGAACTGTCGGAATTGCCGCTATTACAGCAGAACTTACAAGAATTCCTTTAGTAATATTAAGAGCCATATCAATTCGACCCATTAATTTATAACTTCGTCGATATGCAGCACTTGTTCTTTCTATGTAATCAGCCAATTGTTCAACGCTTTCAACAACTGAGATGTGCATTTTTTTTTACTGTATATGTAAGGGGGGATAAAAAATAATTGTAGTAATATAGAAATACAATATGGCAGAAGGAGGAGAAGATATACCATTCCAGGATTTCGTTAATACAAATTTGAATGACGATGATGCTACTGCTGAAACATCTTTTATCGGCGATAATACCCTTGCAGAAGCCGAGCCTTTCCAGGCCGGCTCAAGCGACAGACCCGCAGGTGAGTCGTTGTTTAGACAGAGAGAAGAACTTACAGATATAACAGCTAACCAATACTTAGATAGAAATAGGATTACTGATGCGCATAAACGAGAATTAATGCATACGAATACTAGTATTAGGGATGGAGAGCTGTATTATCGAGAAGCCAGGCTGACATCAAATAAAGGCACGAAGTCTTTAATGCCCTCCTCAATAAAAGGTAAGGGAGCTGCAGAATTTAAAAAAGATATATTAGGAATAGATCCAGATTTTGTAACAGAATTGACTGATAATGAAGCAAAAATGTTATTGAAAAGGCAGGCAGATAGACTGAAACCATACGACATTGGACGACTCAGAGATAGAATAACAGATTTACGAGAAATTTTAGCGATAATGCCGATGAAATACGTACTATCGAAAATAAAATCGAAAAATGGAATAATGAAAACCCTGAATATAGAGCTATTAATGATGAATTAAGGATTGCGAATATGCGTATAGCGACCTTAACAACGAAAAATCAAAATAAGGCTAGAGAAAAGAGAAGTTGAAAAACAGTTAAAGGATCCTGAAACGAGCACCCAAGGAAAAGGAAAAGCCGAAGAAACTACTAGCTGAACTCATAACAAGAGAAGCTAAATTGACAATCGAATTGAATACGAACATGGTAAGATTAGCGGGGCACGTGAAAGTCTGGCTACGACTAGGTCTCTTCGTGATGTAATTTCTGATCCAGAATTATCACTGAGACTGAAGCTGACAGAGTTATTTAAACGAAATGGTATAAAATCGCGGCAATACTGACTGCCCTTGGAATGACAATATCAACAATTGCCCTGGCTGTAACTAGAGGAGGGAGGGGGAGCAGGGGGAGGAGGAGCAGGAACTGGCGGGTCTGGTTCAGGTCCGCCCAAAGTATATACAAAAGCGAAAGAAATTGTAAAGCAATTTGGTGAATGGTTAAAAACATTGGCCGCAAAAAGTGCTGCTGCAATACCAGGTTTAATCGGCTCCCTCGTCAGTTTTCTATTAAAAACAGCAGGATCGGTGGTTGGATTTGTCGGAGAACAGCTATGGATATTTTTAACTGGTTTAACATTAGTCATTATAAATAAAATTATGTATTAATATATGACACCCCTACGGCATCAACATGTTTGGTGAAAAGAATATTGCAAAGTTTCTTTCTAAAAATAAAGACCTGTTTGGTTTCTCTGTCGAATTGGAATGGTGCAAACTCCGACGAGTAAATCGACATATCCTTCGAGCAAATCCAGGTGTCCGACTCAAAGATGATAATCTATATCATAACATATTAGCTTTCGTGAAGGAATGTCAAAAGACTAACTTCTTTAAGCGACTAGAATTCATAGCTGTATTCCAGGATACTGAGGATGACCAAGAGGCTCATCATCTCCAAGAATATTGGGTTCTTCGATTGATTCGCGACACAGGCAATCGATTTATCTTTCAGAGCAGACAAATTAACAAAATAAAAAGGATAATATTTTGTTATGTGATTTTTTCTTCTAAGTTATTATATACACGAAGTGAAACTTAAAGATGTGATTAATTTTCTTTTAACTGTAATTTCTTTTTTTCTTCTACTATATACATTACACGAAAATGGGGTACGATAGAACATTATCACCGACTTTCACCAACCGAATACCGAATGGAACGAAGTCAGAAAGAACTCATCACGTGATTGCTCATAATCCAAGTGAGGCAGATCCAGGCCAGACACTTATCATACGATGTCCGAAGTTAGAAAGCGGAGTACTCTTAGTTCCAGATACTTTCGACCTGGTTTTTGATCTCGAAGTAATGGGAGGTGGAACTACCCGTGTAGTACAAAATGTTGCAAAAAATTTGGTGGAGCGTATGAAACTCACATTTGAGGGTCAGACACTTTTCGATTTGAATAAATATAACCTTATTGAATGTTATCGCGATCTCTTCAAACATAAAAAGGAGAGAACGAACATGACACTGTACGGAATTCAGAACGAAAATCTAAGAAAATTAAGAAGCGGTTCGACCGATGCAGATGCCGCCGTCGTGGGCGATAAGTTACTTTTCGACACATATAAAACAAAATATGCTATTCGTCTCACTCACCCCCTCATAACAGGTCATGGAGTTGCATATCCAAAAGCGTTAGGGAGTCATATTGAATGGGAAATTACGTTGGCACCCGCCCCCCAATTACTTGTCAGTAATCAGTTTATTACAACCAATTATAAATTAAAAAACATTCAAATGGAATACGAGACAATTTCTGACCTCAATCTCGCGAGGTCAACTGCTGGTTATTACAACGGTGGAAAAAGTTACCTTTACGAGCATATACATTATTTTAGAACAATCCCATTCAAAGAATCGGACACGGTTATCAATGAAAATATAAATGTACCACGACGTAGCATTAGAGGTATCGCTATACTCTTCACTAAAAATCAGAATCAGTCAGAACTGAACAGTGAACTTTTCTTTAACCCATCCATTGAATCTGTGTCTGTATCATTGAAGGCATTGCAAATAAAGTGTACGCTCAGAAGATGATACCAAGACAATTTTGGCGAGAGGTGCGACGGTATTTTGCTGAAGATAAAGATTGGTGTGAAATTGATATAGATGAGGCCGATTATTTGAAGAATAAATTCTGTCTGTTTATCGATCTGCGTAGTTTAAAGATATTGAGTTTCATGGAAATGGTTTAAAAGTAATGAACACAAAGGACGGAATTCAACTTGAGATCCTGAAGAAAGATACCGCGTGGGTTGGCGATGACGCTCACATGATAATATATTTGCCCACATTTATGTTATCAGTGATGCCCTGGTCTCTATTGAAAATAGTAGATTAATGTCTTTACAATTTTATAACCATGACCCGTCGTCCGTCCTATCGGCCATGTTTCTGCCAACCATTCGCCTGTGTCTGGATTGTATAGCTGCACACGTTTGATATCATTTGGCGCCATCATGATTTTACTACGCTTTTCACTACGGATTTCTCCAGCCTTTTTCCGTACAAACTGTACAAACTGTGCCGGCTCCGGCTTCTTCCCAGTTTCAAATAGATCTTTATAATCTTCAAAGTTCAAATGTTTTCTAACACAAACATCTTTCACCCCTTTATTTTTTTTCGTCTCCGAAGTTGGAGTTCGAAAAGCATACACTTTCGAGCGTATGCCGACAAAATCAAGAATAGGTTCACCATTCAACTCATCTTTAAATTTACCTATCACTTTTTTATTAATCTTCGGAAAGTTGGGGGCCACCAGGGACCGCTCATCCCACTAGTATCATATATAGACTTCTCACCATTCTTTTCAACATCTTCTCGGACTATATCATTGAAAGTTACGTCCGGTCCGGGAGTCGGCACACTGTAAACAAAACTGTCAGTATCCATGTAGGCTAATCGTATTCCAGGGAACTGGGCCCGAAAGTAATTGTAATGCGTCTCATACATAAGCAGCTTAGAAAGTTCCAGTACTGCGGCGCCGATGAAAACTGGTTTTACATATCTATGCTCATCCGTTTTCAGTTCCAGTAGGGCACTGTCGCAGGAATCGCCATCCTCTTCGGAAGTTATGAAAGTTATATGTTTCATCTTTGGATTATACTTCTGAATCTTTTTACGTCCACTATCCGTGCCGTTCCAGTCCGAAACAAATTTAAAGTCTCTGTACTTTCGAACATCTTCTATTGTCTTACCGAACATTGCATTATTCATCAGCTTATAGAAATTCTTTTCGAAATCTGTCCTCCCCTTTTCCTCATTTTAGTGTTAAAGTCAATATATTTCGCGAGACATGGAGCTTCATCGAAAGCAAGCACCCGATAAATCTTTTTCAATCTCATTCCCATCCGAAGATAGAATTCCAGCAACTTGTAGTGTAAGACGTATCTCTCTCTATCCATCACACTTGTAATCAGTCGACCGCCCTGCCTCGGAAATTCATAGTGATGCGGTGCTAATGGCAAATCGCTGTGTTCTTCATGTAATTCGGCTGGGTATTCTAAGTCTACTTCTAGAAAACTTGGTGGAAAGGTGGAACCAGGTCCCCACGCTCCGGCTCCGCCCCCGCTCCGCCGCTCGGCCTCCCATTCCTCCCACTCTTCCATCGTCATCCAATGAAGTCCGCCCGTAGGCATTGCCTGACTCATTGCCCAGCCGTAGAGATTGTTTGCATCGAGATATTTTATTTCGGTCACCGGCTTCTCTGGATCGTAATTCCCGTAAGCAGGATGATTTGTCTGTAAATAATGAATATTACACTGGCTGATACCCCCTCGTATTCCCCGTTGTACGAAAGTCATCTGCTCAGCATCTTGAATGAGTTTAAACTTATTACCCGTGTAAAGTAACATAGCATCCCATGTCAAGCCAGGGCGCTGACATATAGTGGGCTGGATCTAACTTATATGCTTCTAAACATGTGTCACGGAAATTTTCAAATATATTGCAAGAAGTAGAACGTCAGTCTCACAATAGAATTCCATATAATCACGAATCGTCTTACATCCAACTTCGTCCCATACTCTTAATGCATGTTCGTAATCGGACTCTGAAATCCCCTCTTCCGTCAATTCGCTATAAAATTCCCCCCTCTCCGGGAGCTCTTCCTCTCCCAGTCTGTCAACCGAGTCTAAATATTCGTAGGGGAAGAAACCTTTCGCCCTTTGAATGTCCGGGTACGAAAGTGGGGCCGCCGTCCACCCGTGGGGCTCCGGCACAGTTTTTGCCAACTTCGCCAATGACCCCATCATCAGCTGAGCACTGTCCATAAACTTTATAGAAAAGAAACGTCTCTTTATCTCCCTCTTCCCTCCGGCAACAACAATTGAGGCGTGAAAAATAAATGTTTTCGAGAGACCCATAATTCCTCCATTGCTCGTCTTAGCTATAATTTTAGGCTCTGGTCCGGAACCCCCATCATCTCCTTCGGTAACGATTTCATGTAATTCTTTCAAAATAAAAGAACCATCGTATCCCTTGAGGTTGTGAAAGTAGATAGGAATGGTTCTCGACGGCCGGCATCCTTCGCAATAGAAGGTCGCCTCCTCCTTCACTACTCGGTATCCTGCCGGCTCTCCACATGCAATACAGACTGGATCACATCCGTCGCGCCGGTAATTAGAAGGATCCCTCATCGGTATTATTTTCCAATAATACGATTTAGAATAATACTCGGCCCGTTCTTTCATATCCTTTAGAAAGTCTGTAACACAGGAGAGACCTGTGAATGTTCTTTTACCATAAACAGTGGGTCGGCCCGGGCCTCGTTCCGAAGGTCCCCCACCCCCGTTCCACCATAACATACGAAAGACAAATTGGAATGTGTCGGCCGTCCCCTTCTCAATAATTGCCTCAGTATCTGCATAGACGACGTAGGGAGAAGGAACCTTCTTCCGATGTCCTTCAAATTGACACACTTCCTTAGGAAAATCTGGCTGGGCAGTGTCTGTTCCACAGTATACCTGATGTTTTTTCTAATTCTTCTGTTGACTTAAAACCTCTTTTACAAACCATACAAATACACTTCCGTCTGCGCTCATTCTTTCGATTAGTACGAGAATTACGAAGGCGATTTTCCGCAGTAATTGGTACGAAGTGAGAACGGCCGCCGTCTTCGCCAACTATCAGTAGATATTTGCTATTTGATTCCTATCGGCTTCACCTTCGGCTGGGCACTATATAACACAGTTATGTCGGACGGGGGAGCGGGATCATTTTCGTAGATCTGAAATACTTGAAGTTTGATGCCTGGATTTTGCTGCTCGAAGCGCCTGAATACAGTCAGATCGGCGGGCGTAGGAAAGGGAATACCTTCCCAACAGTAGTCAGCCATAAATGGGGCGTACGTATTCCATTTTCTCCTTACCTGACCACATTTCTTTTCACGAAACTCGGGGTCGCTCAACTTTAAACTTGCTACGATGGCGTATTGAAAACAGTTCTCGCTGCCCGAAGGTAGCACCAGATCGCTAACACAATGCTTATTTTTTAACCATCTGGGAAGTTGGACTGCGCCAGCCCCAGCCCGAGTAAAACTTCTACTAGAATTACTTCAAAATTAAGTATCTCCTCGAGAACGAGACCAGAACCCTCAACATTTTCAATTGTATCAAGCATACGATCGTAGCGATCTATTAATTGTTGCCCCACATCCGATCCCGATCCTCTTACATCTTTTGTGTATGTATCATTTAATTTAACATACAATGAACGCGGTTGTGTATTACCAGTTTTCGGATCCGATAATTTGACTTCCATTTCGGTATAAACAGAGTACATCTTTCGTCCCCTTTGACCATACCTTCAATATCCACCAGCTCCCCGATATCCTTGACTCGCTTGACTTCAGGAAATTCTTTTCGTAAAACTGCTCCCTTGAATGCTGTATGTAATCGACGGGCCATAATAATCTTTATGATATATACTATCCTAAAAATTTTTAAAATGAAAAATAATTATTCTATGATAGGTCATCAAAATCCACTATAATATTTTTGGCAGCATTTATTTGTTTATATATCTCGCCTAATCTTTCTAAGTCGACTAGTTCTTCCGCATCTTGAATTTCTGGTTTATTAGGCGCAGCACAAAATATTAATCTCTCAACAGTGAAAGAAAGAGCACGCTTACTTAAGCGCGGTTTAAATGCTAAGAATTCTATCTTACTACCTTTTCGGATATTACGAGGTACAATAGCAGGATTTTCTCGGACTGGTAGTAACGGACTCACTGTTTTAAAACCGCAGTCAATTTCTTGAACCATATCAATACATGTAGCGAAATCGTGAGCCCCTCTCCCTCTCCCTCTTTTAAACTGAAATTTAAAATACGCCACTGGCTGAGGCCCCTCGCTCCCTCGCTTCTGATACACTTTAGATGGATTGTAAAATCCGCAGTAGTATCTTGGAGTGAGCGGCCAGGCTTGCAGCATAACTTTTAGCAGTGCTTGCATCGAAACTTTCACCTAGGGTACGGAATATTATTAAATCAGTAAACTTTTGAAGACTCGGTTGCCAACGGACACACACCCCATCGCATGTAGCAGGATCCCTCCCGAACCATATTAGGTCCGATGTTGAAAACCACTTCTAGCTCACTGTCTACATATATAATAGGATCTACAAGATTCACCAAATATGAGTTTGCCGTCACTGATTTGAATATTCTCTTCTCCGGTTTCAAGTATTTTATTGCAGTTGAAATAGAAAGGATTGTCATTGTCTTATCGTATATATCTTAATAAAAAAAATTTTAAAAAATTTCTATGATATAGTATCCTAAAATGTCATACATATTCATAAATGGACCAACTGGAAGTGGTAAGAGTTACGATGCAGTAAATTTGGATCCGTATCACGTACCAGAATTTGACACTAGTTTTTCCAGCAACATTGCCGACTTTTATAATGGGCGTGTCACCCACGTTTCGATTGCCGATTTTCAGAACCAGTTTATAGAACATACGCTTAGTTTACAATGTCAGGCTGGGAGAGGAGGGGGAGTTTCCCTCCCTTCAGAACAATACATTATTTGTGACTCTTCCATAATTCAACATCTGACTTTTTCTCGAATCCGGGGCGTTTCCACGGAGGGGAAGAAAAAAAGATTGTTTCTAGAGCATTTGACCATTTACCCAGTTTCATTATCATATTCAAAGATATGCCTTGGGATTATTGCAGGCGGAATGTGTTGACTCGAGCCAGGTCGTACGAAATAGCCGCCTTAGAAGAACTAGAAGAGATTCACAATAAGTTCAAACAGACTTTCTTAGAAATTTGCCACGACTACAGACTTCCATGTTGGTAATTCGGAACGCTCTTACCCCCCTCGTTCTCAAGAATATACTTAATCCAACAATTGATACCGAGACAGTCGGACCAGTAGAATATCCACGAGCTTTTGACTTTGGAATTGCATGGAGCGGCGGCAGCCAGGGATTTTTAATAGACGGTTTCAAGGAGGAGGAACTTGAAAAAGCGTACTTCCCACCTGGTCAAGAACAACTAGAACAACCTCGAGTCTCACTAAAGAACCTACACAAACTTCTTAACGCTTGTGAATCTGTGTGTGCTTATAATGCTTCGTTTGACCTACGAGCACTTGACATTATGAAAAGGGGGGACTTTGAAGTTACTTGTCTATGGCTTATGTCAGTTGTGTACATTATACTTCAACCAGAACTTATCGATAAAGCTGAACAAGGGGGACTCGAAAGAACGGACTGTGGTAACATGAGAAGTCGTTTTGAAGATCTTGCAAACTTAATATGTTCAGGAACTGAGTGGTACCACCTCATCCACATACGGCCGAAAAAGATGCAGTAAGTGAACATTACTTACGACAGTACATGATAAATACTTGGCCAGGTGGGGGGTGGAAGTGGGGTGGTAAACTGACACTTTCGGCTTTCAAGAAATTAAGACTTTTTCCATGGTACTTATTGAATAACTTTCGTAAATACTTACGTTAGTACTTACGTAGTACTTGACAAGTACCATGGACAGGAACTTACGAAGTACTTACGTAGTACCAGCACAGGAACTTACGAAGTTCTAATAACATTTTCCTCCGGCTCCCAACTATTGAAACTTTCTGGATAACCTTTCCATTTTATCAGATAATATTTCTTTCCTCTAATTTTTTTCGTCTTCAAAATTCGTTCTACTCTGTACAGCTCGTCGCGTCCAAAGGGCGCTCTGAAGTTCATCAGAATAGAAAGTGCCGAGTATTTCCTCTCCATTCAGATCTTTTATTTTGTAAACTGGTGGTGTTCCCAAGCCAGCTGCGTACACAACTTTTGAAACTACGAAAATCTCCTCTGTCCAATTTGGTAAATATCCTTTCTTGAAAGTGGTCTTGTATTTTGTAATTCGGACACGTTCTCCCGGCTTGAATTCAGGGTTGGCTCCCCCGGCTGCCAACTCAGGACCGAATAGTGTATAAAATGCCTGCCAATCGTTCTCCTCTGTTACGTCCCTGGGTTTCATTTTGATACTTCCGTGAACGGTGTTATTGTAATTCTCGAGAAGGTGGGGTAGAATAGAAAGCCATTCACGTGTCTGTCTGTATGTAAAGTATTTCCACATCATCGTCTTGAGGGTCCGATTAAAACGTTCAACGACGCTAGCTTTTTTGTCACTGTAGGTGTGAAACCAATGAATGCCTGACTCCTGGAGCCACCCCTGCATTTTTCGATTAGTAAATTCCCGCCCCTCATCTGTCTGAAGTTTGTCGGGTCTTCTCCCAGATTTCTTAATCACATCTTGTAGTGCCTTCAGAGTGTCATCGGCCGTTTTTGACTGTATTGGCCTAGCCCAGGCATATTTACTGAGTACATCGATTACTGTTAGCATGTATCGAATGTTATGATTCTCTTTTGCGAATGCTGCAGGGAATTCCACAAGGTCTGCTTGCCACTGTGAGTCTATCGATGTTACAAAAACGCGTCGGCCGCCCGTAGCATGAGAACGAGGTACCGGTTTATGTAGATTATAAGTTAGCTGAGTTTTTAACCAGTCCTGCACCTCTTTCTTAGTGACGTGGAGTCCGCTGGCCCGTGCTGCGTCATACAATTTTTGCTACACCTCCAAAACCAGTTTTCGGGTTGTAATATAATTCTCTAAGAGTACCTTCAGCTTCCATAATTGTTATATTATACGAATAATTTTATGTCGTACGGATGCCGTAAACGAAATACTAGTTTACTGAATGGCCTACTTTTCAATTGCTTGATTAGGCCCACGGCTTCCCGTTCTGACACCTCCATTCCATATTCTTTTATAATAGTTTTGTTGTCTATCTTGTTCGGTGTGTAAAATAGTACTAACATCTGTATGTTTTCCCTGAATGGTTTACTAATACTAGTATATTGTTGAGTCAGAACCCAGACAGATAATCCGTCGTGCCTTGCGCTGAAACCAAGTTGGACTAAAACGTTACTGCGCTTCTTCATATCTTTGGACGAGGCGCAGTCGTCGAGGATTATTAAAGTGTTCGTGCCGGCCCATTCTTTATGCACGTAGGTTAATGTATCATCCACTGCATCGAGTCCGACTGGAAATATAAACACATTATCATCGGTGAAAATGAATCTTCTATTATACGCTTTATTATTCATGAATGTTGGGCAAATGAATATCACATATTCGAATTTCCTTAAGTACGGACCGGTGAGGAGGTCCAACATAAATTCTGTTTTGCCAGAATATGTCGGTCCAGTTATAATCATGTTGAATGGTGGGGTTACGTATATTGACATTTCCTCTGGATCTATATACTGTAAATTAATGAATCTCTTCTAGTTCTTTTAAGTTACTGGTTCGAGTTAGATGAAACCCAGTCACATCGACAGCATCTGAATGAACTATATAGTTAGTGACTTTATTCCAGTACCTACAATAGTAATGAATATTGCTAAAGATAACAAACCAATTTTACCATATTCGTGAATAGGGTCTGCAGATGCTGCCCGTTCTGGGGAGGGGAGGGGAGGCCCCCGAGTCGTGTCATTGTGAGGTGGTGTACTCTCCGGGCTCGTCTGCCACTTCACAGGATCTCCCCCCTCCATCTCGTGTACAGCACTTTCTCGAACTTCCGTGTTTATATCACCATTCACCCCGAAGGACATAGATTCTGTTGCGTATTGCAATTCATTATTATAACCCGAGATTGCCGGGCCCGAAAGAATGACCATTTCAGACGGTAAGAGAAGTAAATTGGGTGAGACTGCCATATCAAGTTTTACACCAGTATTCATTATTGTGTCTTGATATCGCCTATAACTAATTACTTTGTCGGTATTACGAATTTCATCTTCGAGGAGAACACCGAATTCTTTTCGGACTTGCTCTGCACTGCCAGTATCGCCCACTATGGTACTACGAATATTTGCTTGTGCGCCAAGTATGCAATATACGTAGGCTTCAAGGCTTTCATTGAGGCGGGCGAGACCGGCCTTTGTTAGTCCCGAGTCTCCCTTCAGAGGAATGAAACTATTGTATTGTCCCTCCGATCCATCATTTCGGAAGAAATAATAGTGTGGTCTGTCTTTGTCGGGCAGTACATGTTTTTTCTTTCCAAAAATGGTATGTGTATAGAAAACGCCTCCGTCGGCGGAGAGGAAAAAGTCATGACCGTTGTATATCGCTTTTGGCTGTCGAACGGGACCACGATTAGTGTAATATTCATATCCATAACCAAGACCTTTATTTTGACCTTTTCGATAACGAAAGTCGGACTTCGTTGGACTTATATTTCCAAATTCTGTACATAGAAGTTCATATTGGACGAGATTGTACGGATTGTCGCCCGCTTTGAAGGTGGGGGTATCGTCTGGAAGTGCAACGCCCATTTCGTGAAGGATCCGACGTATTGTAAAGTATACATGGAAACGGCAGAATGATCGTATTTGCGGAGGAAATTTCTTATCAAAGAGATGGGTGAATGATATACCACAACCAGTAGTGCTGCACCATACAGCGAAATTCAGTTGCTGGTCCCAATATTTCATATGCGGGCTGCCCAGCCAGACATTACTTTCTTTTGCTGTTCTATGAGTGATTACATTATCTTTGAACACATCCCGTGGATGAAAAGTAAATTTATCTGTCGGCGTTACATATATTTCTAAGTCCATGAGAATAGGTTTTATTCCCCGTCCGGTTTGGAAGGAATATCAGCATGCTGTACTGTCGGTACGCTCGTCTTATTCAATTGAAAAGCAACTGGGAATAAGTCTGTACTCATTATTCGTGTTTCTATATACATATAGATTTAAATGGAGGAGAATTTTCCCGGAATCCATCCCTGTCGGAACGTTAGGGGTACTAACATTCCAGACTATGTTAATACTTTATTTCGGATTCAGGTTTAAACGAATTTTTTATTTTTTACTAAGAATAGATAACATACTGCAAACAATGGAGAATTTAATAAAGTCATCGGCAGCGGCAAATATGGCAGCGCATTCCGAAGGGGCTTCGGCACCTTCAGCGCCTTCGGACAATAATCAATCCATAATAGAGACAAAACGTGAAAAAATACTCTGTGTCATCGCAAGTGGTCAAAGTAAGTTATTTTTGGTAAGGAGATTTCAGTTGCTGACGTAGAAAAATGGAAAGATGAAACGGTGGTTAAAGCCTTCAAAATGTACGAAGCGAAATACAGTTCTCTTATAAGTGATACCATCACTCAAAGTTTCATAGATCTAGGAGCCCGTGCAATCAGTCAGGTAGTTCCAATCGATGATCGAGATAACTATGCCACTGATCTTAAAAAGGATTTTATTCTAAACAGTGAAATAAAACGATTATCAGGACGGATAGCGTACACGTGGGGGCCCCTGATTGCTCTAATTTCCACCGGTTTAATTACGGGTAAACATTTAAATTTTAAAAAAATCGGGTTTAATATAGTACCTGAAATAAATGGATTCAACTTCGACGACTCAGCAAACGGCTCCCGCCAGGGACTCCGTCAGACGACCCGCACCACGACACCGCACACCGACAGACATCCGAACATCCGACACAGCGCAACATAGAGAAAAGTGACGTTACCGACGAAGCATCCAGGGAGAGTTGCTGCGGGCAAGAAATTAGCGGAATGGAACAGGCAAAACAGGGAGAAGAAACTAAAAGCAATGGAGAGGGAGGGAGGGGGGAGGGGATCGATGCGGTAGCAGACCTACCGCCTACAATGAAAGAACAGTGTGATAATAATTCACGCTGG
This sequence comes from Ptychodera flava, assembly GCF_041260155.1. NCBI lineage: Eukaryota > Metazoa > Hemichordata > Enteropneusta > Ptychoderidae > Ptychodera > Ptychodera flava. The sequence goes on from NC_091933.1 coordinate 32,547,519, forward strand.
TATAATAAATGTTATCTTGTTTTAGGAATTGTGGGAGTTTCATTGACTGCATTAGGGCTATATTGGGGGCGTGCTCGGCATACCCCTGTCCCGTTAATCGATCGAGTCCAGATCGGAAAGATCCTCCCAAAATAAGAAAGCGGAAAAAACAGAGCCAGTAGCGCGCCCTCCAGAACAGTTCCGACGGGAGGGGAGGGGGAGGGAGGACCCAGCTCCTCTACATTGTATGAGATGGATTAACTCCCCATATTTTTTATTTTTATTTTTTTATTTTATATACTAGTCAGCAATCATGGATATTAAAACAGTTGTAAACACAATGTACGATGGTATTGTAATCGCAGGACTTGCGATGGGATATCTTATGATCTCCAGCAAATTTCTGAAAATAGAGGTTGGCGATCCAAGTCGTCCAAATTTGACTCGATTGGCAAAATTAGGCGGTGCGACTGCTGCCGCGGTAGCAACCAAAGATCTCCTTGAACAGAAAAATATTATTCCTGCAGAACCTTATACTTCGTAATGGGCACCTTCGGAATATTATTCATCGAACATTTATACTTAGTAATATATACAGCGCACAACATGATCATTTGGATTGAAAGCAAAACAGGTGAACCTGTTACTGTTAATTTTTACCCTTGTATTGACACGACACAGTTTACGAAGATAAGACTGCTAGAGTGCGGACTATATAATTCATGGCATAACATAACATCGACGAATAATGTAATAAAATATCAAGAAGGTGACCAACCGAAGAAGACTAAATCAATACGTCCAGGTAACTACAATATCGATACGTTAAACAAAGCAATCGGGTTGAAGCAAAAAATTAATTTTGAAAAACATCTGCCGACAAACCATGTTTATCTAACTTTGGCTAAAGATATTAAAGTCTATTTCAATGCCACAGGTAGCTTCGCCAACGTCGTCGGCTTTTCAGATAAACCTGAGAACAACCCAGTTATAAAAAGTACTATGAGTCCGAAGAAAGTGGATTTCTTAACAGTCACTAAATATATAGTTCATTCAGATGTAGTCGATGTTACTGGAAATTATGTTTCATTTGGTTCGGGTGCCTCCGGAGGATACATACAGGGAAAGTATCGAACTGTTTACAAATACTTCCCATCCGGGATACGAGAGAAATAAGTGAAAAGGTTACTTACGATTTTAAAAACGGAGCAATTTCTATGCCATTGAGAAAGGGGGAGATTACATGAATTCAATGCGTATCTGGATAACAGATCAGGATGGGAACATGATCGATTTCAATAACTGGCCAATTAGCTTTTGTATTGAATTATTGTAGTCCCGAAGCGGGGCCGGTGTAACCCTATCGGAAGATAAACCATCCCACGACCAATCCTCCAGCAATATAGATCATCTCATATTTCTTTTGCTCAGGACTGGCTGATAATAATCTGAGAATTGAACTGGACTTGACGTAGAGTTGCTTTGCACCGCTTCTGCTCTTCTGCTTCTCAGGATTTCTGCATCTGTATCTCTTAATTCTGCCGCAGCATGCGCATCCTTTGCCTGATTTTCTCTTTCCCAGTCAGCCTGTAGTAATCTTTTTTCTGACCAGACGTTGCGATCATGTTCAAATTTTTCTAATGCTTTATCATGTCGGACTTTCTCTTCAATAAGAGCCTCACCATTCCCAGAAAGCTTTTGTCCGATAATATTTCCTCCTGTGAATGCCGTTGCATTTAATACAGCACCGAGAACTGTCATTCCTATAGCTGAAGCCATGATTGTGTATATTACAAGGTATTATTTTAATTTTCACTGTATATAGGTCCCTACGGAGTATGTCTGATCCAAGTGGCTTCGGTCTAGGTACAATTCGTATGCAAAATCTTGAGCTTGAAGATCTGAGTGATGTTAAAGTTAACAATAATACTAAGATGGCTGCTAATCATAATAAGGATTACGTCCTTCGTTATAAAGACCGCGAAAAATATTTCGTTTTAGCCAATGCCGCGGCGCCACCCCACGAACATGCTGTAGAATTTTCCGAACTTAAAGACATTGATGAAACTGTAATTGACGCCACAAAGGCTTCGAATGATTCTACTCCTTTTGCTCTGACATGGGATTCGGCTAGTCAGAAATTCATGCCTTATAATGTGCCGCGTAACATCTTAGATATATTGGATAGTGAAATTGCAGGAGGTGTTGCTGAACCACCAGGAACTCCGAATGTGATTTATTTTGATAGCAATGTAAACAAATATAAATTGTTAGATTTTCGTAGTTGGCTTACTCCTACGAATCCATACATTGCACTTCTTGGTATACCGATTCACCTTAAAATTAGTCCTCTTAATACAATAATGAAGGCAGATAATACACTAAGAAGGTGGATAAACGAGGGGGAGAATTATTGCTCGTATACAGCTAGCGGAGTTCCAGTTAGATTATTTTGGGACACAACTTTAAAGAAACTGGGTCTTAAAAGTGTCGGTGATGAGGCAGCTGTTCTCACTTTACAGACTGTAAATCAACAGATGACTGATAATATGAAAATACTTCAACATGGTACAGTTCTCATTAGATGTGTAAAGTTAGCTACTGGAGATGAATTTGACGATTTGGTTGGATATTATGCTATGAAAACAGATAACAGAACAACTTGTGATATTATCATAAGTATTGATAAAGATCGGGGAGGGGAAATGAGTATTGAATGTTTTGTTGGTGGGAATAGAATAGAGAACGACTTAGGAACTACATTTGTACGTAGAGATAAAAGAGTGAACACTTTAGATATCAGTACCATTCATCTGAAACGTCTCATATTATTTGAAGTAATGGTCTTCCGTCATATTTTAAGTTCAGAGGAAATTACTAAAATTTTATCTATCAGGTGAACAAGTTCGCCCGATAGGAACTCCGAGTTCAGACCTCAGTCATGTAGTAGAAAAATTCACATCAGCTAGACTCCGCGACCGGCCGGCCGGACTGAAAACGGGGTCCTTTATATAGGCTAGTTTGATGGTGATGACTCACACGGAATTTCCCGTACATGTATAAACATGTTGTGTGTGACTCAGAAGGGAATTTCCCTAGGATTCCCGCTTAGTTCAGGACAATGCACTGCTGCGCGTGCGTGAGTTCGTATATAGGTCAGGGTATACTTAGTTACATGGATGGTTAATTTTTCCTTCGCTTCATGTAGATAAATGAATAAAATGGGGGTAAAATTCTTACTTCATCCCAGTTGCCCACGTTTTTCTTTAACTACTCAGGCTTTGTCGAAAAAAACAAAATATGTTTCAGCACACTGTAGGGAGACAGCGATAAACTGTAGAAAATATTGAAAAAATTATAAACGTAGCAGGCCAACTTGATTGGGTTTTTTTTACGAAAAAATCATACCTTTAAATTTTTTCGAGATAAAAGTCATGAAATGTAACACAATGGCTCCAGATTTTGTCTAAGTATTACTAATATTAGAACAATTAGATGGCATTAAAATGTTATTCATTTTTCATTGAATTACCTGACAAACCTTGGGATTGGAATATGTAATTTTAAGGTCAAGAGAACCAAACAATTCAGCCCCCCTCCAATGGGCAGTGCTAAACCTTCGAGTCTCCCCTCCAATACCCCCAAATTTTCGAATCCCCCTGAATTCCTCCCGTGAGCACCCCCCCCCCCCTTTCACTGATTTTTGTGAATTCAGCCTGGAGTGGAGCACATTTTCACATTACATAGGTATCCTAAGGCGTCCCGATGTTAAAAACACTTATAATCCTTCGTTTTTCACACAACACAGGTGACAGGCTGTTGCCCTGCTTGGTAGGCTTCATAACCCCATTTCAATCCAATACTCGCTCAAAAGATCACATCTCCTACATTGAAATGTAGCTTGTTAGGCCTATTAGGCCAGACGTTCGATTTAATACGTTGGCTTGTTAGTGCAGAATAGTATTACCTCAAATCACACACATACAGACACAGACAAATGAACAGAGAGTCACAGACAAACATCTCTCTCACTCACTCTCTCTCTCTCTCTCTCTCTCTCTCTCTCTCTCTCCTCTCTCTCTCTCTCTCTCTCTCTCTCTCTCCCCCATGTAATTTTTGTAAGGATAAGTTCTATTAGATTTGTGGCAAGTAAAGTATATTCAACTAGAGTAACACTTACGTGGAGGTACGGTAAACAGAACGACATCAGAGAATGGTCCAAATCCATACTGATTTGTTGCTCTCACAGAGAAAGCATATTGAGAACCAGCTTTCAGATAATGTATGTTAATAGGGAATTTAAATGTGCCTGAAATGATTTTATGATGACGGTTGACGTCGGGTGGATGTTCATAATAATAAACGTCGTAGTCGTAACCTGTGCAAGAGACGACACAGAAGCCGATAAGTGCCAATTCGCCCACATTAGAACTTCTGAATTGGCTTCTTAAGAAGTTCGTGAGGAATGTTCGCCTGTCACAAAAGTCGTAGAACCCGTGAAAATCGCCGTCAAAAATTCTTACACAGCTTAGTGACGCGTTTACTTCTACAAATGGCAGTGCTATACAAACATCCTCGACAAACCATTGGTGTTATGGAAAGGGAAAGTTTCATTTCTATAGCAATGTTTTCATGTGCCCCACAACGATCTTGAATAAATAACTATTTTGTCAGAACACACATGAATACATGGACATGAATACCTACTTTCGTGTCTCTCTTCATCCGGCACAGGGCTAATCAACTCAAACGTGACTTTCACACTGCGTTCGTCACTTACGGCTGACACTGACAAGCCGCTTGGAGCTCTCGTTGGCGGTCCAGGCGGTTCTTTGGTAAATTACATAAAAGATACGGAAGAAAGAGAATTGTCCTCAGTCAATACCTACGTCATCCGACAATGTGTGAAAGATAAGTGGAATAATTTAGCCATTGCGTTTTTCGGAAGACTCTCTGTTTTGACTCTCTGTTCATTTGTCTGTGTCTGTATGTGTGTGATTTGAACTCCTTGACTTACTGCCTGTGTACCACGGTTCTCCTTTTGCGTGAATCTCTAACACCACCACCATTGTGATGGTTATTTTAACGTTTTCCATACAGATACGTCAGGAAAAGGCCGAATTTGATTTAACTATCTATCTGTCAAAAGAGTAAAAAAAACAACATTTTTTTCATTTTCGCTCAGCGAAAAGTAAGATGTGATAACACTATTTAAGTTACCAGCTACTTCTTCCGGTCCGCCGTGCACATCGTAATACATTCTTTCCGACAATGGCCCTGCCCCTCTCATATTGAAGTTCTGAACAACGAACACATAGCGAGCTCCAGGTTGTAGTCCCGTTATAACAGGCGACTCGTTTTCAGTGTTATCCAAACGAACAAGAGGCCATGAGAGATGATCCGTAGAAGTCGGATCATCGGAGTAGAATACCAAGTTTCCTGAAATAATTAAAGGACACAAACTCCAGTTTAATAAACGGATCTTTTCCGCTAGGTCGATTGATTAGAATCACGTGGAAAGATCAGTCACAGCGAACTGAAAGACAGCTCTCAAACATTTTAAAGGATAATAACCCACACATGATGCAAAGACACCGCACTAACTCGAAGTCCTGTGATATAGCGTTTCTGAAGTGAAGTCACGCACTCACGGTATTGTGTAACTTTGTGAACAAAACATTCAAGAAACTGTCGAATAACACATAAACACTCATACATATCTACTGAAAACCTCTTCTATATTCCTCTGAACAGTCGCACTTATCCATCCGAAGAAAATCTCTCTCACCTGTGTGCTCAAATCCTCGGGCACTGACAGATCTGAAGGTCACGGTGACATCAACTCCTGATTCGGACCTACCCACTTCCTCGACTTTGACTACAAGAGGTTTGAGAATTGGGGCATCACGGCCTTTTTTGAATAAAAAGATATGTTACAGTTGTTACGGATAAAGCTGGGATATCAATGATGAAATTGTTGAGCTTGTTGGAAAATGTGAGACTTTGGAAAAGTTTTTTTGTAGGTCCATTATATTGAATGAAAATCTTCTCGAAGACCACGTCAAAGGTAAAGTAATGCGTCTTGAAAAAGTATATCGCTGTTCTGGTCAGGAATCTCAAAATGTATCGCAAATGTTCATCAATGCTTGTACTTATACCTCCAATCACAGATGTGGTGGCGTAGACTGGCTCTCCGTATGGTCCGTAACCCGTGTCGTCCCCCTTACGAAGTCTGAACCGATATCGAGTGAAGGAACCAATGCCGTTTGTGATGGTTACTTCTTGGGAGTCAACAACTTCCTGATATTTAGCTCTAGAACAATGAAATGTTTCTCTTAGGAACTGATCGATTGACAGTAGATCCATCGATAGATCAGCAAATGGTGGGTAGAGAGAAATGTATAGATAAATGGCGGATAGGTACATAAATTGATGAACGTTGGCTGGATGGTTGGAGGAGTACACGGATGGATACGTGATCAAGAGGACGGGCGGTTGGACAGATGCATAGATGGATGAGATCAAAGATGCGTTCATGGATTAATGATTGGCTGGTGTTGCATGGCTGGGGAGACGGGCGTTCGGACAGAAATAAAACGAAATGGAATGGTAGGGGCAGGCTGAAAAAGAAACCAATGAAAAGCCAGAAAGATTGCCAGTGACGGACGGAGAAAAGCAAATTGCACAAAACAAGAACATCGCCGAAAAATCGAGGAACAAATAACATATTTCAACGCCAGTAAGAAATGCTCAAAATTTTCGTGTGCATTCATCTTTTTAGAAACCAGTTTCCGTCAATCATCTCAACACTTGATCATTTGCCCAGACCGCTTTCTTTTATTCTGTTCGTTCGTGCGTACACCTGTGTGTGTGTGTGTGTGTGTCTGTGTGTGCACGAGAGAGCGTCAACTTGTTTGTCGATATTATCAACTTGATAATTTACACAATTGCGCATGCATATACTTGAGACAAAAATAACTTCAGTCTTACTCTGGAAAAATGAAAATTGAATACAAACATATCAAAACTAAAAGTTCTTCACGCAAATTTTGGAAGCCAGTTTTACGAATCTCTTCAAGTACAAATCTTAACCAGGCACGAACAGAAGGAATTCTAGCAATTGTTCACAAGTTTCCAACGTTGAGTTGTAAAAGCATCGTTTTATTTTTTGCAACGATGAATTTTTTCATCTGAAAAAGGATGTAAATTGCAAAGAAATTCGCCGATGAAAACATCAAATAAAATCGTGCCTTAAGCGGCGGACTATCTTTAAGTCTATCAGGATCATGAGGGAACTTACCCTTGACTTGTGGTCGATGTCGGATTGACGGGTTGATATTCTATGGTGTAGACGACAGGGCCTGTAGCCAACGAGGCCAGGGGGTCATCCCATGTCAGCCTCACTTTAAACAACGTCACAACTTCAACGCTGATGTCAGGCGGCGCATCGTTATAAGTGCTAGCTTCACATTTGACTGTTGGTATTCAAGAGGAACCGCTAAGGTTATAAATTACTGAACGCAATGATATTCATTATCAATTTTTCATAAGCACAAAATTACATGATTGTCGACGTTGATATCGGTAGTACATGTACCATAGCCACATCAACAGGAACCCCTATGTCATCATCATCATCATCATCATCATCATCATCATATCATCGTCGTCGTCGTCGTCGCCGCCGCCGCTGTCGTCTGTACAATCGTCGTTGAGACTGTTTCATTATTAGAATCACGATGATAGCCGTCATCAGTCTTTCTCGTCCATTTTTTGTTTTCATCATCTTGACAACAACTATGTGCTACAATCGCGTACAATACTGGCATGTGATGAACACACGAGTTTGTTTACAGTTTACTTCCTTTTCTGTCTACGCTATCATTTTCAATCTTTCAATCTAAACAATGCCGACAAGGCAGCGATGATGACAAACGACAGCCAGTCCTGTCGCATGTAAAGGATTAGTTGAAGGTTTTGATGACAAATTTGTTTGACAAGTTTTCCTTCAGGGTTTTCGCTGAAGGCTTAAAGGACCGACTTGACACGAGCTACGCTTGACCTCTGCATGTTGAACTTATGAAGAACTGGCCATTTTTCATGTAAAGTGGTATCATGCGGGAACAATAACCTGTCAATCATATTGTTAGCGGTTTACAAGTACAAGCATGGGAATGTAAATACAATCTGATCCTATTTCCGATATAAACAACATCTGTGTACTGCAAGTGATATACTTTTTATTCAACCATATGCAGTTGGACGACTTTTCACTGTGCGGAAAGCTGCAGCGTTGTGGTTTAAACTGATTGTTTTGACGATTTGGTTGATGGTTGAATGCGTTTTAACATCGAAGATTTTTGTGCACCGGTAGCTCTATCTATTAGAGCGACAAACCTATAAACCAATCTCTCAACAGGAAACCAATCAATCAATAAATCTGTCAATCATCAAACGTATAAATAGCATAACATGTGAAATTCCAAATGTGTTAGGGTACATAGTCGGAACAGTGTTGTTACTTGGGATTCACGTTTTGTCTTAAACTCCTTGGCAGAGTACGCCTCTCCCATTTAAATGTCCCCCATTTACAAAAAAACCCAAAAGTGACATAAACACTAAATATTGAAGTCGATATTTTCTTATGTAGTGGTTTGCCAATCGGGTAATTCCTATTTGTATAGGCAGTAACATCCATGTATAAACTGCACAAGCGAACCGCATCTCGCCATCGTGGATAGATAGTTCAGCCCCTGTACATCTACCATTCCGTAAGGTGATAAAGTCAGCCGACTAACTCGCAAGATCACTCGGCAGTTATCAGACTGTTACACCGCATGAATGGTGTAAAGGACAATATTTTTTGCATGGAACCTAATCATATCTGTTTGTACAACTTGTCTATCTCGTATAGGGAAAGAAGATTTATTTGTTTACCGAAGAAGAAATATGAGAAAGTGCAATGTAGGTATCAGAAGAATTTACAGCGAATTTATTTTGTAAGTTAAAGACAAGACTATGTTTTTGGTGTGTGTGCATTTTGCCATTTCAACTACAATCATGTGACAATTTATTTGTTTAGGTATATAATGGGTTAAAGGTCAATTACGGCGAACTAAGCCCAAGTATATTACTTGCTCTCATCATCATCATCATCATCATCATCATCATCACCATCGTCCTCCTCATCCTCATCATCGTCATCATCGTCATGTGGTTGTGCTGTTGTTTAGCTTGCGCCATCGGTTTGTTGGCGTAAGCTGCCATTAAAATGAAATAACGGGGAATACTCCGCAAGCATATTGCGACACGTATTCAGCTGGTCAAGTGAACCCAGTCTGCACACATGCATTAAATGCACTGTTATGTTTTAAAGTCTGGTCCGGACTAGAATTCAAAGGTAAACAACAACAGTATAGTACAGGCGGTGTTGACAGGCAAAATCATGTGTTTCAACATGCCTTGAAGTTGAGGAGTGTCAAGTAATTGTAGTTGACTCACAAAATACAAAATAGTTGAAAGATCGTCTATCGCTACTGTTTGCTACTGATGAAAGCTAGAGACGGTTATTTTGATAAGGAGGCATGGTGTAACTTTGAACGGCTTAACGATGTGGGTCAACTCTAAAGTGCGTTAACCCTGTTGCTGAATGTCTTGCATATGGCGCTTTATTGATTTATAACTCATCCATGACACTTCATTGCATATCTACTGACTTCTTGAATGAGCCATAAGACTGTCAGCTGGTTCAAATTACTTATTTTCTGTAGCATGATACGGGGCAGTTCAGTTTCTCTCATTCGGGGTTTAGTACACAGTCATTTTCTTTTAAAGTATGCTGTCCTAACACTAACTCCAAACACTCCCCCTTCCCGGTCTGAATGTGAGAAGATTGAATGTGAGAAGATAAGCAAAGTCAGAAAAGAAAATCAGAAGTAAGATTTTTTAGGTTCTGTAAAAGTCAAAAGATGTTTCTGTAATTATTATTAGAAAATCGATCGGATACATTTCTTGGAGTATATGGGCAATATGTTTAAAGTTTCGTTTCCGAGGCTACCGTATCATAGACAGTAGAGAAACTTCTCTATTGTCTATAACTATTGTCTATAACCATATCTGTGGTTTAGTAAAGTTGCCAGAACGACGTAGTGCCTCTGTACACGGTTCCTCTGTGATAGATAGCTCTGGTTCTGTAAAAAGTACTTTTCTAAGTACTTTTCTAACGCTTACCACAGAGCAGCTATCGTGTGTCGATTCACAAACGACTGTGATACGGCATGTTTGAATTAGTACTATCTCGATGGATGACTTTTATAGCGTGTTGGACTTTAACTTCAGTCGAACATCAGAGTTACAAAAGTTATACGGCCCTTCGCGGAGGTTGAGTGTTAATATTTTAGGACAAAGTTGAGGATTATAAGAGGATAGTCTCGAATAATCAAAGTAAAGCGTCACCACGGTGTTTGTCACATTGATATAAATTTTCGAAAATCAGTGTTACTACTTTACTATGCTAAAGTTTGACATCGGAAAATTGATAATTTGTACACCTGCTATCATAAATTTTCTAACACATCACTGCTAAATTGCTCGTTAGCTCAGAACTATTCGAAATTGCTATATTTTGTCTTTTAGAAAATTCGTTTTCAGGAAACACCATAGACAGCTATGCTAAACAACCACGGACATATCAAAAGTTGTATTTCGTCTCGCAATATAGGCTTATCTGTTACATAATCACAGTACTCACCGAAGTGACAAAGAGCAAGACAGATTGCCAGCACGTATATCAGCCTTACGGAGTTGGCCATTCTTGAAGTCACCGTCCAGGGCCCAGACTAGAGATGTCTGATCCGAACGAGGATATGACAAGCCTTGAAAATACCTGCAAAAATAAACAAATAGCATTTGATCCCCCGGGGGACACTCTACACTCTATGTACAGGGTTAAAGATCCAATTTTTGCACTAATTCGATTGAGAAATAGTGCGTACTTCATTGGTATGGGTGTAGAATTAACTTTTCAGTCGTTCGTTGACTCTGTATAAAGACAGAGAAAGAAAGGGAGTAGAGTAGAAATTGGCCATGTAATGGTTCTTCATTTGACCTAAAAGGACAAACAAAACAAATAAATAACTTGGATCTCTTTTGGACCTAAAAGAGTGTCCAGAAGAGATACTTTTCGAGACATCAACTGATCGTTATTACGGATGTGCACAGACCCAGCGAGTGCTTCCATTTACATGTAATATTACGAAGGATTATTAATATTGCGAATGATTATCTATTGCTCTTTTCGCTTATTACCGTAGAGCCCCCGGAACATGATTTTATCTACAACACGCGCCATGACCCATGCTCTATTTCAAAAGATAAAGTGGGCACTTCTCGGGATCATGTTTCGCGTTTAGTCATTGATATTAACACAGCGTATATATTAAGCTCTTCGATATGAATCAATTTACTTAAACTTAAGGTTATCGGTGACAATATCATGTATAAACATTCAATAAAATAATAAATCTTTCGACTTCTTGATCTGGTGATCCCGACAACTGGTCACTTTCAGCGGATAGACGTTATGATGAAAAGGGGTGGGGGGTTCATGCAAATAAGAAATTTGACATCTATTACGTATATTATGAAATCATTATTTTTTCACGCAGAATGTCTACGTCACATGTTCAAGATCTCATCTTGCGCTTCGAACGATTTTCAACTCTGTCTCTTTCTCTGTCTGTCTGTCTGTCTGTCTGTCTGCTTGTCTGTCTGTCTGTTTGTCTGTCTATCTGTCTGTCTGTCTCACTCTGTCTGACTGTCTCTGCATGTCTGTCTCTGTCTCTCTGTATCTGTCTGTCTGTCTGTCTCTCTCTCTCTCTCTCTCTCTCTCTCTCTCTCTGTCTCTCTCTCTCTCCCTCCCCCCCAAGAAGTCAGATCAATATTCATGAACATTCATCCAGACATACTACATGCTTGACTTTCCGTAGCTTTCCCAACCTTGGACGATATGAAAAAGGTCTTCGCAGGCCGGCCGCCGTCACATAAGTTTCTTTGCCCTGAAGATCGCTGACTTGACGCTGATTTGTGACTTTGAAATATTCGAGTTGTACATGAGATGGTTTTGAGCGACGTGGGGACAACATGTTTAATACACGTCTTCGTGCAAATCCTCTTCTCACTCCTCTAAGGCAGTTCGTGTTTGCATTCTAAAAATCTCTGTCTTATCTTTTTGTACGATGATACAACGTGAGGCTCGATATTCACCAAGAAAAGATGGATAGTTAATCTTTGATAGCTTCTTCGTGGTAATTTTGACTCGTTGATTTTGCAAAAAAACGAAATGTTGCCAGAACCACTTTCAATCACAAAGTCTGAAGAGATTTCTTTGATAGTCTTCGTGCAGTCAGTCAGCATTGAACTCTATTTCGCAGATCAAAATTGATCAGCCAAACCAGAGACGCGGATAGCATAGCCGCCGTTTCGCAACCTCAAAAGCTTTCAAGTTTTGAAGTCCGAAAAAGCAGCTAGATTACAGGAGAAGGGGTGGGGGAGACACGGACTTTTTTGAAAAAGATAAATTTATTCCAACACAGTAGCAAATAAAACAAATCTACATAACTGTGAATGTGTCAAAATTACAATGCAACCTGTCTGAAAAAAAATCAGTCATTTAACTAAAAAGATCATCATATAAATGCAGTCCGGGTCAGCTCCAAAATTGGAGACGCTATACCATAATATTTCCCCCTCTCATTAGCCAATCAGCGGCCAGCGCGCCATCAGTAAAAATTGTATTTCCTGGCAACCTCCACATGCGTCCTTCGTTACGTACGCCATACTGTGTCGAACTCCCGCGCCGAATTCTGTCATAATGTCGACAGTTGTGTGGCCACTCTGTCAAAACACAATTTCAAACTCGCGTACCAGTTTTATTCTGGCTAAGGCAACCAACCCCATATATCGCTGTGATTCCTAGACTCTGGCTTGAAGTCCTGCGAAATATAAATCGTGTACCTACACAGATCGTTCAGAATACCCCATTTGTATAGGAGATGGCAGCGATACAAATTCTACCGTATGGGGAACAGTGTGTGGCCACTCTGTCAACTCATTTTCAAAATCGCGTACCATTTTTAGTCTGCGTTTGACAACTACAAAACAGGTATCGTTTTAAAGCTCTGACATTGCTCTTCTTTCTTGCAAAATGTTATACGCGTACCTACACAAATAACCTTTATAACAGTATTTCTAATAGTGATGACGAACATCCACAAATGATTCTCGGTACTTGAGGGAAATCGATAAACTGGGGTAGAAATGAATCGTCAATATTTCGAATATTTGTTCACTAATCGGACTCCTTGTTGGACATGACCTTCTGCAGAACACGTGGATTATGTTGACTGTCGAAATTCGTCGAAATTCACAAGACAGGGGCTTAATAAGCGGCCCAAAACTGCCGATCACACTGGGTGGGTAATTTGTGACCCAGCGTGACCTGTACTTTATCAATGATGTAATCTGGTCGATGATTGGCTGAATGCCGGAATACATTATCATAATGAGTCTCCAATTTTGGAGCTGACCCGGACTGATAAATGCATTCAGGAAGCATCCTTCAAGTTTTACAAGACTTGAAAACTTTGTGATAAAATCCTCATCTTTGTTCATTATCTTATAAGTAAAATATAATGTATTCATCCATGAGGACAGATAACATTTTAATTGCATAATATAGGATTGAAGGGAACTTTTAATTCCATCAAGAGTAACCGAGTTTCGAATATTCCAAACAGTGTATTTTACAAAGGAAGTAATACAGCATATAATGTCAGATGTAGCATTATTAGTATTTTCGATTCCTGCAATTGCTAATCTTTTATATTGATATTGTTTCCAAAGTTGTTTTTCCTGAAAAAAGAAAGAGAAACGGACTACACTGCCACTGCCGGGTTTTTTGATAGCTTCACTCACCAAACTTGTCTGTGCACTAGTATTTCCATAATGCATGAATATTTTATACACATTTTAAAATATTCAAATAAAAGCATTTCGGGTATATTTATCCGACAAAAATACGGCAAGAGATAGACTGAAAGGTCCGTCGCTAGAGGACGCTCTGGAGGGGGGACTGCAGAGAGCGTCCTCAAGCGACTGATCTTTCAGTCTAGGCAAGAACAGAAGAAATAGCATTAAAATTAATACTGAAATATACCTTGTGTAATTTTAGACACAGGTGCATGTCTCAAGCGTTAGTATCAATGGGACTATGTGTACATGAATGTAAACAGCATTTTAAGTGCCGTTATACACTTCAACCCCCTCCCCCCCTCCTCACTTTCGGGGAACACCTTGACGACAAACTAGGCTTTTCTGGAGAAATCATAGAAACGGAGAGAGTTGTTACATTTAGATGCTTTTCATGCACAGGCCCTTGTGACGACGTGATTTACCGATTGGAGGTTTGAGAGCAGTATTAACATCCCATTAAGTATTCCATCCCATCTTGCCTACACTGTGTAGAAAAACCTCGGGTCAGGGGTTTTAGGCGGGCAACCTAAAACCCCTGACCCGAGGTTTTTCTAATGGAAGTTGTCTATGGTCAACCATTTTTTAGACATCTTTCAATAAGTCAAACAACATCATCAACTGCTCGTTTGCAATAATATTGGTGAAAAAAGGGGTCAAAAGATAGCGATAATGTCCCTTTAAGCCCCGGGGGTTAAGCAAAGAGGTATTGAAAGTATAAACAAAGTATAAACAACCATGGTGGTAGATATTTTACTTATCAATAAAACAAAACAAAAAATAAAAAACAAAAACATTTTCCTCTTGATAAGGCAGTAATGCATTTGCATACTAATAACTTGAAGACGAGCAACGATTCTTTCCAAGTAACGATGTGTTGAGTAAATCTCTTTCTGAAAGTCCTGCATTACAAGAATGAACAACATGGGGAAAGATCGATATTCCTCATAACTTACATATCCTACCTACCAAATTGGACAGAACGGTGTTAATGAAGCTTGGCTGGTGTAAACCACAACCTATGTCTTCAGCAAATCGTATGTAAAATACACTGCACATCTGGCCTGTCTAGATTTTGGGAAAATTTTACTTTTAACATGCGAGGCATTACAATGCAGCCATGTTCCCTTCTCCACTGAAGTGCAAATTGATCATGACGCAAATGATTTGAAAATATGTTCATCGACGAAGATGGGTTTTGTCCACTTCAATAAATTTCAACAAAAAGTTAGTTTACAGATATCACTTTTTATTCTACGAGATAACATTTTGTGAAATGATGACATTTTTTTATAAAATTTTGAGTGTTGAAATTTTTCCCACCAAAATTTAAGTGCAACATTTTGCCAATTTTTGTGATTTTTTTGTTTTATTTTGACAATTTTGAACCAAATGGACATGACATTTCCTTGGCTACAATTTTTTATCAAAATTTTGGCAAATTCTGAAAAAAATTGACCGGGGTATATTTTGTAAAGGTGGCAAAATCGATTTTGGCGCTCAAAGGGTCAATACCTGTTACACATACACCAGGAAAGATACGAGTGAAGTGCTCACTTACTGATCAGCAAACCAATCATCAAGTCATGATGAGCGATACTTTATTAATCATAATTTCTGTGTTGGTGCTTATTTCAGTATGCAAAACCACTGATAATGCTATTTTCATTTGGCAAGATAAACGGCAAATATGACGTGCGAGTTTTTTACATTTCTACTTTTTTCACTGAAAATAAAACTTGAGAGTAATTAGCATTGCCTGTGATGTTAAATAAAATAATCAGTTCAACATTGTCATGAGAGTTGTATACCTTAATTAAGAGTTTGGTATGGATATTCAAACGCTCAAAATTTTTTACAATACTTCACAGGTTTGCCGTTTGTATCAACTCATTGTTGAAGCTGTAAATTAAATGGAAAATTTTGTTTTGTTTTTTGGAACAAACAATTCCTATTTGAGTTAACATGGGGAGAATTTCAAACTATTGGTAATTTTTTGCCGATTTGTTTCTCTAATTGAAAACATAGCATGGTGAACTCTATATTTCCATTCTTGCTCACAAAACACAACACCTTCAGCTCAGTATGGTGAAAGATTAAAACTTCAGCTTTAAGGTGTGAATTTTTAACTCTACATTGACTGATGTTAAACCAACAATTACGAATTTAAAACAATCCTTCTTTTACCACTATTTTGATAGGTTATTTTTTTCATGCTCAAATTTCTCTGGATTTGTACTGTCACTCTGATTGACCTTGCACTTGAAATTATTTTTGGTTCTTAGAGTTTCACCTGGTCATATTCCCAGTTTTTGATAACCATATTTCTTCATGTACAAACTACACGTACATGACATTGAATTATTCAAATTAAGCTATAATGCCCCCCCCCCCCCCTTCCTGGCCAATAATAGACAAACTTTGCACGACACAATGTACGAGGTAAAGCCGAGGACTTTATGGAGTGCAAAGTTTGCTTGAGTCCATAATGGGTCAAAAGGGAGGGGGGGTTACATTATTGCTATTTTTTTTAGTTTTGGCAATGCCAGTGAACTTGTAGATGTAGAAAACATCTGGGGCCACAATACTGGCCAATAGGATGCATTATCAGTAATAATCTGAGGGATGACATCAAAAATTCACTGGTATTGTCAAAGCTCTAATGTAAACTTGCTATTAATGTCATTAATTTCTGTCGGAGAAGTTTGCTAGAGACATGCGTCCAAATCACGGCACTACATCAATGAAACAAAACACAGGTAATTGTTGCAAACAGGAGTTAGTTTTGATGAACTCAAGTACACCGTTTCGTTGGCGAAAAACTTTACATAGTCACATACTATAAACATGACCGTAAGAGGTATGTAACATAAACAGAACTTTCAAAAACAGTTCTTTTTTCATACGACAAGTATACACAAAGTAGCTTCCGGTAAGTATTGATTTTTGTTTGGAAAGAAAAAAGAAAGACTGTAAATAACTAATTGTATAGTACATATATCAGAAATTCATTCATAGGTACACTTCTGAGACTCAAAGATAAGGAATGAACTTCAGTGGATTTCAGTCAAACTCACGTTGAAATATCAACGGTAAGCTTTGGCTATGACACACGGAGTCAATAACCTCTGAATGAATGGCTGTACACCAGCAGTAGGTAGGGCCCGGTCATCGTCCGCTCGCATGGGTCCGTTACTTCCCACAAACTACCTGATTTTGGGGAGCATCCAGCCACCCGGACAAGAGACCTTGGCGAGCGAAGATGGGTCCTGGTTGGCCAGAAAGCTTGTCAGTTGATTGCACAAATTTGAGTTTGGCTGGGTTTTTGTTTAGTCAACAACCAACGAAAACGGATGGATTTTTGTGTTCCCAGGTACAAATAAACCGTACTTGTAGCACAACAGTTTCACTTTGCTTGATATCATAGATTGAAGAGGTTGAGCACAAACATTTACATTTTGAACATTAGTAAACCAATTGTCAATGTATACTATGCTGTCTTGAATTTATTTCTGCCTTCATCAGTATGACATGAATTTGAATATACTTTAATCAATTTCTGATGACAAGATGTGAGGTATGTGTGACACTGCATGTCTTTTATGCTGAGAACGTAAACCCTTTTAGCTTTTGAGTTGCTTAAAAAAAAGCAAAGTTAGATCAAGTCTGTGCAATTGATCAACTTTCTGTCTAGATGGACGAGCCACCTGATGTGTTACTGCCATCAAACAATTAGGTGGCAACTTTGAAATGCGTTATGTACCCAGGCCTATCCATCATATTTTATTCATAGCACAGGAATTATCACAGCTCCCTGTTACGATGGCAGGTGTGTTTTAAAATTTACTTGAAATTGCTGAAACCTTAAAAGACATTCTAGCGATTATTAGAGACTTTCAGTTGACAGGCATAATGAAAGGCATTCACAGCAAGGATAAGGCATACTGTAAATCAGTTTCTATGTTACTGAGTGTTTGTACATGTTTGCTGCATCTGATACCCTTATTCTGATGTGTGAGTGAGTGTGAGAGTGTACAATTGACATAGAATATATGTAAGACTTGCTTTGAAGTTCTTGGGCCAATGTGCAGTGTTTCAGAAGCTTTTAGCTAATTGGTTGGCTGAAACTCATAGTTCTTATTGAGTTATTGCCAACTGACAAATCAGCTACCGAATAGCGCCCCCACATTTAAGACTCCCTAAGTTCCTGTAAATAATGATAAAGACTCCTTAAGTTTCTGAAAATAATGACTATTAACCTACCAGAATACATGTACTGTTCTGTCCCACTTCAAGCAGTAGATGGACGTCAAAGAAATGTTTCCAGTTTTGGAAGCAAATATAATTTATCACCTGGTCCCGACTTCACTGGAATAAATGATAGCTTTCTTTTTATTCAAAGAAATTGTTATTAGATTTAAATTTCTGGAATGCCTTTTTATTCGTGTGAACTTCAGACCAGGACTGTGTTTAGACTGAAGAAAAAACTAAAGTATAGACTCTTCCGCCGACCAGAGGCACACAATTTTGGAAGCTCATAGCATTATCTTATCATTATTGCTGATTTTTCAAATAAATGGCTTGACTGATAAAGGCACTTTGTAAGATTATCTACAGGCATTGAACTTGTTTTTAAAGAGTTGCCAACTACACAAAATACAATTATTCTTCTGTATAATAACAAGAAAGAATTTACAAACATTTATTTTCTCATAAAACTAGTTAAAGTGGTAATGTTTTCTTGTAACACATTTCAACATCTAATTTGGGTGATTACGGTTCATACCTGGCCCTGAAAATCACAAGAAGACTATGTGAAATTGAGAGAAAACAGATGTCTCACGAGCATTTGTGATTTGAGTGGACAGACTCGGAATCCAGACTCACAAGGTGTGTTGTTGTACTGATGGACAATGTCCTAGGGAGTCCACAAGAAGTAGGGTACATGTATCAACTCAGTACCACGCCATATGCACACTGCCAGAGCTGTAATGATTGACAATATCCTAGTGACGTAACAAGAAACAGGGTGCATGCCAAAACTCAGTACACCACGCTCTCTGCCACTGTCCCCTCAAGGAGGGACCTTGTCACTTCATTTAGAGCTAGCAAAGATTACAAGAGTTCCAGTGATTCAAGTTTGATCTTGGGAATGTAACATTCATCAAAATACAAACTCACCCCCCAAAAATGTAACTAGCTATCAATTTTGTGAGATGGGCTCATAAGTGCAAAGAGATGGTCTTACTAGTGCAAGGTCAAGTTTTAAGTTTGTTAAATAAAAAAGCTACAAAAGAAGCAATGCTACTAGTTTGATACTGATTACTAAATTAAAAGAGCACATTTAAAACATGTGCAGCAGTTAAATTTATTATCTAAGTCTGTACGTTGACAGCATTTCATAGCACCTGTGGAGGAGGTCATGGCACAGTTTGTACATTTTCCACTGCGCTGGGAGAACAGCTCCAATGTAATTTGAGTGTATGACAGTTGGTGTATTTCTGCTTTCTGCCAATTTTATTTTTGTGTGACAGCACCCATTTGGCTGATTCCCCCGGCCAGACTGCACTAATTAAACACTACAAGTCTCATTTCATGACCTCTCCTTTGATAAGATAGCACATGGGCTTTTCATCACAATTATTCAGCAAAAATCTGAACTTTTATATCATGTTTTTTACGATTTTTTTTTCCATGGCACAAACAATCTCAGACAATTTTCAGATTGACAAGTGAATACCGAGTCCATAGATGGTAGTTCTCTTTTTCGAAAATGTAACAACCCCAATAAAGGGCCATTTTGTGGTTTTGATATAAGACACAGAAACCAACGGATAACAGAAACTTTATGTTCAAACCAAGACAGGCTATTGGGAGTGTGCAAGGGGGTTACACAAAAAATACAGGTGAACTTTGAATTCTATGGTCTCCAAATGATGTCAAAATTGCAATATTTTTGCACTTTACTGTAATAAAACTAACTTTGACTCTATCACAATCTGTATATACACTTTACAAAGCACATCCAAAAAAACCAACTTACAGTGGTCCTTTCAGATTAGTTTGTGAAACTCTAATATTTCTGGTACTTCTTCATCACCTTTCCTTTTTATTTAAATATAAAATTTATTGAACTTTTTCACCATCATGGTTTAGCCCAGTCTGGTCCCCCTTGTTTTCTATGGTAAAGCTGGATCTCCAGACTGGGAAATGAAACTGAGTTGGAAAGATTTATAGATTACATATGGACAACACATATACGTAAACTTGAAATAATCAAGGTATATACAGTTGTTGAACTTGAAGTTACAATCCAGGTGATGACACTACTGTTTAAAAACCAGCTTGACACATGCCCTCTACACTGATATTGAAAAATGTCAATCATTTCAACAAGTTGTATACTTTTTCCATGATTTGCAGCTGATCATCAGTAGCATGGACAAAGCTGACAAGATGGCTTCATTTCGTTTTCTTTGAGAATACAGTACAGCATCACTTGACGGGAGTTGCTTCAAACACCTCTCACTCACTTGCTGCGATTATTTCTATTTTGGGTAACACCTGAAACAATGAGAGAACAATATCATGAAGCTATAACTCGAACAGTAATTTACACTGGTTGAATACAGCCGAAGAGTGGGCGCTGCCAATGGAGATATGGGAATTTTAATATGTAAAATAAATATCAGTGTTTTAATGGATGATTAAATCTGGTTTAACAATTGTAGACTTAATGATGAAAAATTCCCACATTTTGCCATGAATTGGCTAAAACACTTGAAAAGGGTACTTTGAGAGCAATATGATTGAATACAAAATTTGGATACATTTAACATAGAGCAGATACATCGGCTGACAATAGAGAAAGGAACGATACATACATGTATATTGCCGGTAGTGGGTTTGTAGAAAATTCTTACTTGGATCAAGTTGACTTGCAGAACACTTTGAGGTCTGACTCTCTAAGAAGTTGAGTTCATGGCATAACAGTGTATGATTTTTTGTACGACTAAGCAACTTTATATTTTTGTTTCTTCATTAGAAATATTATTTTGGAATGCTATTTCAATGGTGCACATAGAATCCCTTCGTGATTAAGGAGACATGACTGACTTGGTATACATAAAGCACACTGACCAAGACCTGTCATTAAATTTTCTCTCTTGTTAACACTTTGAGCACTGTAATTTTTCCCACCAAAATTTTAGTGCAACATTTTACCAATTTTTTTTGAAATTTTCTGTAATTTGTTTGATAATTTTGGACCAAATGGATAACACATTTCATTGACTACAGTTTTTCATCAAAATTTGGCAACAATGTGAGAAAACTTGACTGGGGTTTATTTTATAAAAGCAACAAAAATTGACTTTGGCACTTAAAGGGTTATGCATGTGGACATAACAGCAGGGCTACATGCACTGCTTGAGAAATGATAGCACATGTAAGATTGTTAAAGGTATACAGTCACCTGTAATCTAAATATGCCCATATATGGTCAAGGGGGTGTTCCTTGGTATTCAAAATGCCCATGTGAGGGCGCTGTTTTTAAAAAGCGGCCACCCGCTTAAAATCTGTGATTGGTTAGATTTTCTCTTTCCATGGTGACTGTGGCAAAATAGGAACAGGTGACAGTATACCTTTAAGACTCAGTTGATTTTGAAGGGACAAACCTCGTTCATCTTTGGCCTCTTCTTTCTGGAGCTGTGGATGCATTGTATGGCTACATCGTACAATTCTGTCATGGTACTTTGGTCGTAATTGAGGCTGGTATCAACCATGCTCAGGAACTCCTCGCTAGATTCACAGCAATCCTCCACGTGGGATGGCAGATCTCGGCTTTCTCTCTCCTGATCAAAGACGGGCAGTCCTGTCATCAGTTCAAACAGCACCTGTGTGAAAACAGGAATGATCAACATGAAGTGTCTGTGTGAAGATGAAGGATTGAACAAGACAATGTTTTCATCTGTTTTATTTTTGGTGTCACATACAGTACATGTATGTCATGAGTTATATTACACCAATATAGTGATGGCAGAAAAAAACGCAATATGATCGGTCTAGACATGAATATGACAGTACTATTTTGTTATATATATATATATATATATATATATATATATATATATATATATATATATATATATATATATATATATATATATATATATATATAATATATATATATTATATATATATATATATATATATATATCTTTGCATCATTCATTTGATTGATCCTCATTACCATTAACCGATTCCTAAGTTGGTGACTTGTGTGCAAAGCCCTGTAGAATCCTGTGGGATCCTTAGGTTGAAAGGTTAGGTGATGAGTTTAGCCGCCTTACTCACCATCAAGAGCTATGGCCAGTAGTTGGTAAAAATGCACGTTTCACATTGTTGAAGCTATCGTGCTATGGGGAGTTGTATGCCATTGTACATTATAGAACCCAAACGTGTAAGGCAAACGTGCATGACAAAACACTGTAAAAGTCTGCACGTTAGACATTTTAGACACGTTAGGTCCGTACACGTTAGGTTTGCACGATACACGATAGGTCAGCATGATTGGCATGGTAGATTTTGACCGATGTTGAAAACCTAAAATGACATACACGTTAGACATTTTAGACACGTTAGGTCCGTACACGGAAGGTCTGCACGATACACGATAGGTTTGCATGATTGGCATGATAGAAATTGGAGTCATGTGGAGAACCTAAAATGACATACACGTTAGACATTTTAGACACGTTAGGTCCGTACACGTTAGGTTTGCACGATACACGATAGGTTTGCACGATTGGCATGATAGATTTTGACCCATGTTTAGAACCTAAAATGACATGCACGTTAGACATTTTAGACACGTTAGGTCCGTACACGTTAGGTTTGCACGATACACGATAGGTTTGCACGATTGGCATGATAGATTTTGACTCATGTGGAGAACCTAAAATGACATGCACGTTAGACATTTTAGACACGTTAGGTCCGTACACGTAAGGTCTGCACGATACAAGATAGGTTTGCATGATTGGCATGATAGAAATTGGAGTCATGTCTAAAATGACATACACGTTAGACATTTTAGACACGTTAGGTCCGTACACGTTAGGTTTGCACGATACACGATAGGTTTGCATGATTGGCATGATAGATTTTGACTCATGTGGAGAACCTAAAATGACATGCACGTTAGACATTTTAGACACGTTAGGTGCGTACACGTTAGGTCTGCACGATACAAGATAGGTTTGCACGATTGGCATGATAGAGGTAGACCTTACCGTGTTTGTAGGCCATCACGTGAATCTTGAGAAATATCGTATAACGTGCCGACCTAAGATTCACGGAGCTAACGTGTCTAAAATGTTAACGTGTATGTCATTTTAGGTTGTCCACGAGTCAAAATCTATCATGGCAATCATGCAAAGCTATCGCGTATCGTGCAAACCTAACGAGTACGATCTAACGTGTCTAAAATGTCTAACAAGTATGTCATTTTAGGGTCTCCAGATAAGCTGAATGGTACAGTCATGATACACACATTAGACATTTTAGACACGTTAGGTCCGTACACGTTAGGTTTGCAAGATACACGATAGGTTTGCACGATTGGCATGATAGATTTTGACCCATGTTTAGAACCTAAAATGAAACATAGACATTGACAGACATTTTAGACACGTTAGGTCCGTACAGTTAGGTCTGCACGATACACGATAGGTTTGCACGATTGGCATGATAGATTTTGACCCATGTCGAGAACCTAAAATGACATACACGTTAGACATTTTAGACACGTTAGGTGCGTACACGTTAGGTTTGCACGATACACGATAGGTTTGCACGATTGGCATGATAGATTTTGACCCATGTCGAGAACCTAAAATGACATGCACGTTAGACATTTTAGACACGTTAGGTGCGTACACGTTAGGTCGGCACGTTACACGATAGGTTTGCACGATTGGCATGATAGAGTTAGACCTTACCGTGTTTGTAGGCCATCACGTGAATCTTGAGAAATATCGTATAACGTGCCGATCTAAGATTTACGGAGCTAACGTGTCTAGTGTCTAAAATGTCTAACGTGTATGTCATTTTAGGTTGTCCAAGAGTCAAAATCTATCATGCCAATCGTGCAAATTTATCGTGTAACGTGCTGACCCAACGTGTACGGACCTAACGTGTCTAAAATGTCTAACGTGTATGTCCAGATAAGTCGAATGGTACCATATGTCAATCGTGCAGTCATGATATACACGTTAGACACTTTAGACACGATAGGTGCATCCATGTTTGGCGTGCACGATACACGATAGGTTTGCACGATTGGCATGATAGAATAGGACTTATTTGTACGCCCTAAAATGCAATACATGTTAGACATAGGTTCTTCAACGTTTGGTCTGCACGATACACGATAGGTTTGCACGTTTGGCATTTTAGGCACGTTAGTTCCAACCTGGCATACACGTTAGACATTTTAGAAACGATAGGTGCGGATATGTTGGGTCTGCACGATACACGATAGGTTTGCAAGTTTGGCTTTTTTGGTCACGTTAGTTCGGCTGTTAGTTCCGACCTAACATGTCAAACATGCACTACTAAAATGTAAAAATGTCTAAAATGAAAAAATCCCGACTTCTGGCCATGGATGACCATCAACGCACAACGAATGGAAAGCCCCATCTAAGGGTCAGGACTGCCCACATTGAGCCGACTGATCCATTAGCTCAGTTGGTAGAGCATCCGTAATGTATACGGGGGGTGTGGGTTCGAGTCCCGCATGGGTCACTTTTCATTAACCACTGTATATATATATATATATATATATATATATATATATATATATATATATATATATATATATATATATATATATATATATATATATATATATATATATATATATATATATATATATATATATATATATATATATATATACACACACACACACACACCACAATACCAAAGTTGTCTTAATGGCCCTGAAAAAGATTAACAGACTTTTCTATAAAATGTAAACACTAAATTGATAAATTTCGGCGTGAGCTTATTGAGAAGGTAAATAAGGCTGTTTTTCTAAAATTAATATAATTAATCAAACAACACACAATCATGACAACAGATCTGTATGCATTTTTCAGTGACAGTGGTACATACACATTTTTGGTCACAGCTGCGTGCACAGAAGCACAAGTCAGCTGCGCAGAGTGCCGGTCAACTGTAATTTTCAATATTTTATCAATTAAAGAAATTAAATACCATACGGCTGTAATTTTTCAATTCCATCACTTATGCACCCATCTCTGAAAAACTGGCGTGAAGATTTAAAACTTACCACACCATAACTGTATGTATCCAGTTTATCGGTGATCAGCCCTTGGAAGGCCTCTTTAGGCATGTACGGAGAAGTGCCAAACACTGTGGTTGTAACGATGGAACTGGCTTTGGGGTCTGACGGACCAAATCTGACAAGTCCAAAGTCGGCTACCTTGCCCACATAGTCTTCATCTAGTAGAACATTGGCGCTTTAACAAAATAGAAATGTCCTTTATAAATTTTGTGAGTACATTATGTTTTACGCCTATGTACATAATCGCTTTGGTGGCAGAGAATTCAGTATGTGGTCATGACCTGTGTGAAGATAACTGCTACATGTTCACAGTGAATCAAAATGTCACTGTTGAGTATCCATCGTTGTACATATTTCAGAGCCCTTCTTGAAAACTCTGGACTGATTCCAATAATCACACAGATAACTGCTGTGGTCATTTTTCCACTGTGGGATTTCTTCAGATGTGAAATATATATTTCCCTCAAAATAACATGAAGTGTGAATAATATACATATGAATCCAGTGAAAACATGAAATACGTTCATGTTTCCACTGGATTTTCATTCTTGATGTTTGACAGCTGTGTGTTTTTGTTTTAATGTTGGGATGTAAGATGTCTTTCATGTGAGGGCAGTGTTCTCAACAGTCATCAGTGTCGTCCAGCGCAGGTACAAACGTTGCTAAATGAGACTTGGAATCAAAATTGGGTGGTCAAAAGTTATCAAAACATGATTTTGAATATTGTCATGCGGGTAAACAAGTTGTCCAATGCCACTTTGAATTGAAAATGGGAGACATGCAAAAGTCATCCAATGTGGATCTGAACCTTGGCCTTGATTACACGCTGCGGTCTAATCGCTGGAAGTGCAATATGAAGACTATCCGTTCAGAACCAGCACACATACCTTTTTATGTCTCGATGAATGAGTTTCTGTTCGTGCAAGTGACAGATTCCTCTTGCAACATCCCTGGCAATATTTAATCGGAGTTTCCATTGCAGCGGAGGTGAGCCCCCAGCACAGCGAAGTCTGTCTTCCAGTGAGCCGTTGGGCATGAAATCGTAGACCAAACAGAAATGGTGACCATCGCAGGAGTAACCCAGCAAGTTAACTATGTTCTCATGTTTAACCCTGGTAGACAAAACAAAATATTACACATTTCTTTCAGACTGATCATGTAAATAAATAAATAAATAAATGAATAAATTAACTTGAATTGATTGTTACATTTCAACACATCAAACAATTTTAATTCAAAATATTGTCAGAGAAGGTGTACATCATTTACAACATGCCAGACTTATAAAACATTTGTCATCTGACAAAAAAAAACTTTGAGGAATGTCTCCATATCAGATAACTTGCAGTAGTTAGAACACTCATTTTAGTTTTTTGATGTGACAGCTATTGAAATGATTCTGGCATATACTTGCATATGAGGAGCCACTTTTCAGTTATGTAGTGCTAAGGGTACATGGCTAGCTATGGACAACGCGATATGTATGGTATATGGCTGGCTATAGACATAGTGATATGTGGGGTAAATGTCTAGCCATAGACAAGGTGATATGTAGGGTAAATGTCTAGCTATACTGGTAGACAAGGTGATATGTTGGGTAAATGTCTAGCTATACTGGTAGACAAGGTGATATGTAGGGTAAATGTCTAGCTATAGACAAGATGATATGTAGGGTAAATGTCTAGCTACTTGTATAGACAAGTCAATATGTAGGATACATGGCTAGCTATAGACAAGGTGATAGATCAGGTACATGTCTAGCTATAGACAAGACAATGTAGCAATAGTAGATGTAGTTGCTATCTCTTTTACCTTGAAAGTATTTCCACTTCTATCCTGAACTGTTCCACAACTTTTTGTAAAAGAACTGTTTGACCCTATACAAGAAATAAATGTAAGTAAACAATAACACAATTAAAATTTCTATTTCATTTTCTCTTGTTGGAAGTATACTAAAGAGATGTCAACTGCATAGAAATGAAGAAAAATTTTCACACTTTCAAAAAGTAAAGAGGCTTTTAACAATTTGCAACATCTGCAGATGAGAGATGATCTTCAGTGTGAAATATCTGTCCATATACCTACCGATTATCTACTGTTCAAGGGCATCTTTGTTATACAATGCAGCTCTATTTACAAATATTTGCATTCCTCGTAACTTAGTATAAGGAGAAAGACCATTGCAAAATGTATTCCGAATAACAAACCAGATTTCCTTCTTAAGAGAACTTTCCAAATATTTTATATGACATCATCATCATCATCATCATCATCATCATCATCATCATCATCATCATCATCATCATCATCATCATCATCATCATCATCATCATCATCATCATCATCATCATCATCATCATCATTATCCTCCTCCTCCTCCTCCTCATCATCATCATCATCATTATTATCACCGTCATCATCATCATCATCATCATCATCATCATTATCATCATTTTAGGGAAATTACATCAAAATAACAAATTTTTCTGGATGTTTGTACTGAGTACTGACTGATCAACTCACACATTGTGTGCTCAGTGTGAGATATACAATGTCTCGCCCACTATGTGCAACCAACCTGTGCAACACTGGCACAATGACAAAAGAAAAAGCTTGATTTTTTAAATGAACACATACACTTATGCACTGAAGAGTACTCAAATCAGCTGAGAGCAAGTCATTATTAATAAATGTAGAACATTCACTTGCCCAAAGTCATGCACTATCTACCTAATGCATCCATAAACAATTCACGAATACATGTATAGCTAATTTTTCATTTCCTGCAGATTCTGAATTGGGTTTCTGATGAAATGCATAAAGTCTGTAGGTATGCCACCTTAGAACTGGACAATCCAAGACAGAAACAAGACAAAATTCATCCCAATCACAAGATTGGCATTTGCAAATTGCTATTCTACTTACCTCCTTTAATCTTTTCACAGCAACAAGCTTGCTATCTTCATGGGTGCCGATGTAGACTGCTCCAAACGCCCCCTCACCTATTCTGTTACCTCCATGTTGTCGAGCCTTTTCATTAAAATTATTTGTCATTGCACAAAGATCCGAGTAAGGAAACTCTGTTGCTGTAAGAATCAGAAGAAAAAAGCGATTGGGATAAGCGATCACTTTAACCCTGTCACCCCCATTTAACTGTCAGGACGTCCAACTCTACAATAGAAAACAGTTGGATTGGTTCAAACCACAGTGGTGAGAGGGTTAAGGTAATAATTGCAATGAAACTGAACGTTTCAAACTTCTGCATAAACTTCCTCAGGGGAACTTACACTATTTCATTTTCAAAATCAAGAATGGAAGTCATAGGCAACCTTCTGAAGTTTGGTAATAGAGAAATGAATTGACTCAAATTGACTGGTACTTAAACCTATTGCGGCTGTATTCTATTTCATGTAACTCTTGGGGAGGGCTAAATTGAAGCTATGACCTGTCGTAACACTGTGAGTAAAACCAGAATTTTTCGAAAGATTCAGCCAAACATTTCAGTTTAGCATATTTGTGATGGAACTTTGACAGCATACAGAATCAGCTCTATTCATGATATGTTTATGTTACTAACCTTCTGATATAGATATCAAGTTGACCCTGGCTTCATCCACAGCAGCTGCAGTTTGTTTCTTCTCCGCATCACTCATAGTTGACTCTGGACTTCCATCACCATCACTGTCAATTTCCGTGGGTTCTTTGTCACACCTCCTCTCTGTGCCGCCTTGTGTGGAGGATTTGACATTCTTGAAACTGCTATCTGTGGGTGTTGAAGATGTGATATCACTCCCCTGGATGTCGTCGGGCTGTGTGCTGTCTAGATCTTTCGGACTGTCCACGCCACCTGAGATGTAGCTACTATGAGTATCGAAATAGGGATTGGAACTTGGGCTTTTGAGGGGTGTTGTTGATGTTGAGCCATCGGTACTGCTTGTGGTGCTGTCCGTCCTGACGTACTGGGTCGTCGACGATCCCGCACTGTCTTTGAGGAACATTGATGACTCAGAATCGGTGGTATCCGGAGACCTGGGTGGAATCCAATGCTGTGTCTCACATTCTCTGCCAGCATCCAGTTCAATTTGAGACTCTTGCTGGTGCTGTAGTTTAAGACGTGTGTAGTCTTGGAAAAAAAAATAGATATTGATGTTTAATGAATCCCCATCAACCAAAAATATTTAAAAACCAGCATACAGATGTGAAATGTGTTAGCTACTCTTCCTGAAATATCAATGTTGCGTAGTTAGTAAGAGTTACAGAGGCAAAGCAGCATTGTAACAATAGATCATTCTAAGACTTGGGGACATGCATTTGTCAGACAGCCCCCTACAACAAGAACAGTCCAACCTAAAGGCGTTGGACCCAGTGTTTTTCAGTTGTGCTGAAATTGTAGATTTCTAAATGCTTCAAAAGGAATTAGATGCAGGAAGTGATATATAATCATAAGTGGAAAATTGAAAACAGACATAGTCATGAAAGCTGAAATATACCACTGTATATTTATTGGAAAGATGCACTGACATGCTTAATTATCTGTTTGTGGGCTTTCAAACATCAATATTCGACGCAACCACCATTCTTGATTTTACTTTGCCGAATAAACAATACAACACATACCAGTATTGCATAAAGTATGAACAGTGTTTTAATAAACTTCTACGATCATGAAAGCCTATACAGTAATAAATATACCAGTATTAGTTACTGTCTGACTTAATTAAAACAGATGCTACTGATATTGTTAAGACTGGTTTTACGAAAACAAGAGAAGCATTGTCCATACCAGGGAGGATGATTTCTGCAGCTGATACTAAATCTATCTTCAACAACAGGTCAACAAGATCCCGGGCTGTTGCATTCTGGGTACCCCAATCCTGAAGCAGAGATATTGTCGGACTGCCACCGTATCTCTGCATCTCGTTTCGAAACATACTGCAGGATGCATGGAACGAGAAAATCAAGGCCATATGTGAGTTACAACATGATAAGTTATCTTGTATACAAAATTCAATAATCCAACATTAACATAATGGTACGACATGTGATACAATATCAAATATTCTCAAATAGTAAAATGGGAACAGCACTTATGCTAAAAAATTTTTCTTTGTTTGGGCGCTGCACCAAACACAGCATATTTTGCTCAAAAATCACTTTTTTGCACATATTCATTCAATTTTAATTAATTTGCCAGCCCAAGATTAAAATATTGGTTGGTTTCACCTTGTAGCTTGTCATGCAGTCGAAAGTTGTGTAATAAAGAAGTGTTGATTTATGCAAATGTATGCAAATTACCCTATTTCCTGGCTTCTCTTTCCTGCCAATTTCGAAATTTCCAAAGAATTTAACTCAACTCTGGCTGGGTCAAATTTTCTGAAATTTTCACATTATGTTCTTTAAATGCTATATAACAAAACGACTATTTCGTTGGGCAATAAAATTCTTACAGTTTGAATAAAAGGCATTTTAATTTTGCTTATCATGATTTTAATCAATGTTTTTGAATGCAAATCTTTAAACCCTTGCCATTTTAGAATGAGGATAGAAAATGCCAAAAAAAATACCGGTAGTCATTTTTGCTACATGTACTCTTCTTTCAAGTGAAATATCACATTACAGAAAATAGCATCAAGTTTTTGACTTAAAGTAATTTTTATCATTAATACCAAAATTGAGGTTTTTTACGCCAAATATACACCCACTTCATCCTTTGAGTAAAGTATCACCGGTACTACCAACCTAAACTTTGAAGTCTCTGCGTTTTGAAAATATATAGTATGAGGGGGTTTCCTTGTCATCTTTGATGAGAAATATTGCTTTGAAAAAAACTGTGTTGGCAACATGCAGCTCCACCTTAACAGCTCTACAAGCAACATATACAATATAAGTTTGTGGACCAAAGGATGTGGTCCACTGATGTACAGGTCTGCCAACACACTGAGTATTTGTGAGTACACAAGGTGTTCTTACAGTATTTGTTGCTGTGAATACTTCGGCTCATCGCTGTTTCTTGACTTGGGGATGATTGCCGCTAGTGATTCCCAATTCCGATTGAGAGGATTTGGAAGATCCAGGATGTAGGCAAGTTCGCGAAATTTTCCAAATGGAAGCTTCCTTATGTAGGTCTCTGGCTTTATCTTTGAAGACATTGTTTAGCTTCAGTCCTGTGGGTGAAACCAAGTGAAGAAATTTTGAGGGTTATTTTTTTCCTAACACTTCTCATATTGGTTGATTATATGAAATGGAGCTCTTTCTGTTATACATGGACAGCAACTCTTCTCGTTTTACATTCAAAAGACCTCTACAGTGTTTTCATCCATAGCCATCAGCTAGCAAAATTGGACGGCTGTATCAGCACCTTCACAGGCTTGGAATAAAGGAGAAATATTATTGAGTACTATGGAAATTAACAATGACTACACAAATTATCGCAAGACATCAAGCAGTAGACAATCACGCTATTCTTCATTCAGTTGTTGACAACAGCACTCCATGCAAGGTTGATGTACTGTATATCATTGGCTGGAAGTATACACATCTTTTGTCGGCAACCAGATGATATAATGTTGCCATACTAAGATGACAGGGTCCATATACACTCAAATCACCTAAAATTCAAGGATTTCAAGGATTTTTCAGTAATTTTCGAAGACTATTTAAGGTCTAAAATCATTTGATTACTATAGATCATTTTTATATATTTTTACATATCATTTTACATATCATTTTCACAATGCCACAACTGATCATTTCATGATTTTGAAAATCATGGGTGGCTTATCCATTTAACAGGACCATCCAAGCCTCAATTTCATTTTCAAGAAACTTCCAAGGACTTTTGTGATCCTGATCACAATATTACGATGCCATTGGTGGCAAGTGGTCAGCAATCACTTTTTCACACGGATGGGGACATGCTCAGTACAGTCGTCAATGTTTTAGTAAAATTGAGAAAAGATAGGCAGCTGTTGCATTTTAAGTGCCAGTACACAGCACAGTTAAATTGAAGCAATGCATTTACAGCAAGGTATAACAAATGATCTGTTTACAAGTATTTTCAGTATATGATAAATTGTCACTAAACAATACTTAACCTTTGATTTTAAGTTTCAATTATCAATAGTCATACTGTATCTACATAAACCAGTACCATATTGAAATATTGCACCCCATTCTTTCATTTGTCATATTCATAATTCACAAACACTGAATTCAAATTATCAGAGTTGGGGCGTTTTTTTCTAGCATGAAATATAAACTATAAAAGTGCTTTGTTAGAATCTACAAGAATGACTGCTCTTTTGTTACTTTTAATGTTCTAATAATGTTTGAGAGCACTTTGTTTGGTAATTATGTCAATACTGATTTTTCTTTCCTTTATTGAAATCACCAAAACAGAAATTGTTTTTCTTGTTTGTATCACAATTCATTCACCCAAAACAGTTGTTTGTTTGACAACGTCATTGAATACTCTCTTAACTGCTTTTGTATTTGAAACAGAACGTATGTGTCAATGGTTGTCTTTCTAATATTGCATCTACAGGCATCAACATTGGTTATAATTAACCAAACTGCCATAAAGAATGGCATGGGGGAACGGAACTTCAACACTCATCTTGTCAGTACATTTGTTTGTGTTTTTTGTCTTTGAAAACTGAACACATTTTCAGCATTGGTCTTTTTCAGATTGAAAGAAAGGGCATCAAAATTGGTTAAAATTGTTAGAAAATCTGCTTAGGTATCTCTCTCATACTGTCCTAAGGCCTAAAGGCCTTTGCCTTGCCTTTTTCTCTGCTTATAATATAAACTGGCCTAAAAATATCCTAATGAAATCCCTGCTTTCTCATGTCCTCAACTGTGCAGCACGGTGAGTAAATCAAGTTGTTTGAAATTTGGTATCACCAATTTGCATTTATTGTTATCAAAGGACCACAATAGTCTGGTTCCCTGACCCATTTCCCCGGTAGAGGGCGTGGGGAAATATAGGGTCAGGTACCGGGTAGCCATCTTGAACAGAATTTTGTTCAAGATGGTGGAGGTTAGTCACCTGACAGAACATGCTACAACAAATATGGCACCTACCATGAAAACGCCGGTCAAAATTCGACTTGTCAGAATTATGTTCGAACACTGGTATTCGAACCAAAAACATTGGCACACGAGACGGGAAACATAAAATGAAATCCAGAAGTACGGGGAAATAGAGGTGATTGAAGACTGGCTGTGATATCGCAGCAGTACTTGTGGCGTGTATCGAACGCGCTAGGGTCATTGAGGTCATCGCCGATTGTGGCGTGACCCCAATGACCCGAGCACGTTCGATACACGCCACAAGTACTGCTGCGATATCACAGCTAATTGAAAGCAAACTTTGTTGGAACTGTGAACAACGATTGATTTCGATGGATAGAATGGTGTCCAAATTTCGTGAAAAATGCCAGGCATCATGTCGACGTTCTCAAGAGGTGTGCTAAATCACAGTGGCTAAATCATGGAGGTAGAAAGTCTTTCTTTCTACCTCCACGGCTTTGTGGTACAAACAAGAAGTTGGTGTCAAGTGAGCCTGAAAGTGCGAAACCCAAGAAAGATGAGAAAAAGTTACAAGTGTTACTTTCATCCAATCACAGCTTGTTTTATTTTAACCCAATAGCGTCCATGTTTACATTAGCCCTCTACCGGGAAAATGGGTCAGGGAACCAGACTAGGACCACAAGTCCTCTGTTATAACAATAGAGCATGGACACCCTAACTTCATGATTAGATTGTAGGGCTACAAGATTCACTGGATATTTTGCTCCCTCAGAGACATAAATGCTCTATATGAAGAGCTTAAACTCAAAAATGTACACTACAGAGCTCAAATTTAGGATTTCTTATCAGGACCATTTCGTTCCCCCTACATAAGCCAAAAAGTGATTACACGCAAAGCAATGTCCTGTACACATGACTTTATGATTAAAATATACACATTTGATTCTAGATTTATGGTACAACCTGTCACATTAAAATATGGCATCATTGACACTGTGTTCTAATTTGATTACAATTAACTTTGACGTACAAAATCTGCAAACATGAACTTATTTTCCCTTCAAAACAAATTAATGAAAGTATTATCAAAACTTACAGCTGTTGTCCACATTAAAAAGAGGTCATGGATGTATTTTGATGAATCAAATCCATGCAGCAAGTCACTGGTTTATTTAAAGGGAGTAAACATATCCTGAGTAATTACTTCTTTCGTTTCTGCTTTTTTCCATCGTCATGTGACTCAGAGTGTTTATTCTGTGCATAATTCCATCAGGTGTCATACGGTTCCCCCAAGTTACTCCCCGTTGGATCACAGTAACCATATGGAAAGCACTACAAAGACACGGGGAAGTCCCCAGCCCCAGTAAAATCAACTTGTGAACATCCTGTACTCAATTTAAATTTTTTCAGATTGTCTAAATACAAGAGAATGGAAATGTACAGAAAATACATAGCTACAATCAAAGCTAATTTAACCCTTATCCTGCCAAGTTCATGTGTTGCCATCAGGTCTGAAGAACTGATCATTTGAAGGCCCTGTGAACAGAGACATTGTGAACATGATTTTTATTGGACTAAAACTGCTATAACAATTATTACCAAGCAAAGTGGGTGAAAACGTACTGTTTTGACTTGGTGGAGGGGAAGTGATACAAACTGTCTGGCAGGAACAACGTTAAAGACACAGAGTTTCCCAGTCAACTAATTCTTGCAAATAAGGAAAGATTATTCATGTCTGTTATGACATTATAGCTGTTGCATTTATAATTACTTGCATCGGGTGACAAATCAAAAGTTGACAAAGATCAATTCAGAGATAATTTTGAAAACAACAGATTAATATACAATACCATGAAATGAATAAATATGTACACGTACGTGTCCAATTACATTTTAGTAGAATACTAAATTCTCCATGGTGTAAAAATTTGTTTGCTTTGATTTTGTCATAGCTTTGCTAACTAGAATGGCACAACACCATCCTAAACTGTTCAACCCTCTTTCCCTGTAGACAGGTCCACACTAATCAATGGATTCGGGTGATGAAAGGGCTTATGCAGCAGATATTTAATTTCCTGAATGTAACAAGTTTGAAGAGGTCATCATTTGGTTTTGTGATGCATATGGTTATAAGGAAACTGGAAAATGCACTCAACCAAGGACTCTTCTCACTGAAAGACACAATCAGAGCCAAAATTTATTGAGTTGAAATGTTAACTTGGTTGACTATTTTGGGACCAAATTAACAATTGCTTTTTTGGATGGGTGAGTAGAGGTACAGAAAATAATTTTTTTTAAAAATCTGATGCCTTATTCAACAGAGGGCTAAATAAGAGTGTTTAAACAACAATTTTCCTATGTCAGTTTTTCAAATCAAAACATCAAAACATATCAGCATGTTCTAAGTAAAAAGCTTTAGGAGGCAAGTTCCTTCATGATATAGAATTATGTTTCCATGTGTGTACCTATCTAAGTCATAAACTTCATTTGTTTTCTATTGAATTAAATTTTAAAAAGAATGAAACAATTTGCTTTCTGATTCTTCTCATCAGGACTATGCCCCTCGGGGACAGATAGTCGGGCTTTCAAATTTCTACAATTCTTTTCTTATCTACCACTTGTGGAGGCTCATTTTAGAGTTCTTGGAGGAAGAAAATTTTCACCGTCTTAGTTTTAAAAAAAATCCAAAATAGAGTTAACACAGGGGTGGCAGCCATTCTGAATTTCAAATATTGCAAAATATTGGGTCTTGTTTCTCTAGTTCCAAACTTTAAACAGTAACCCAAAATTTTTATTGTTGATTTGGTAAGAGAATGGTTAAAAGTTTCATTTGGGAAATTTTGAGCAAAAGTTTAAGTCTTTCAGTTTTACTGTCGAGATGCATACAACCTTAAAAGAGGCATATTTTTTGCAGTGGTATACCAATTGTCATATATAAATTCTAACTGTCCAAGTCCTTGTCTTCCATTGAATTTTAAATCCTGACAAACAATTTGATCTCTGGCTTAATAATTTCTGAATTTCATCAGGAATGTGCCTCTTTAGGGCATGGCTAATATGAGGTTATTACCAAAATACTGCAAAAGGATACATTCAGACATTGACACAGCAGAATGTAGAATGCAAGTTCAACAATTTTTGTTCTGACTTTTAGCACTAGTATGGAATCTCATATGTGCTGCTGGATAGCCTGTGAACTACACGAACAGAGGCACAAGATTTATTCTTGCAATTGTCCTATGGGTCCCTTGAAACTGTTCAAGAGTGAATGCACAGATGCAGCTGTAGAACACATGTAGCATTTTAAATCTGGTGGGGACGCCTAGAAACGGTAAATGTTGTGGAACAGGTGTTCCGTCCTATTACTTTTTGAGCGCACGCAAAATTCTACCGTTCTCGACGGTAGATGTATGATGAAGGAGAATACTAATGCCATACGGCAAAACTGAAAAATCTGACTATCATCTCCGGTGGTCCAGCTGGACAAGATCAATTTTCAGGTACACAAAATGCACTCTACCAAATGAATGAGATCTCCATTCTCACCTTTGACCAGCAGGGAAATGGGCACCAACAGGAAAAGCAAGACATCTTACTTAGTAAGGGTTTTTCCCTATGTTACTTTTTCAAAACCTTATCCATAAAGGAAGCGATGCAGGATAAAATTATCAAATAAACCAACATGCACACATCTAAATGCTTGGTTGGAGGTTATAAGTTTATAATTCTTATGCAATGCAGTCATTTTTTTCCAATACAACAAAGTATCAGCTTTCTCATGTTGCAAATTGAAGATAAAAGAGTCTGAAATATGTTATAATGGATAATGCGCATTTTACTAATTACATAATCTTTGAATGTCACAACAATATGACCTTTAACTTGTTTTGACATATCATGGGATCAAAGGCAAATTTAAAGTAAAATACCACGTCATCAGCATCGTTTTCTCTGATGGATGTTACTGTATTGAAAATGAATACAGACAATTAACCCTTTTCCTGCCAAGTTCAAATGTCACCATCAGGTCAAGATGGTTGAGGACCAGAGAGGCATGACCTATCCAATGTAAAGCAATTTAAAAGAAACTCAAATATTTGAACGCCCTGACAACCAAGATATTATAAATATGATTTTCACTGACCAAACATGTTATGACATGCCAAGTCAAGTAGGTGAAAATGCATATACCAGTAGATTTGGCTCAATACTTCCTTTTTGCTGATCTGGGAGAGGGGAAGTGATAAGGACGATACCTACAATACTGAGCTTCGGATAGTGATTATGTATGACTGATCAGTGATGGCGGTGTATTATACCGGTAGTTTACATAGCATACATACAAGCAGTTAGAACTCTGTGTATTTAGGTGGAGGAACACCGATGCACATCTTTCAACAATTACTTTGGTCAGTCTTCAATTTTGTTACGCCTAAAAAATCTGGAAATTGGTGACACAAAATTCCTTTGTGTGCTCACAATTTAACCATGGTTTATGGTTTGAGGAAATCATTTAATATCACCGGATTTGATGCTTTGCTCATTCCCATGGTGATAAAATAATAACTCTAACGACTTGTAAACTCCTTCGAAATACTATTAGTGTGAAAGAGACAACTTTTGGATCTTTTGTTAGTTTAATAATAGAATGCCTGAAACATAGTCCCCTTGAAATTATATTTATTTATCTCTTTCTGAATCAAATTTCAAAACTAGCTTACGTTATATTGGTGTGGTTTTCATACCCTAATTATTAAACTCACAACTGTATGAAGTTAAATAAAATCGAGCATACACAGATGTAGCACTGGTAGATTGAAAATGTTAGTAGAAGCTGGAACACTAATGGACTACATCTTATTCTTATTTACAGTTTTACAGTATAGTAAAATAAAAGTTTTGTAGTTGAGGTAGTCAATAATTCCCAGTCCTTTTTTGAGGGTGCCGTTAAAAAACGATACAAATTGCTATCCATTATTTGTGCTCCGCCTTTTAAGACCGTATAAGCTTTGGTCGTATATTGCTTTCAATAAAGGCGGAAGTCTTTTGGATTTAGTCTACCAGCATCCGTCTATGATGATGGCAGAATCATGCATGTTACCAATTAGATTTAAAGTCTGACTGCTATCAGACGTTGAGGCCTGTTATTTGCCGTTCCATCATACCGAAACCCATACCTTCGTACGCCGATTTAAACCTCTGCCTACATGACCACGAGCTGTTAAAAGTCGACAGATCGACTGTCACATGTCGTGCCCGGCACTATGTGAGTGTACCGTGTGTGCCTGACACAATACGATTTTGTGCGACCGCACAATCGAACGGAAGTTGTAAAGTTCAAAAATAACACCACAGCACCCTTACCTTGAACTAAAAAATGTTTTGTTGTAGATACCTGGAGGAGAAAGTGTAAGGCTTTGCAAAAGTTTAACACTTCAAGTGTTACATTTTCGGAAAACTCTCTCTCAGGCGGTGAATTCCGTTGAGTTTGTCCCGTGTGATGATTTAGTCAGGGCGATTCCACCAACAGTACTGCGCAAAAGTAGTGACCTATGACCCACCGACCAGAACCAGCGCGACCAGCGGTGTGTCAGACGTGAAAATTGAGTTTTGAGCTGGCCAAGCACGCAAAAAGGGATATAAGTGGCGAGTGTGAAAGCTTAAAACCTAACTTTGTCACTTCTGTTAAATCGCGCGCAGATAAATTAACTCACTTTCACTTGTTTAATACATCCGTGTTCCCTCAATGGGTCAAAACTTCCCCTGTAATCGTATCGTACCCGTAGAGGAACTGTAGAAACCGGAAACGAGGTGTCAACTGTGCGAACTCTTCTTTGGAAGGTGCGCAGAAGATGTTGTTATCATGATGCTCGATTTTAATTGCTGTTTTGACGCTGAATGTGACATCAACGATTTTGTGAGGACAAGGAAATGTCAACAAGCTCAGTCAGAACCCAGGGCAACCTCAGCAGGTGAAAAAGGTAGATGACATCTTCAAATTTAGTCAAATATGAAACATATTGGTGCATATTGTTTTCACACTTTTCGTGAACATGTATTTGTAAATGCCGACAATGTCGAAGAAATAACTTTTACAGATCTCAAAGAATTATACCCGATGTGGACGCTGGTTTTGATTAACATATCGCAACGCCCCAATGGATAGTAAGGTGCACATGAGTGTACCCGTGTGTACGGTGAAGTATATACGGAAACATTGATTTCATGACATGTCAACGCCCCGCTCGGTGGTTTTGGGCCATCTCTAAATTAAGTCCCTCCGAGGATCCAGTTGGAGGGACTGTGGTTGGACGATGATTCTCATGTAACTCAGATTGATTAGTATGGTCATAAAAGCTAGAACTCTGGCTCTAGCTGAAAGGATTAGAATGACTCTTACCCTGTCATGAAAACGTATTGTTCGCTAAGTTGGACTACTGCAATCTATTCTTTTATTTGAGAAAAAAACTACAAACATCCCAAGAAGAGTTGTAAAGGTGCAGAATTCGACATGTGTAGTTAGACTTCCTGTATTGTTGGATTTTGCTGCCCGTTTTTTGTGTGTTTATGTGTTATGAAAAACTTCAAAAGGCAATACATTCGTATGATTCATAAGTTAAAAAGGATTTACTAGTTTACAAGAAATTTTTAGGAAACCTATTTGCTCTACCTCAGATATTGTACATTCTTTAAAGTCCAAAGTTTTGGCAGACTGCAATTTGCATACAATATGTGCTTGAATGCCAAACTTAGCTACTGGTAAGGAAATATACATCATCCGCAATTTCACTTACGGTTGTAATGTTTTGCTGAATACATGCTTGATGGCCAAGCAGCGTAAGGGCCATCCACAGTGTACCAAGTTTCTGGTTGCAGAACAACACAACAGCGCTGATCCCACATGACGTAATTTTTTCTCTAATTAATATGCATAAATAAATATTTGTCTGCATTTACGCAAGAATGATGAAAATAAAACCTGCCAGTGTTACAATGGATATTAAAAATCACACTAATTGGAATGAATTTGTGGCTCAGACTACAAGCTGCAACAACAGCTGCGCATACAACAACAAAATTTGTCTTACTTTTAGGCAGCGTTGTCCAAAGTCGCGCGTGTGCAGCTATATTTAGGAACAAACCTAATATCGCGATCAACGCTATTTAATGTTAAATATTCCCATATACATTGGCCTATATTAAAAAAAGCCAATATAAAATCAGACTGGAAACATTTCTCCCTTTTTTTATCAATGTTTGTTTTCAAACAAACAATATGCATCTTACTGAGGAAAGTTAGTAATCCCTGCGGGTCAAGTTGCTTCATAAAGACAGTGAGGCCCCTACGAGTGCCTGATGTGTTTTCCTAAGAATGATTGGGCCCAGTGTTCTACAGGTGCAGTGTTTCTGCAATTATACTCATTCTATACCCTTCACACAAGTATACAGACATATATAGCTTTTCATTGTAAAGATACTGAAGTTCCTATACATAATAGCCTTCATCTTACAAAAGATGTCCCTGGAGTGAAGCTGTTTGTTTTTTTTACTATTCATAGACAGCGAGAGTGACAATGTCACCATTATAGGCCAAGAAAGGAATGGGGAAATTTTGTTTACATGGGATGATCAACCACCGTCTGAGAAGCGTAAGGCAAACGGAGAAGTCACTTATATCGGCCTCTATGATCAATCAACGAAGAAAAACTCGGTAAGTATCACATACTGCACACACAGTGTCAAACTATGAGGAATGTATACAGCAAATGTCTATCAGAAGGAAGGTTAACTATTGAACCACAGTCTCCAGTGTGATGTACAGATGGCTTATCCCACTGTGAGTGCTGTCATACTGACATTGTATAATCATAATCATAATCATAATCTTTATTTCTTATATAGCGCATTACATATTTAAATATCTCAGTGCGCTTTACAGTGAAAACAACAAAAGACTGACAAAATTACAGTAAATTTAAAATGTTCAATAAAAGTAACAGGTGGTAAAACTCAAGAAACTGTTAAAATAGATCAAATAAAAACTCAGGTATTTAAAATGACTTAAAAGGGTATAAAACTCATGTATAAAATGACTTAAAAAGGTAAGTTTTTAACCCGACTTTAAAACTATCGAGTGACTGAGATGCACGAAGGTGCGACGCCAAAGAATTCCACAAATGAGGCGCACATATTGAAAAAGCCCTATCACCATAGTAAGCTGTGCGAACAATGGGTTGATGTAACTTAATTTCCTCATTCGAAAATGAACGTAATGTATGACTTGTACTACGTCTAATCAAAAGCTCATCAAGGTAAGGCGGTACATAACTACAAAGAACTTTGAAAGTAATACAAAGAATTTTAAATTGAATACGTTGTTCAACAGGGAGCCAATGAAGGTCACGAAGAATGGGAGTAATGTGATCACATTTTCTCTTCTTGATAACAAGTCGAGCTGCCGAATTTTGAATTGTTTGCAGTTTGCGTATTTCAAATGAAGGGAGGCCAAATAAAATGTTGCAATAATCCAAGCAAGATGTGATAAAAGCATGTACGAGTTTCTCAGTTGAAGGCTGATCAAGTATATTACGGATTTTACCTATCTTCCACAGAGCATGAGAGGCCGATTTACACACATTGACAACATGTGCTGACATACTGCCACTGGAATCCATCGTGATACCAAGATTGCGAACAGTGTCAGATGGGTGAACAATGACATTACCTATTTTAATATCACAATGAGGAACCGGACCTACACCTGTAAATTTAGAAGAAAAATGAATGACCTCGGTTTTACCATCATTTAGAGCGAGCATATTGTCTCGCATCCATCCCCTGATTTCATTAACTACATAACTCAATTGAAGTTGTCGGGACTTGATCTGCTTCGCAAGTGATATACGATTGTGTGTCATCAGCGTACATCATGTAATGTAACTTATGCTTGAAATTGTATCCTCTAAGGGTGCTGTGTACAGATTGAATAAAATTGGTCCGAGAACGGAACCTTGAGGTACACCACAATCTATACAATTGTATGTATTTAGACATGTACAGATGGACTTGGTACATGTATGGTGTGACCTATATATGAATACATCAGCAGATCTATTTAAGTTATTTATGGCAAAGATGTAATTGATCAATTTATCCTAATCTCGCCTCTCAGAAATGTGTCTGGCGATTACTGTAACGTCGGGAGGCTAAAAAGAAATTTTCAAATCTGTGCTCTATTAGGTCTGTAGCCACATGAATTTTTGTGGCTGAAAGGAATTCTGAAAGTTAACAGTTTTGAAGGTTTCCAGACACTTGGCACCAAAACCACGCCGCACTATACAATCTTGTCCCATACAATTTTACACCAAAACCTCTGTGCACCAAAACAACCTTGTACCAAAAGCTCTTTGACCCAAGATTAATGTCGCTCCAAAACAATAGCACTTGGCCCCAAACTATCGCAAACCTGTAAAGATGAAAATAACCAATCACTGCCCTGGATCTATCATCCCACGGCTAAAGTCTTGAAAGTGTACACACTTAGAGAAAAAGATATCGTGCAATTCCGCACAAGTTGTAGCTTTTAGTAGTCGAATATGTAGGGACCCAGAGACTGCATGTAATAACCACCAGACTATTACTTGTGGGTCGATGATTTAATGTACCTAATTTTGCCAGCCAATTTGCAGTTTTC
Organism: Ptychodera flava; assembly: GCF_041260155.1. Classification (NCBI taxonomy): domain Eukaryota; kingdom Metazoa; phylum Hemichordata; class Enteropneusta; family Ptychoderidae; genus Ptychodera; species Ptychodera flava. The sequence goes on from NC_091933.1 coordinate 32,590,622, forward strand.
TTTTTTCTAATTCTACCATTTATTGAGGTTTTGTGCAAGAATAAATGGTTCATGGTAGCCAAAATGTCTTGACACTGTAATGCTTCCAAGTTGCACGTAAAAACAACACTGATATGATACATCATGGATTTAGGATGAGTTTGCCGTATAATGGTGCTATACTTGGGGTAAAGTGGTTTTAGTATGATGTTGTACATGGGGCGAAGAGGCGTGGGATGAGGTAGTACTTTGGACGAGGTGGTGTTTGTACAAAACGCTTTTTGGACAAAGTTATGTGGGGTGACTTGGTTTTGATGCGAAGCATTTGGACCCCATCCTGAATATTAATGTGAATGTTTTTGTTTCTTTACAGGTGTTGTTTATTCATGACAGTAATGTACACATAGTTGGATGCTCAATAAACCAAGAGAGGACCTTGATTGCTTTCACAACCCTTGGAAATGTTGGGTCAAGCAAGGAAACTAAACCAACACTCTCTGGTAAGCTTTCCACTTTATTGCTGCTAACAGGCCCCCTCCCCAACAACACACACACACACAGTACTTGAGGTAAGTCATAAGTCAATATATGACGTGAGGACCCATATATACTCAACTAGATTGGTACACGAGGATGTTGCTCAATGAAATCAGGCAAATCTTCTCTATTTATGGGATTCACAGAAGAGTCATTAAGTTTGGCAGCATATATGTGGTTTTATGCCTTTCGTTTCATGTTGTAAGATGCTACATACATGTATGTGACATTTATTTTGTTTATTTCGTAAAAAAGACATCAGGAAAATCACTTTCTCCAACGTACACGGTGAGGAACTTTCCTTGCAAGGAAAAAAACATCAAACATGTTGAATATTTTGCTCAACAGCACAAAAAGGATTGAAATCACACAAAAAAATCACTGGCATATGAAAGTAAAATTGCTGAGCAAACAGCATCTGCTGTCAAATTGATTTTGCTCTTAGAATCAAAATCTTGAATTCATCAGAGGCATGTTTACCCATTGAAGTTGTGGTGTATGCATGTACAAAGAAAACTGAGCCCCGTGTTTGTCATGAAAACAGCCAGGTTTTGCTGGGGACCTAATCTTAGCTTTGTGAAGGAACTTGACCACCTAGGACTGTGGTAATTTGCAAGCTAATCAAGTGTGGGCCCAGTACAGTTCAGTCTCACTGAAGTGTTTATAATAATTGTACTCATTTTGAACACTTCTCTAGGTGTCTACAGATCATTTCTGGCGGAGGTTCAGCCCCAGAACAGAGTATTTTCCCTGAACATTGAAAGGAGAAACCTTCTGAAATGTCAGTTCCTGTACAGCAAGCTGAAGGGATTCAGCGAAACCCCGAGCAAGGACACTCACATGTTGTTCTTCCTGCATAAGGAATGTAAGTAGGAATCTGGTTTTGCTTACCTGGAGTTTAAAATCAGTTGTGGAGTGATGCTCATGGATGATAGCGGTGTGGTTTGTAAAAGAAAGCACGTGGTGTCCGAGTATAAATACCCATCTTGATTCGATGGGAAAGCACTGCAGTGCTATTTTTAGATTTCTTAACCTCTGAGCTCATGTGCCCTTACAGGGTATTGACCTGGATTTTATTGTTGAGTGAAACAACATAACAAGGCCATTGACCCTTTCGCTGTTACTGGTAGTTTCAATCATATTTGACCATTGATACAGGATGTTCCCTTTGTAACTAAGCACAGTAGCTGTAATATTGATGGTCACTCTAAATATGGAATAATCAACTGTCAACATTGGTATTTTAGCATTTCATTTATGCAATTTGCATCACCCAAGATTGTTTCCTGGTAGTTTTTAAGTGATTAAATCAATTTTCTTGACAGAAATTTTGAGACTTTCTCTACAAGAGGTGTAACATCACCTCAATTTATGTATTGTCGATATTTTTGCAGCAATTGGACAGTATAGGATTTCACTCGGGCGAATGGGAGACAAAGCTGTGGTGAGTCTGTAAGGTCAATGACCTTTTAAGAAAGCATGTCACGACCACTCTAGGAAGTGCCCAAGAAAGGGAGAATTTGTTGCGGGAAACTTTGGACATGTGAAGGATTTTGACCCAAACTTTGACAATAATGAAAGCTGATGAATATTCTCCATAGAGAGTGACTCATAATAAGTTGATTTACATATTCAAAAATTGCTCAATAATAAATTTGCATAAGTGAATAAAATTATTGAGGAAAGTTAAAGGGACAAATGGCCGACTTTGTCCCTTTAACATTAGATGCAACCTTTGAATGCTAAGAACCAGTAGAAATAAAGGGTCCATATTTTTCATTCTTGACAGGCTCTGAACTTTTCCAAGTGTTGAATTACTTGACAGACCAATTACTATTGGTCAACTACAAATTATTCAAAAATGCTGTCTTCCATTCACATAGAGATGACATACATGAAATATTTACATTTGTACCAGTTAGGCCAAAAAAAAAAATTGTTTCTGGTCACTACGTGCGTCACATCAGAACCTGCATGTCATGGCTTGGAGGGTACAGCTATCCTATATATCCCTGTTTGCATGTCAAACAATGCTAAAAAGAAAGTGGAAGTATTATGCAGCCAGTGATAAAAGACAATAATGTTGCATCAATAGTGCCAAGCCAGCATTGTTAGGAATAAAAAAAAAGAAAGGAAAAAAGAAAAACCGCGTCACCGCATCACTTTTACTGAATGTCAAGGACCAGAAACAATTTTTTTTGGCCCTATGAAATTTAATATGACAGGCATATTGGGGATATTATTGCTGTGATTTTGTAGTTTTGGCAGTGCTAGTGAATTTGTTGATGCAGAAAACACCAGGCGCCACAATGCTGGATAATCGGATACATTGTCAGTAATCATCTTGGAGAATGATGTCACAAATTCACCGGTATTGACAAATCTATTATACAATATTTACGTATGGTTGGATGGGTAATAATCCTCAATGTGTGTGGTCTGCATGAATAAGTTAATCTGAATAAGTACTGTACATGTAGGTGGTAGAGTTAAGTGATCTTTCTTGACCGGATGATGTCCTTTCACAATGATGTCATGTGTTTGCTTTAACTTGTCATACAAACTCCAGAGGCTTGAGAATGACATGACCACAGGTGGGTGAATGAGCCATACCTTGAGTGGATATGAAAGTTGATATGACTTCCTGTACATATTTATCCAGGGAGATTTTAATCATTCACTGTCACAATTTACCATTCTTCTCACACAATTCCAGGTATTCACCATATAAGGAATTATTAACCAGATGTGAACTGTAGTAATGCACTTGACTTCTCATCATATTTCACATTATACCGGTATATCTCACTATGGGACTGATGTAAAGATGTACAGTGTATTTCAGAAAATTCCTATAAATATTTTCCTTTAAAACATGCTGCAAGTATATCACAAAGTCAGCTTTTGTAGCTGATTTGAAAAGGATTTCTCATGGTCAAGGGGAAACCTTAGGAAGCCCACTAAGCCGTTTTTTACACAAGAGGCAATTAAACACCTACATCAGAGTGTTTGATTTGACCTTGGACTTGAAATGATCATCAGCTTTCATCACCAGCCAAATGTAATTTTGCTAAATATTGTGGTTTTTAACCACTCAGCAGTGTAGACGTACCAGGGAAGAGCTGTGAAATGACTTCAATAGATGAGGATAAATTGCCTTGCTATGTGATTTTTTTTAATCATTTTTAGCTCACATTTGGTATACCAATGTGAGGTTATCGTATAAGCTGAAGTCGGTGGCATCTGTATGTATGTGTGTATGTATGTATGTATGTACATGTACGTATGTTTAGTATATCCGTCAACATCAAAAACTCGAGAACTGCTGCACTAATTTTTAGCTTGGTATTTGATGTGTGGATGCATCCAGGGCTATAGATAGGATTTTGTTCAAATGAAGTTTGCATTGACCAAATTATGCAAATGAGCTTTAAAAATGTGAAACTGGTCACAAATTAACTCAAGAACCACTGTTTTGATTGCTATGAAAATTAGTGAGCAAGTACCTTAGGTGGACCTTATACAGTTGTATGTATATGGGTGTATACCAGTAGAAGATTGATGAGGTAGCATTAATTTTTTTTACCTGATCCTTTGTACATTATTTTTTCTCCACTGTCCAACCTTTTCTTTCCATCAAGTCTTCTGTGGCTGATTTTTTTTGTTAAGATTTGCTAATGTACATGTATGTAGGATAGACGTTGATATGCATGTTTCTAAAGTTGACCTCCAGTACCTATGTTACAGACCTTATTTGCTTTTGTCATTCTTGTTTTCTGGTTGTACTGTGTAGAAATCATTGTCATTACATCAACGCAGAATTTTGCTGCACTGAACAGATAGAAACAACATTTATTGTTGATCTTTGGTACCAATACTATCGTGTACCAATTCCGATCAAATGTGAGCAACACCGTTAACATTGTTTTGGATCAACTCTCAATTACAGTTGCGTATCACCGTGACGGTGTTTTGTTTTTCTAGGTAATGATTGGTCAGCCAAGAACGAAACAGATCGCCAAAAAGTTCCTGTGGGCACAGTGGGATGTTTACACACAACGACTGTTCTTCTTGCATCGGCGGAAACGCAGAAACAGCCGTGGAGACAACGGTGACGATGTCCAACTGACATGTTTTGAATTTAAGGATGCTACGTATGAAGCAGTGGTAAGAGGATAGAGAAATTTCTCAAGTAAAGTTTTAATTATGAGATCAGTGCTGCAGTGGCCAAACTGTCTTACTATACCAACTCTGAGTGCTTTTTCAATCATTGCTTCCTATGGATAATTTTCATAACCTTACTCAGTAAGCCTTTATTGTTAAAGCCTTATTAGTGTAAACACTTACATGTACGCTGGCGGTTCTGCTTTTCCCTCAGAAAGAATAGTTTTGAAATTAAAAATGATAATTTTGCTGTACATTTTCCCCAGTTATCTTTTCTTTAATGTTCTAGGCTTAGATTGGTAGGCGCAAAATCATTTAGGAATCTATACTGAACTACTCCTGTACTAGTAGAACAAGAAAAAGGGGAGATTATGACAATGTTATCAAAGTGAAAGCTGTCTATTTTGAAAATTTTCTCATCTCATCTTACATTAATCTTTGCATTCAATTTCTGTTACAGTTAAATCTGTCCCTCACTCTTCCGATGCCAAAGGAGCTGTCATGGTGAGTTATACCAAACTTCATTGATTCAAAGTGACTACAATGACAGCAAACCTATGCACATTCCTCAAGTAACTTTCGTCAACTCCATTACTTTGTATAAATCATGCTGCCTCCTTTTGTGTTTTGTTTCTCAGTGCACAAATGATTTTACCTTCTCGTGTCTATTTATAGACAGAGAAGGTATTAGAGTTGAAAACCAATATGCTGCTGTCAAGAACTTCCATCTGTCAAGACTTCCGTCTGTCAAGTTCCGTTGACGGCATGCCATTGTGATGGGTCATATCATAAACTGGTGGGGGTGTTCATGGCTCAGGTTGAGGTGTGGGAGAACGATTTTGAGCTATGACAAAAATCAAAAGGGACTTAGCGGCATAGCCACAGTGTTAAGCCTTTCTCCAAGGTTTCTTAGTTGACTACAATCTATTACAGACTACTGAGCTGACGTTAGGGGTACTCACTTTGTGTTTGCTCACTCTGTGAGCGCTAGTGTTTGGTACTGAGTTGCGTGGATATCCCCTCATGGCCTCACGTGATCTGGGCCTGTTGCATAATCTGCAGAGATGATCATATGCCTCTGAGTCTGAAAACTGTCATTGTGTAAGCCTGTCGGCATTTTCCTTGCATTTTTTCTCATTTAATTTTGCAAAATATTTCAAGATAACTCTTTCTTCCCAATCGTTTCCTGGAGTTTCAGAGTCATATGAACGAAAATGAGTGAAAGTTTTAGACAGGAAAATCGGACGTCGGCCATGTTCAATGTTTACAGTACAATCAGAAGTTTACGTGGAGGAATTAACCAACAAACACAGGAGTGTTCATGATGCCCGCCCTCTAGAGGCAGACCCTCCTATATGAAGTACCACATTTGATGCTTGTGGAAAGCTTGACCACACAATGGAGCATTTAAACTTTTAGAAAATGACAAACTGAATAAGAAGGTATTCAGAAAATGTCAAATACTGAGGAAAAATGCGCAAATATTCAAATAAACAGGTTAACTGATTGGTCAGCTATAAAAAACAATGAAAATGTTTATGATCAAAAGTTTTTGAGATGCGCACATTTTAACAAATACAGAAATTATTAACATTATAAATATATTACCAAACTAGTTTTCAGGGATGAGGCAGGTTGGTAATGAGGGGCGAGAGACAAAGGCATTCCTATTTCTGCGTGAGAATGCAGGCTCACCATTCCATTAACAGCATATTTATTCAGTGTTGTGTTCAAGTTCCATATTTTGCTGTCAGTAATACAATGATAACATGAGCAAATCAAATCAAATTAGAAAAGCATCAATGCCCTTGTGTGGATTTTTCTCAACATGGCTTATTTCGCCCTATATATTTCGTATCCAGCAAAGGCATATTTTGATGTAAAGTCAAAATTAACACTACATTGCTGACAATATATTTTACCGTTTCTCCATGAATTTTTCTTTTTTAAATTATAGTATATTAGTACTTCAAACAGATTAACAGTTATCGTGATGTCAACCCATAATTTTACATCACAAAGACTGTAATTCTGCCAATTTTTTTTGTTTTCAGTCATTTTATAAATTTTGCACTGCACAAGATGATTGAACAAATTGCAATGTTTGAATTTGTAAACTCAAAGAATAAAAATCCTTTGGTCACAAATTAAATTATTTTTTGAAAAGAAATTTACTCTTAAACACTTTTAGCATATATTCTTTACACGGTCATGTATTTCAAGGAAAATATGCCTATTAAAAACAGTAATTTCTTCACTTTCAATTTTTTTTCAATACTATGACAATTATCAGCCATGAGGTTATACAAACACAAGACCAGATAGGCGTTTTTCATCATTTCCACAGGACTCTTTGGAAAATCCATTAAAAACAGTTAAAAGTGACTGGAAATGATCACTTGGTATACATTTAATTTACAGATGCCAGGTTGTGTATTTCACATGCACTCAGGTCAGTAAGGAAGTGCGTCATTACTATTTTGGACTGTTAATTCTTATTTCTGAATTGTTTAACTTTTTTCCACATTGAACTATCTTTAGGCAGTTTATACAGTAGCTTAGAATTTTTTTGATTGATGTATTTAATCATCTTTTGGGTTCTTTGGGTCCATATCCCACCTCATGCCCCTACATCATCAACTATTTACCAACAACTCCATGCCAACAACCAATTACCTGACCTGGCCACACATTAGAGAAGGTACAGCGTCATTGACGGTATTTTTTAAAGAAAAGTATTAAAGAGTGATGAGCTGTTTATTCTTTGTTCATGCATGTAAAATTTCGATCTCGTATTGAACCCTAAAGCACTGTCTCTCTTCTTGTCAAGGGAATTTGTACAAGGCAGTTTTTAGCTCATATTTGGTATATGTACACCGTATGATAAATACCAAAAAGAGCTTATATGGTGAATAGATGGTGTCTGTATGTCGGTCTGTATGTGTGTATGTATGTTTTTAAAATTTATTAGGTAGTGTGCCTTGTTCTGAGCATAAGTTCCCCTACCATCTGCTGATACCGTGGTAGAAAATTCTTTGCTTCAAAGCCTCATCGGGAAATTTTTTTTTTTATCTAGGCATTCACACCAAGTCAACTTCCTAGGGCAGCACATAACAGGTAAGGCTCATGCATTAATGACAAAGTGGGAACTTCATATAAAGTAGTCTTTGACCAAGGGGGAGGAGATTATTAAGCAAGACACTTTGTATGTGTTCTCTGTGTCAGTGAAGAATGCCATCAAACGAATGGTCTTCAGTATTCATTTTCATTGAAATTATCACTCTCAATAACTCTGCTTTTAGTGTGATGCTTTCCAGATTAAAAGCCTTCTTTGGTCAAAATTGTCAACTTTAATATCTGCACAATACAAGTGTATGTGGAGCATTTCAAAAATGAAACGCCAGTTGGTAACCATGTAAAAGTTGTTATTAAAATTGTTGATTTTAATAAGCGCTAATTATTGTTTTGTTTTTCAGATGAAAATTTCAATATGGAAATAATAACCAATATTGGAGGTATGATATGAAATCAGAATATATCTGAAAACTACTTAAAGCCACATAAGTTTGGCGGAATGACATGTACCAAGTTTCTAAGTTTGTAATCAGGTTTAATGAAAGATTATGTCATTGACTTCTCATTAGCTACTTCTGCCGTAGCCCCAGTTGAGATTGTGTAAAGTTGTTTACGTGTGTACGGGTCTCGCTCAAGCCCTGCACTGTGATCATTGCGAGAAAGAACAGAGCAAATAGCCCCTCGTTTGTAATTGACAGGGTCTAATCTAAATTCTTTACAAAAATGGTGGAAATTTGTATAAGCAACAAAGAAACACAGTTGAACTTATTATTTTTGTGAAAGAGCTGGAGCTGGAGCCTGTGGGAGCTGGTGTGATTGCAAGAGACAGAAATACGGTCGACATAACATTGTGCACTGTGGCCTAAATATATCAAAAATATTTCAGAAATGTGATCTTTTCTCTTTGAATATACAGTAAGTTTTGTCATACTACAGCAATTGTCTTTGAAATCTTCAGTGCTGATGAATGCTGCTCTTGTGAAGTAGTACAGCTTGCAGATGACCATTTCCAGTTTGCTTGTAAGATACTAATTGTTTACAAACAAAAGTAGTCCAGGTTACGATGCTCATTAACATAGGGTTATGGTATAATGATTTTGGTATTGCACTGCAGTGCAAAAACCGATGGTACGAACACGCAAACATGTCAAATATCATATAATTTACATATGCTTCATTGATAGTGATGATTTTTTCCACTTTCACTGTATATTTGAGTAAAGCAGATGTTACCATGTACGTACAGGTGAGAACTGATTTTCCATGTTTCCTTTCAGGTTCACTGTGCATCTGCTACCAGCATCCACTGTTCTATCCCAAATCCAAGAACAAGGAGCCGTTGCAGGTTCTCAAAGACGACCCGGAAGAGGAAGAAGAGTGGGAAGAGTTGGCGGAGACGGAAACTCTGGATCTTTACTACTCGGTGTTGATGTTGCACCATGGTTACACCCTGCGTTGCTGTATTCCTAAAGTTCCAAGACACTTCGCAACGAAGATGAAACTCCAATTTATTTCACTAAGTACGTGCATGTTATGTGTTTGAGAATCAGCAGGTGTCTCCACCGAAAAAATATTCTCACATTGTCAATTTTGATTGCCACTCTGGGGTTGTACGTGAAGATCTTCTGAATTAGTTGTTCCTTTTGAAGAATCGATGCACTAAGTGTTTTACACTTCAAGAGTCAATGGTTTGAGCTTTGCAGTAGACTACTTTATACGTAAAACGTGTTTCTCCCTTCAGATGACTATCTCCTGGTCTTCGTACCTGGGTATGTTGCACATCTACTGAATGTATCTTCAGAGCTGGAGCCATGTCACCATATAGTGCTTCCCGTGTCGGATGTACCGCATCCGACCAAGACGAAAGGTGGCCTGGCAGCGTCAGTGGAGGGATCCCAGCAACTGGTCGGTTTTCTTCACGAGAAGACTTCATGTAAGCAGGGTGAGACAGATACAATGAAATAAGCCTGCACATGTAGTTTGCACGGCTCTGTCTCAATTTATGCTTTTCTTCCTTATTTAAAGGTACAATGCGCCCCAGGGACAATATTCGGACTCTCAAACTTTTGCAATACTTTTTTGGCCTTCCACTTATGTGGGCTAATTTTAAAGCTTGCTTTTGTTAAAATTGAAATTTAATTTTTCCCCAATAGAGGTAACACAGGAATGATAATTATTTGAATTTGAAATATCAGTAATATTGGGTAATTTGGTATTCTAGTACCAAATTCTGCAAGATGACCCCCCAACTGTTATTACTTATTTTGAAAAGGAATTGTTAAACATTTCCGTATATAAAGTTTGAGCAAAAGTTTAAGTCTTTCTATTTTGAGGCGTATGGTACCTGAAATATACTAATAGATGCACCAACCAATCCCCGAGGGTCAAAGTGTGTTAGTCAGATGAACATTAAAAATCCATCTGAATATGTAATGATGTAAATGTCATATTAAGTCTTTAAGTTCCATTAAGTTGTTGAAAATTGTTGAAAATTGTTGCGAAATACAAAAAACTTGTAGCATTAATGTATCTGAGAGTGTAAACAGTGATAGACATTTTGGTATAGTGTGTTGTTTTTCATTTTGTGCTAAGGTAGACAAAATTTAGCATTTGTGGTCTTGGACTGCTAGTTTCTATGTAAACTCAAACTGTTTGGCAGAATGCCTTGCTCACCAGTGTAGGACCTGTATCACAGAGAATTAATACAGGCAAACCTGACTGGACTCGAAGACTCTGTTTTATGTTGATATTTCCTTTATGTCAACATCAAATACTGCATTTGGTCACAAGTAGTGCAAAGGCCTATTCCATTGTCCAAGATTTGCTCATCCCTGATACTCCTAAAAAATCATCAGCTTCAGCCTTGGGTGGAAAATAAAATTCTATTTTCTCCTCACTTGTAAATAAGCAAGTTTTTAAAATATGTACACTTTGACCCAGTCTTTTGTAAGCTGCAAATTTCTGCTTTGCTAGTTATCTTTTGAGTTGATCTTATTGTACTACGGGTACTGCTATTAGAGCTTGGATTGGTAGATTTAGATGGCTGTTTTTTTCTGTGTAGTATGGCTGCATTAACCTTTTGAGTGCTGTAATTTTACCTAACAAAATTTTAGTGCAACATTTTAGCAATTTTGATGAATATTTCTGTTATTTATTTATAATTTTGGACCAAATTGACATAATTTTTCATGGGCTACAGTTTTGAATCAAAATTTTTCAAAGACTTTGAAAAAAAATTGGATGAATAAAAAATTAGTTTGGTTATATTTTTGAAAGGCAGCAAAACTTGACATTGTCACTCAAAGGGTTACTTATCACATGTTGCTCTGTCCTGTAGCGTGCCCCACACTTCTGAATTTATTTGCACTTAAACCAATCCAGTATGTGAGTTAGATGAACTGAAATTTATGGTTACCATAGAAAACATATGAAAGTATAAAATATCGAAAAACCAATGATTAGTTTGTGTATAATAGCGTCAATCGCGATTTCAGGTTTGTTACTAAATATAGCTGCATGCACGCGACTTCGGACAACGTTGCCTGAAATTCAGACAAATTTTGTCGTAGTATGCACAGCTTTTGTTGTAGCTTGTCGTCAAAACCATCAATTCATACAAATCAGTTTTACGTTTTGTAGCCATTGTAACACTGGCAGGTTACCTTTTCGTCGTTTATGCTGAAAATGCGAGCAAATATTAATTTTATGCATATTAATGAGAGAAAATGTGACGTCATTTGCGATCAGCGCTATTCGGTAAGCAGAGGTGGCAGTACTATTTTAAGAAAGGGAAGCAGTCAATGGACTTATAATTACAGCACATCCAACACATTCCACAGACCAGTTGTGAAAATGTTTCAACAAATATTACTGTCTTTTGCAATGCTACGCATGAGTTTCTCAGATTTGAAGCCATTTCCTTGGCAGGTGATAGCATTCTAGATTGTACATCGGGCAAAGCGTACAGAGTTTCACTGAGTAAAGAAGGAATCGTGAACATGTTCAGGAATTCACGTCAGCCTGCCACCAAGCTTGCACTGTTACACCTGGCAATTGTGCATGTCCGAGAAATGGACCTGATTAAAAAGGTGCGTGAGCTTGTTAATTTTATCGTAGATTTTATTGTAGAACAAAATTTAAAGCAGCAAGTCCAATAAAGGCAAATTAAAAAAAAAAATCAAAATGGACACATACAAATCAGCAAATCAAATGACAGTAGCCACCAAAATGAATCAAACTGCTAAAATATTCAAACCAGTATATGACATAATACGTCATGTTGAAAATTCAAAAATGGGAATAACTGGAAGTTGTGCACAGTGTTGAGATCGTGACCTTGTACCTCTGTGCACAATGCAAAATTATACAAGGTTATCTTCGTCGGTGTCTGACCACAGGGTTTATATCTAAACCAATTTGTACAATGCAGTCACTGTACAAGACCTGATGTGCAGAATGACAATTATTTCAGTCTGATTCAGTTTGTTTCATATTGAATACAAATTGTTAAGTAAATTGGATAATACAACATGAGGTTTTCACTGTGTGCACAATTTTGTAGGACCAGAGTCACATAGGTCAAAATATTATCTAATAACACAACCTTGCAGCTACATTGTACAGTTCTGCATATTAGAATTTTAGCAATTCAACTCCAATAGGTTACAACGTTGAGAAGTGTAACAATGAGTGCAATCAGTGTTGCAGTAGGCACTCCAGACATGAACTTTACAGGTGATAAATTCAAATATGGTGAAACTAATTTTGTTAATGAGAATAATAACATTTTTTTGCATTTTTTTCCCCTGCAGTTAATGATTTTAATCTGCAGCGATGTAATGTCATTTGACACCTCTGAACTGTTGTCTGAGGTCCTGGTGGCATCAACTTACAGTGGTATGAGGAAACAGCTTGACAAAGAGGTTTTGAAATTCCTGCCATTTACTGGTGCCGACACATTCAGAGGTCAGCTTGAAAAGGTTAGAGATGTTTACTTTCAAAAGCCAATTTACCAGTATATTGTTTCCTAATTATGGTGACTGTTGTTTTATGATGTTTACGACTGTGTAGAATTGTGATTTAGTCATCTTCTGAACTGTTTAATACATAATGCATCAACTACAAATGGCAATGCAGAAAAAAATCGCTACCAAGATGGAAATGGGCAGTCACAGAGAAATAAACTTCTGATTGTTAATACACATTTTAAAGCAGAGATTCATGACTTCTAAAGTTACTCTGAGGCTTATAACAGCTATAATTTCGTTTTTGAGTACTGTTAATTTTCCTGCAAAATTTTACCAATTTTTATGAATTTTTTTGTCATTTTTCTGATAATTTTAGACCAAATCGACTTTACTTTTCATTGTCTACGGTTTTGGATCAAAATTATTGAAGAAAATTTAAAAGAAAATAGTATCTGGGCCACATTTTGTAATGGCGTCAAAAATTGACTTTGACACTCAAATGTTTAAATGAAGAAGTAGAATCACGAGATGAAATTTTTGAGAAGAAGTTTTCAGTTTGCTGATGCTCCCATGAAAGATACATGTGTAAGACTTTGGTGCTTAGAACTTTTTGTGAAATTATTAAAATTTGTAATTCTGAATCCTGAATTATGATACGTACTTTCATTGTATTGAGCTATGCATTGTGGAATGATCGCATTCAATGGTCAAGTTTTATTTTTTCAATGGCTATTGCAGGATAACAGTGGACAACAAATGGCCAGATTCACCTATGTACCAAAGAGGAAACTCATAGAGGGTATCATAAGCAAGGTGAGTGGTATAAGGGGTATGTTACTTACAAACAAGACAGTGTGGTAAGATTTATCTGTATACATTAAGATTCAGTTCTGTGTACTTACCTGATGCATGCCATATTAGCATGAAGAAGGCACGGTAAGGCCACAATGTAAAAAAATATGTGTTTCCTGTAACCCAACCAGCCCTATCTAAGCCCTTTGACCTTAAAACCTTTGCACATTTTCAAAAACCACGCATGATTTTGCTAAGTTTTGCTGTTTATTGATGGATCACAGTCACACCAAATAGAAATAAAAAAATCCAGGCCAACATACACTACTGGTAGTTTCTGAGGGAATGTTAACGAAACACGACAACCTTTTTATGCCTGAGCACATGGATGACGCAAGTTTGGTAAAATTGCACAATGGTTATTCCTCATGTGTTCTGAAACATTTACTAACAAAAATCACGTGTCAATGCCTTGTCTCAAAGCATATCAAATACTAACCCTGTATCAGTCACTACTTTCTCCATTTGAGTAGCCAAAGCCTGTGAGTCTGTCGGTCAACTGCTGTGTACATTCAGTGTATCATGTATTTCTAATTTGACACCACAAGGAATCAATGCTTTGGAACTCCTCATTGTGGTGTCAAGATGTTGTTACTGTCCATGATTATGCCTAACTTTGCTATTGTGGCTATATCAAATTCTATAGAGTAGTGTGTTTATATACATATAAACATGGTGGTTGCGTGTTGACAGAGTTACCGCATGGCATTGGGAACTCAAGTGGATTGGCAGTATATATGAACAAAACTGACCAATTGACATCTTTCTGATACAGCTATCATTGCACCTGGTGCCTGCCTTTCTGAGAAATAGATATTCCAAAAGTAAAGTAGTTTGCAGCAGTTTTTACCAAGGTAGAGGTGAATAAATAGATAAACATTAATAGATAAATGCCAGTTCTTGAGCAGACAGAATTTGTATTGCTTGTAAAACATCTGTATCACTGTTAAATATGTTTGTTTCACTCGTTAGTTGGTTTTCTCATCATTTCCCTAGCAACCTGTCCGGCAGATCCCTGGCCACAGTGAGGTAAGGTCAAAGGGGAATCCATCCGCTCAATACGAAACATCATATTCCTAGAAATGTTTTTGACTAAGGTCTCATAAGGTCGTGTAAGGTCACAGAAAATGAGGAAGTCCACAGATCATTAGCATTATGAACATTGTTTCGAATAACAAAGCTCTTTGTACTCGTCAAATGTAGGTGAAATAAACCTCCAACAATTTAGAAATGCAAGCCTTCTGAAAACAGGGACATGATATAAGATTTGCTCATTTCTAGTACATTCCTGCGTGAAATAAATTCTGTTCACGTTATTTGAACAACTCCTAATGATGTACACTGTATTGGTGCAAACTCATAAAATATGTGAATACACTTGAAAGCATATTACCCTCATTTTCCATGATCTTTTAGAGGGATAGGAGATGAATCCACGGTCCCCAGGGGGAATCAACTTTGTCAGTGATAGGCAAATACATTGTATAAAGTTCAAAATGGTGACAATGTCACAATTTACTGAATGAAGTCTACTGTATACTTTGCAATCAGCGATATCAACCGTGATGAACACTTTTGCAAGTAAAGTGTTACAGTTACGTAACCATTGCTTAGTTTTTCACCATTTTATTTTGTCTCAAACTCAGCAGTTTAAATCCATGTCATTCATGTGTTTTAAACTCCCTGTTGAGGAATTTCGTTGGGAAAGGCTGCACTGGAATTTAGTGGAAGATGACCTTGAAATATTGTTAAGTGCTCAATTGTATGGCGACACTGTTTCTGATCACAAGTGGTTTTTTTTGTCTATATCAAGCCTTTGAACCTTGACCCCCTAATCCTCATATGAAAAGGGTGCAAAGGTTTATATTAAAATTTATATACATGCCTACAATGTTGCGTAAACATAAATGAGGAAAGCAGCGAAGCTTAACGCTGTCATCTGTGATGGTTTCATTTGCAATGTAATGTAAATTGCGAGTTGCTCTGACCATCAGCGGTGAAAGGGTAATTTTTTGATGAATCTTCATATGTCAGGCTGTTGATCAGCTTGGATGCGTAAACCATGTACAAAAATCATACAATACTTGATAATATCAATTTCACTGCTAATCTCTTCATGGACACATGGGTTGTTTGTCGTAATATACCATGGAGACTTGCGCTAAGCTGTCCAGCTGACATGTCACGTATTTCATTCATTGGAATATCTTTGATTTCTGAATGATAATTTGTTTTCAGTCCGAATTTTTTGCAGATTTGTAGCTATCTCCCTTTTGTGTCAAGATGCCTTTCACTGTGGACTTATATCATATTTTCAAATACTTACTCATAGACCCTGGCGCCCGAATCCCAGGGCCTGTGACTTAATCTTCTACCAAGAAGACATGATGCACTGTCAATATCACAAATTGTATCGTGTGACCTTTTTGTATTTCTCAAACTTATTAACATGCTGACAAACCCCCACCCATCCTTTTCCTGGATTCTGACTTACAAAACTTCTCACCCAATAATGTATATGTGTTGTGTTTACAAATTACATAACATGCATATATGTACTTGGGTTTCAGTGTTCTGGATGGTGTGAACAAATAAAAAAAGAGTCTGGTATTACAATTGTTGTACAACCACAGTCACTCAATTGCTGTCACCCGTAGTCAATCCTTGATGCAAAATAGCAATGCCAAGATATTGCTAAATGTGTTTGATGTCATGTTACGGTCATGTTGGTGTCATCACATTTTGAGAAAATACTCATGCGAACCACCAACATCGGTGCAGACTCTGTTTTTAGCAATATGCTGACCACAAGTTGGACAATACATTTGATCAGAAATTGCCAATCTTGATCACACATCCTCCAAGCAATGACGCAGTAAGAAATGACCATATATGGTCATTGAGTGCACTTTGAGTTTCACATTAACAATTTGCATGTGTAAATTTTTAGGGTGCTGTGGACAAGAGAGACAGACGGCACACCGAAGCTGAATTCTGGGATAGCATCAGAACTCACCTGAAATTGATAGCCACCAATCAACACAGGAGATTCAATACCACATCAGTCAAACATGAACTTGAAGTGCAACAACACAAGTCAATGGTATGAGCTTTTACTTATAGGTGATCTAATTGGCATTTCCTTGGACATAGAATATTTTTATGATACAGGTGAAAAAGACTTTACTGATGAATTTATTCAAAGCTTGCTTATCAAAATCCCTACACATATATACATATCAGAATGATTTAGACATGTCATGTGAAAGTCAAGCCTCAAAATTCTCAAACATTTTTTACACTCTTTGCTCAGATGTTGTTGTTCATGCATATTAGTAGTAGAGCTAATCAATGTATCATGTATTCGACCATAGCTATTGGTCATTGCATATCTCCTAGTCACGTTTTTCCCCAAAATGCCAATTCCAAACACGATCCTAGTTGTTTATGATTGGTCATCTGTAAAAGCTAGATAAGTAAGGCCATAAGACTGTATATTATACTGGTATATATAGTTGACATACAAGTACATGAATATCCAAAATTGATAAGTTATGATTATCATAATATTTGCATAGTCATACAATATCATTAATATTCTTTGCATAAATGAATATCAATATGACACACTTCAAGCATTTGATGAAAGACAATCGTACGTTTTCTCGATTTCCAACCTGACAGGAGAGCAGTGAGATTGGCAATTCGAAAGTTGCCAGCTTACCCAGGCGAAACTACTCAACACCGGCAATCAACAAACGAGCTCAGCTTCAAGATTTCAGTATAACCGTTCCTTTCCTTGAGAAACAAGATCAGCTGGAGATCAGTCAAGAAACCCGAGCTGGACTGGTAACTTAGAAACCATTGGATAGATTATCTCCACTAGCGTTTAAATATAGACAGTCAAAATGTTATGAAACCTTTACTGTAATAACGATATTCGCTTCTTCCAACTATCAAGCCCATCATTTCATCAGCTATTAATATCTTGACATTTAATTACAGCATCCATACACAACACAAGATGATTGATGTTGACAGTGAAAGGTGGAACAAATATTGACAAGGATTCAATAAATTGATGCATGACAAACTGAAACATGAAGAGGGATACTCCTGATAGTTACCCAACTGTAATATAATATACGGCAAAGTCAAGTTGTGTTTGATGCTATTGTCTTCAATGTTAACATCAATTAATTAATCTGAATTGCTTGGTGTAACATTCTACATTAGGCATTCTACAAGTTATGTTTTGACATAATGTTTTTACATAAATTTGCACAAATTTGCACGGACCATGCCATAATTCTAGGGTTACAACAATTCTATAATCTGTGATAAATCAGTTTGCTTTCGAGATAGCATTTTTTCATCTTAAAAGGAAATCCATTACCCACATATGAAAATATTGATTTTGTTGGTTCTGTATTCTTACTTTCATAAATTTCTTGATTATTTTTGTACAGCTGGTCGACAAGCTTGCAACACACTTGTCCAAGAACTTGAAGCGAGAGACCAAAGTGAAGTCCTACAACATCGCCACAGAGTTTGTGGCGTGTCAGTTACGGCAATCCAAGCTACTGCTTCAAATGATGTGGACAGCTCTGGGGTATGAGGCTGACGCTCACTGTGTCCAAAGACTGTCTACTCTGTAAGTACCACTGTGCAGACTTATTCATTGATGCTGTCTTGACCTAGTCACCCCCTACTTGCCTGTAAACAGGTCCACAATCAGCATTGATAACAATGAGTTTGGGCAAAACTACTTTGGTGAAAGGGTTAGATCAGACTTTAGTACATCTATACTGTCTTCAGCATGGTTGGTTGATTTGCATTCAGTAAACTTGGTGGAAAGTGTGAAACAATTCCTGGAAAACTTCAAAATTTTAACCTTTGATAAGCTTACAAATTTGAAAAAGTTGAATTTTACAAAGTTGATGTTCTGGCATGTCCGATTGTTGAAAATTTGTATTCTTGGAGGTGACTGTAGAGTTGCTATAAATCACTCCCGTTGACACCAGACTCTTATGAACCGTAGTCCTGACCAGAATTCACTTGTCATCAATAACAATGCAGTTTACGCATGTACGGGCAGAGTTGACAAGCTTAATAATGTGCATATCAACATGCTTTGGGGAGAAGAGCAAGAGATTATTGTTGACATTAAAACAGAAATAGAGGAAAAAATCAGCAAAGTTAGCATTACTGGCACTTGAAATGAAGAGATTCCGATCCACCTTCAACTGTTGTTGCTCTCTCCGCAGCAAAAGGGAAGCCACGGAAGAAGACCACGCATTTTTTCACATCCTAGAAAGGTACTACTATGTTGCCGAAGAATTGTGCTACCCAGTGCCTTCAGGTGAGCTGTGTGAACTGTCTTCATGCTTGTCAGTACTCACAGACTTTGAAATTGTTATAAGGCTTCATGAACTATCCTGAGGGACAGTGACTATACTACTTGTTGTCTCACACGTGACATTCTTTTGGACTCCCAGTTACAGATACGCAGTCACTGCTTTGCATGTGTCCATATGTACTGACGAGACATGTCAACAATACTTACCAAAAGAATTCTAGTTGCACCTCATAGTTTGCAGTAGCAAACATTTATGCATGTCCCAAGGTATAGATCAGCGACTTCGTACTATAAAAAAGTTTAAAGAAGTCCATTAAGGGATATTGATGTTAGTCATCACTGGAGTTAAAAACGTGGACAGTAAAGCTGTTTTTATGTTCGTTGGTCAGCTGTTTTTCTATCAGTGTGCTCAAAACAGGCAACTGTTTGCTAAAGATAGTAAGAATCTGGTTTATACTATGCTTACTGATGAAGAGCCTGATGCTTACATTGCCTAATTTGCATGATCTGTGATTGACCTTTTCTATCATCTGACCTCTGACGTACTGTCATATAATCAAGTTCACAAAATAAATTTCAGAAATAGTTCCATGCGAAGATTGTATCTTTCAAATTGATGAATAAACAACCATCTGCACTTTGTCACCATGACAGGCTTTGTGTCTCTCATCACCATCCTTGGATACAATTGCCTTGACAACCAGACATTTCTGCACTACGTCGATGCTGGTATTTTTCGACTCAATGATGACTTCCTACGAGCTTTCATACAAGAGCTTAAAAAGGAAGACAATGACAACGAGAGTGCCAGGATGAAATTTCAAATCATCAACAGACTCGACCCTCAGGTGAAAAAAACAACTTTATTCCTGAAATTCAGCAGTGTAGTGATAAACCTGTAGGAGACAGTTAAGTGTGAAGAAAGCATTTGTGGCTGTTGAGGATACTCACATAAAAATAAATATGGAAATTCAAACTGACAAAATTCGGATTTGAAACTGGAGAGTAACTTGTAAGGAATCTGTTTGCATCATTTGTAAAGTTGGTCAGGTATGCCCCCAAAAAATGGGTGATTTTTGGTGAGTGCAGTGTGACTGAGATGGTATTTCATTGTTGCTTGATTTTAAATTAGGGTATATCTCACTATTACGGTGAGAAAATTACTGGTAGTTTTATTCCTTCAGTCGTTGATGGTTGACATTATTTCAGGACTGACAAAATGGCTGTAATAGTTTTTCATTGCATATCTT
This sequence comes from Ptychodera flava, assembly GCF_041260155.1. Taxonomy (NCBI): domain Eukaryota; kingdom Metazoa; phylum Hemichordata; class Enteropneusta; family Ptychoderidae; genus Ptychodera; species Ptychodera flava. The sequence goes on from NC_091933.1 coordinate 32,610,805, forward strand.
CCGTTGCTTGTCAGACTTCGATGATCGAAGCCTTAGAACAGTGGAACCACCCTACAGCATCTAGATATTTATCACAGCAGTATGTTTCTGAAGTACTTCTAGAAAATGAAGGTGAGACTTAATTTGATGTGAATCTTATTGTCATTGCAGGGTTTAAAGGGACAAAGTCAGCCATTTTTCATGAATTTTGTTTGATACGAGATACTACTTATATTGTTTGACATGTTGAAAGATACTGAATGAATGGGTGACCATGCATATACTTGACCCCGGTTTTAGACACGATACATGAAACCATCGTGAAAGTGAATAAATGGTCATGACCATTTATTCATTTTCACGATGGTTGCATTTAATTTGTCTTAAACCTGGCCAAGTACGGTATATGCATGGTCACCCTCTCATTCAGTATCTTTCAACATGTCAAACAAAATAAGTAGTATCTTGTATCAAACAAAATTCATGAAAAATGGCCAACCTTGTCCCTTTAAGGTAGCATGCGCGTCTTAAATGAAAGAATTAAACTTTTGCTTGAACTTTTCTCAATGAAACTTTCAACCCTACATCTACCAAATCAAGAATAAAAATCAGGGGTCACCATGCAAAGTTTGGTACTGAAGAAACAAATTACCTAACACTTACTGATATTATATATTCAAAATGGCCACCATCCCTGTGTTAACTCTATGATGATAAATGAAATTTTTGATTTTTGAAAAATTAAGGTGGTTTAAATTTTTCTTACTCCAAGAGCTTTAAAATGAGCTGCCACAAGTAGATCAGTAAAAGTTTGAGAGTCCGAATATCTGTCCCCGAGGTGCATTCTACCTTAATATTCCCCTTCTAGCCATTGAAGTTGAATCTTGTTGAACACCTGTTGAAGCCCAGGATACCTCAAACAATATCGAAATTGAAATTTCAACAATTTTCAAAGTAAACAGATGAATGTCTGTTTTTAAAGAAGCACTACAAGAGGGTGTACCAGATTTCCTCAAAATGAGAATTAAAATATTAACACCCACAAACTCACAGATATATGCCGTTCATACACAGGCCATTGAAACGTCTCTGAAACGGTTCTGGGCCAATACTGACACAGAAAGTTATGTGTGGACACTCCGAAGTGGTTCTGAAGCGTTTCAGATTTGAGACGGTTTAGTCGGTCCGACCAGAGCCGTTGTAGGGATTAACTCTATCCGCAAATCGCTGTGTGGACAGACTGAGCCGCTTCAGAAGCGTTTCAAACGCCCTCACGCGACAGGTATTTGTAACATAAAACAAACAATAAACAATATACAATATTCACTTTCGCCATGGCTGCCGAACACAGTACTACATCTCGCGGTATACTGGTCCGACGAAGAGATAAGCTTGCTACCAAAAACCCTATCGATTCGACCATAAAAAATAATTACAATTTGAAAAACGTCGAATTAATAGGAAATTAAAACTGCCGAAATAATTTAGTGGTCGTATTTAATTTGGTACGACGAGGATGAAATTTAAGCGAGACATGTTTGCCATGTTGAGACTGCTTCAAAGCATGGACTGAAATTTTGTGAGGTCGACAAATTAGGTAACAAAAAAACCTCAAACGCACGTTGGTGTCACATCAAAATCAAAGTTGCCGCGATTACAGACGGAACAATCTGTGACACTGCCACCGGCCGCTCGACGGACGAAACGTAAGTTGACATCGTGTGCCAGCCCTTGGAAATATATTGTAACTCCTTGACAGGCAGATGAGATAGTCTTATAGCGTTTGATGCATTGAAAGTTTGTAAAAATAATAAAAAATGACATCACCGATCATAAGAAACGTGGTGTTGAAGATAATAGTATGACGACCATATTTCTGTAAGTATTATCTAACTTTAGAAAACCAACATCTGAAGATTTACTTCAACCAACACTTTTGGATTTGTTCTACTCTTTATTATAAGATTAGTCGAATTTCTGGAAAGTAGGTGTACATTTTCGATGTCTGTGTATCGTCTACACCGAAGTCATATCCGAAAGAGTATAATCAGTTCGCGACAGCGTAAACCTCTCTCTCCCTCTCTCTCTCCGGCATTTCAATGTTTTATATTGTCGACATTTGTATATCAGTCTGAAGTTTCAGGTCACTGCTCAATGCAAGTAGTTGATGTCAATTTTTACCGTATCGGGCATGGTCTCCATCATCACTCTAATCGTTAGTGTTTTCCTGTTATATTCCATATCAAACTCAAAACACAACGTGAACAACGTTATATTGCATCTTTCGTATCAAAAACCGGTAAAGTTCGTAACTGGTGACATGTCACATGCCTGGAGAAAGTTCATCACCATCGATCGAATGTCCGTGGAGCTTTTGCTTCCAAATAGACATATTGAAATGCACAGGGAACTTCGCGGTATGGCAATTATATGAATTTTACCGTGAAGAAAGTCTGTGACTTTAAACTGGCCGCACAACCAACAATAAACATGGCGGAGCAATGATACCGATTTCAGAGACTTCGATTTTTTTTTCATTGCGACCTCGACCGCTGGTGAGAGCGAGTCGTCTATTTGTTTCCCACTGGCTATTTGGCTTTGAATTTTCAATTGCCATCATGTGCTAAGTTAAAGCTAAAAACAAGACTGGCGTTCTCTGTAAATCAATAAGCCTTTTGAATATGAAAAAATCGGACATCTGAACCTCAACACGCAGCTTGAAAGTTGTTCTCCGAATACGGACAGGGACATCGGCCCGGGACATCGGTGAGGCCGGATTTCACGTAGTAGCTATGGAAACCGACGGCTCGTTCTTGTTAGAAACCATGCGATGTACGCTCCCTTGGGCCATGGAATTTCGCCGTGTCGCCTCTACAGACTACACCGTCCATTACCTAACCATGCTATTAAACAATCACACGGTAGTTCAGTAACATACAATGTATATCTTCATTAATCTACCGATCATCGACCGTCGAACACTTCAAAAACAATGGTCACGGTCACGGATTCAAGGACGTTCACAAGAAGAAACTGTCAATAAGTGGCGCGCAGAATTATTTTTACTGGTTTTAAGAACTTCTAAAATAACTTGTAATCTGTATATCTTCACACATCGAACCGATATTGTATACCTATCACCGTTGAAGTTTATGTCTTTCTCTGTGGAGTTCTTTTTATCCAAAACACATATTCAGAAGAGTCCCACAGAGCAGTCAAATGAAAGGATAATTGCTTCAAACGAATGAAATTGCACGAAAGAATGAAAATCAACAGCACACCCTGGACGTGATTTAAAACAATAGCACTTGTGAATAGGACTATTCTATTTGAGTAAAAAGTGCCGTTTTTCTCGCAATTTTAGCAACTGTAACGACCCTTTATTCTTTAATGCCTTTCCATAATTGAAACTAGGTTTAGGGCTTATACACACAGTTTACACTGATGTACAGAACTTTAAAAAGTATTCTGCTGGTAACGAGCAAGGGTTTACACTCTAATGGGTGCAGTAAAACAATGGTCACGTCCATAGGTTCAAGGACGTTCATGGGGAGACACCATGGCAAATAGTGCAGTGTCGTAAAATTGCTTAGACTAGTTTTAAGAACGGTACAATATCTGGTCATCGGTGTACTGCTACCTTTGAATCGAAACAATAAGTGTAGACCTATAGCTTCGAAATTTTATGGGAGAGACCCCACGACTGAGACCGACAGTAGCATAACAAACTATTCCCAATTGTGCGTCCGTGTTTAATACAGACATCTCTGTAGGTGATTCTGGTTTCTCAATCGAATCAAAAGTCCGACATTGACAAAATTGACATAAAATAAGTCCGAAAAGTTATGTTTTATTCAACTAACTGATTCACCTCCTTTGATATCCCCTAAGCTACATGTAAACAGTCCGGAAAGACTGACATCGATGTCTCCCGGGCCCCCATTTCTTCACCGTTTTGCAAAACATCTCATCAGCCGGACGCATGGGCAATGTCTTTGTAGGTTGGTCAAAACTAATGACAGTATAGGTCAGGATGTAAAATCGGTCAAAGTAATATTGAATATGGAAGACGAAAATGCTTTCATCAATTGACAAAAATGAGAGGGAACGAGTCAGTAAATATCAAACCATAAAGGGGAGATCGAGACTGCCATCCCCTATGATTAATCAACTGGGAACAAAATATATATTTCGATCAACAGACTTACACAACCAGAGACAGCATTTTATTCAGCTTTAAAATAAATCACCGCCTTTCCTATAATAACACCCCGTTTGCGTTTCGATCTACTCTGCTCTGTCCCCAATCATGTATGGCCGTCCGGGTTTCGCCTGCCGTACTGACTGACACATGGTTATTTCTTCACATATTTTTTCATCGTTTGGCATAAAATACAGCATCTCTTTTGGTGCACAAGGCAAATCAACGTTTAGAAGGAAAGTCACAGGAGGTTAGGATATTATATACCGTAGGTGAAATTAGAATAGAATATTGAAGATGAAAAGACTTTTATCGGTCGACAAAAATTGCCATAAACCGAGAATTGAGATTGTCTATGATTTATTAATTGGGAACAAAAATATTCGATTGAGTCATTAAGTTTGTGTTTGATTCGTTTCAAAAATGTGTTCCTACAGTCTTATGCTATTGTTTGTGTTCATAAAAATGTTTGTTTCGCCTCGGATATTTGTAGGGAAGTTTGGATTAGTGTGGACGGTAATGTTTTGTTTGTGTGATGAAAGCTTATGGCGAGGCGAAACAAACATTTTTATTAACACAAACAATCGGATAAGAATGTAGAAACACATTTTGGAAACGAATAATACACAAACTCGACACAAAAACATTTTGGATGGTTAGGTGGGGAGCCTCTTTCACATTCTTTACAGCCAGTACGACGTCGTCCATTTCAGCCATCTTGTTACAAACAATGCTTGGCCATACACACCTTTTGAACTCGAGAGGGCGCATTAAGACGTCTTAAACATCAAAACAATGGCTTAATTTTGTGTATGTGGACGCAAGCAGACTCAATCTATTAATCCCCTGTGTTTACAAATCACAAATAGTGTTGCAGAAGCGTTTCAATTTTTCCCTGTCTGAACATAGTAATAGTAGCACATGAAAAGGCCCTAACTGAATGAACATAAAAGGGCTGTGTTAGGCCATACAAGCAATACAAAAAGTATGTGTTTTTAAGTAAGAAAGGTTTAACAAGTAGACCTACTGAACTTGTAGGAGATGGTTAGGACCTCAAGTGAATCAAATAATGCTTTTACCATCAGCTGTATCCAGAAATATTTTACGAATTGAAACAAATAGTTTTGAGCTGTTGTGCATTGTATGCATGTAGCCTCACCTTTTAATTGATATTTGTCCGAAAAAGGGTGCAAGATACCTTGATACAAAAACAAATACGAATTCCATAATTCTTCAGGCATTTAAGATTTTTGGATAACGTGAGGGCGCTGTACCGGGTTTCTAAACCATTGCATTTGATATGCACTTGCATCAGACACCGACTCTGTACTGTTTTTAATTCTCTCTAGATGATCCGTTGCAAGACGATGGTTGGGAGAAGGTCAAAGTTGGAGCCTTATCTGAGCATTCCTACTCAGAGAGCATACAGAACTCAATGAGTGTTGTCAGTGGTGAGTGGGGATCATTTTCTAAATTACATGCAGCTTACGAATATCCATGAATGACAAACGAGCTCAAGATATTGACATGCATGTTTTGAAATAATGTAGATCGACAATGGTTATAGAGGTGTATTCTCGATAAGATTAAACAAGAACTAGATTGTTTAAGTGAATTGCAAATTTAATGGAAAACACGTAGGTGCAAAGTTTGAATTAGACAGATACACGCAGGGAACAATAAGTTTACCAAGCCAAGAAAAATGCCCTTGACCATTGTCAATGGTAATATGGCAAAATTAGGATTTTGAATCATTGCCAAATGGTTTGTATATTTCAGACGATGGTGCCAGCAGTTTTGAGATTCTCTCCGTGGCAACATTTCCACCCCTGACAACACTGATTAGATATATAGAAAGTAAAGGTAAGGTAATTCACTTCAAGGGTTTGTTACCCATGAAGATAAGCTTGAAGAAAAATCTAAACTTTGAGTTTTGATACCTGCAGTGATGCTTGTCAGGCTTAAGTTAGATATGAGATATTTTTTATAAGAGTGTAGTCTGCATGACTTTAAATGCAGTCTTAGTTGAAAGATGGCTGTTACAGAATGTTGGTAAAGCAGCGAGTTAGAATACTCACAGAATATCCTGGATGGGCATGGATTTCTGCAAAAATACCATTGAGGGCGCTGTTTTCACCAGTACCTCAAAATTTCAGTTGACTTGGGCCCTCAAAAGACATACGTGTAAACAGTACTCAAACTGAAATATTACACCTATCAATTGGATTTGTGCTGCTGATTTTAAAGTCTAAATGCTCAGGTAAATGTTACTTTGGTAGCCATTGGGAAATTAATTCCAGGTCTTTTGTCAAATGCGTATTCTTTGCATTCTCTGCTGATCGATCTTGTGGTGTCAAACATTCAACCAAAAAGTTTACTTCTCAAACCTGTGACTTGATTTCTCAAGTATGCTAAATACATCTCTTGTCTTCATGTTGCAATATTTGACAAGTAGCCGTGAATTCCTTGTCTTTCTTGGTACTTTTCAGAGACAAACGACACTACCCAGCTCGCCGCAAAGATGACAAAACCAATCGACTCCAAATATGTAGAAGATAATGCACTGCACTACACAGTGGAACAGTGTGGCGAGAATCTTAGTCACGTTACCTTTTGAAATTCAGAGTTGATTCACTGCTACAGTAGTTTTAACAGCTCATCCAGTGATCATATGTTTAGTCACGTGCCAAATCATGTGCCACATATGTATTTTATAAGTATAGTTATCTGGATATAGCTGTAATGGTGTATGCCAATATAACCGTGACTGCAAAATATGAATATGTAAGTTTATAGTGTTAGGTTTTGGAGCGCAATATCAACTATAATTTCACCGAGTACTTCCAACATTGCGTGAATCTTTATATGGATAATCACAAAATGTTAATTTAAGTATGGATACTGCGCCATGTTATGTGTGCAGAACAAGGTGTTTGCAAATCTACCAGCCTCTCAAATCAATCAAGACATCAGAAACTCAATTGATGAAAAAACTAGCGGGTTTCTTAGATAATGCAAATGATTCCAGTGTCAGTGTATGTGCTGAACAAATGTGTGCTGAACAAAAAATTGTAGTCTATAACCAGAAAAAAGTTTACTTGACTTTTTAATGATATTACTCGGAATGTGCTGAATATTTCAGTTGTCATTATGTCACATGTGTTTTGACTGCCAGCAGGAGATTTTTCACATTGTAACTTGGGTAGTAGCCATGGTCTTCTGAAAGCTATGGATGTGTGTTAGCAAAGATATATGATTCAAAATCCATTCCCAGATATTTTTAGTAATCAGTAACTTGTGAACGAACCAGTTTTTTTCAGAGTGGAACTGATGATGCAAAAAGTAGGTCTTGACTTTTATCAACGCCACTGTTCATGTCAGGTTTACTCACCCATATGATTTTTTTCAGAAGTGTTGTAAGTGAAATCATTGCTGAAAAATAAATTGCCGTGATATGACCACTGATAAAATGTATATTCAAAGGCAATGTGCAATAGATGTTATCAGTAGAATTGTATATTTCCTCAATGTTTTTAGATAAATTAACACGCCAATTCAAATATCTTAGCAAGAAACATCAAACTGGAACTTAGAATTGAGGTTTAATTGCTTGTCCTTTTAATGTATTTACCAGCAATTCTTAATGCCTTCATTTTAAATGTACAGTCTAAATGATTATTACACTTTTTAACCAAGACGCTTTTGCCTGTGCTAAACATATGTTCTTGGTCTTTGGGTGATTGGTAATTAGAACATGCACTGCAAATGAAACTCATTTTGTTAGACCTGAAAAGCCTTTTACTCTGAATAGAAATTTTTATATCGCTGAAAATGTGATGCAAAATTATTTACACTTTCCTTGTAAATGCCTTTTTAAGCAAGATACATAGAAAAAAGTAATGAAATATGACTGAAGGGAAAGATGTATTGTTGCAACCAGTGCCATATCCTAGAAGTAAATTTGAAAGCAGGTGTTATTTTCACAGTAACAATTGTTGTACAGCCAATAAATCCTTACCTTGACAAACAAGTTATTTGATTATTTGCATGATTTGATAATCCCTAGAAGCTGAAATTTTGACTTTTGAAAGCTTGTTTCATGTAAAGATTATATGAATTGTGTTTTGTCAATAATTGAAGCAAAGGGACTAAAAGCCATATCAAACATAGTTGGGTTACCCAAACTTGTGTGTCCAGTAATAGGCCATTTGCATGACCCCACATCATGCATGAGTGACCGTACATCCCACTATTTTTGTTGGTGTGCAATATTCAAAACTCACCATTTGGTACAGGCTTAAATGCAAATTTTGACTCAGTTGCTATCTAGTACAAAATGCAGTGAACATGGTTAGATTTTACAGCGTATTCAATCAAGCAATTCATACCAATGAAAATGCCAGGATAAGGTCATACAGGGGTCGTGAAGAGTGTCCTATTGGCATTGCCAATGCAGATCTTGTATTTTGATTTTGTAATTCTAACATAGCATACAAAAAACAAGCAGTCCCAAATAGTTTCTTATAAATAGCTTTAATGTTTTTATTCACACAGTTTACCAATGCTTTGTAAAGTGCGCAGTCAAAAGACGGTTATAAAAGTCGTACCAGTAGGAAAAAAATTATACAATTATGTACATTTTGTTTGAAATTTTTTGTCAAATCTCTGCACGTTAAAAACTTATTTTTGTGTCTATTTGTATGGTACACTGTACATCGTGAATGTACAATAAAAGTTTTGAAATCTACACGGTTTGCCATAAATGATGTTGATTTCTGTTTCTGAGATGAAGACAACGAGGTGACATGTACACCAGGTAGCATGTAGATTCAGTGATACCAGCATCAGACAGAATTTCTGCAACTGTTTGTGAACTATTCATCTAGCTAGAAGGTGAATCCTGTCTTGTAATACCACCACACCCTACGCATGAAAAGAAAAAAAGTGTTCATTTCATAATTTGCAAATTTACATAATCCATCTACAAGCTAACAAGTTCTCGTTAGTTTCTATATTTCTATTGGTTTGACAACTGGTTTCCTAATGTGCCTCATGCTGGAGCCGGCTTCTTGTGGTTTGAAGGGCGCCATGACGCCGTACGGCCTGGGTACCGGAAGTTCTGCGTCATCGTCTGGTATGTAAGCGTTGGGTCTGGGTTCGGCCGTCGTGGTCACACCTCCCGCCAAGGTGTACTGCTCTTCCTCCTCCTCAACCTGCAAGAGTGGAATCATGAAATCATGAAAAATGATTGTCTTCACAAGGTGTGGTTTGTGTGGCATTTTTAAAAGCCCCACAGATTTCCAGCTCGTTATATTCCTTGACAGCTTGCAGACAGTACAGGTACTTGCAGTGACTGTGTATGTGGCACCATCAGCAACAAATTTGTGAGCATGACTTATCAAATTTGTAGTCAGCAGAATCTTCGCTTTGAGAAAAGGGATAACCCAAATACATCCAGAAGTAGGGTAAGAGGCAAAATATTGTATTGGAGTATTATCTCAGAATGCACACAAAGTTTGACACACTTCTTTTGAAAACTATAAACCACTTTACATGCTGCACGGCAAACAAAGTCAACTAGTGTTTTCATATTAGCTAATCCTAAGCCTTTATATTATAGACTTACAAAGCCAAAACCACATAATTTACAGCATGGCACTGATTCAGTTCACATAGGTTGTAACACGCCCTTATATGGAAACTTACCATTCGCCTGTATTCACTCTCTTGAGCTCGCCTTGTCTCGTCTCGTAGCATCTTCTCCCATTCAATGGCGGCTTCCTCCGTCGGTGCTTCGCCTTGTTCCATGCGGATGTAACTCTGCTCCAGGAGCGCTTCCTTCTCTTTCACGTGCTGTTGAAGTTTCATGGTCTGTGCCTGGGTCATGGACAGTTCTGACACCACAGCCATCATCTTCCGTGTGACCTCTTTGATTTTGGCCTGGAATTCATTAACCTGTAAAGGGGGAAAAATTCAGAATTGATTTTCAAATATGAACATGAAACACAGTAAATCAAGTTTGTGCCATCCATACACAGTAATCTGAGTGTTCATTTCAACATGGGCGTTGATTTCAGGATATGTGTAAATGAAATGGAAATACTACCTGCCAAATTAAATTCATTTATCATGAAGTTTTTCTGAGAGAAGGGGGAAGCAGACTTTTAAAGCCCAAGTAATGCCAACTTTGGTCCACTTTCTTCATATTTTTTGTTTGAAATCGCATCTTCAATTTATAAAAGTACATGATAAGTGATGCTGAATTGTAGAGTATGCACATGCCCACGATAGAAACCGAGTGAAAAATGAATTTTTCCCTGGTACATGTATGACGATTCCCTGGTATTTAAAAACATCCTCATGAAGCTCAGGCTTTCATTTACAGGGGCGGTATATCTCTTACCTTCTTTGCCAAGTTCAAGGTGTCCAACTTCCCAGACTCCGCTTTGTTGCGGACCCTGTCTGATAACCTGGAGACTTGTTCAAAGACCAGATCCTTCTCTAGAAGTTGTTCCTCTTTCTCTGATAACCGTATTTCAAGCTGCAAACAAATCAAATGTGGGAACTGTTAAAACTTATGCGAATTATGAAACAGACTTAACACCGACAAAAAGAAACCATAACAACCTTGTCACTGTCAAAATGCTGAGCAACTCTGTTGTCCACGGACAGGCTGAGTATGCATTTTATCCAAAATATATTTCCAACACTAAACATTCTCCATTTCTGTTTGTTTCTGTATAACATCCTCTTTTTGTCATTTTAAATGACCTTCCAATAATTTTTGTATACCATTTCCATGTTGCAATTATAAAGCAGTGTACATTTAATGAATAATTTACAGAGTCATACAATCGACATTGAACTTGAAATAAACAGCTCTGTGAAGGACACAGTTCTTACCTCTTCAATTTTGTTGTTGAGTTCGGCTGGAGACAAATCTCTCCCTTCTAAAAGCCGGACTCTCTCCTTATTGTAAGGGTTTTCAAGCTCCTTCTCAAGTTCTGCCATGCGATCTTGACATTGAGCAAGCTGTGAAGAAAATTAATAACATCCACGTTAACAACATATCAAAGGATATGTCCAGTCAAATGGCTGTTTCTTCATTCACAATTCTTGTCATTATAAACCTTAGAACCAGTAGAATTGTTTTCAATTCCAAATATTTGTTGAGAATATTATACTACTGGCAAATGCTGTGTAGTCATCAGAAAGTCATTGTCAAATTTATTGTGGTAACTAATGAGTTTAAAGGTATACAGTCACCTGTAATCTAAATATGCCCATATATGGTCAAAGGGGCGTTCCTTGATATTCAAAATGCCCATGTGAGGACACTGTAATTAAAAAGCGGCCACCCGCTTAAAATCTGTGATTGGTTAGATTTTCTCTTTCCATGGTAACTTTGGCAAAATTGGAACAGGTGATAGTATACCTTTAAACATTTGCTACCTATCACTAATACGCACGCGTGAACACACCCTTATCCTCTTCACTTTTAAAGATTTTTTGGTTAAAACATCTATGTGAAGAAGATTTATTATTTGTTCTGTGGTCAAAATTTCATGATAACTATATGAGGTTAAGGTGATCACCAATTTACCATTTGTAGTATAGGACTTTCAGTATGGACTTTGGGCAGAGGCAGTTATATTGGGAAAGACCTGGTATGTCAAAGGCACTACTACACCGAAGCAATTTTTGCCCTTCTCATAACTAATGGAATTATATCATATGCGGACAGAGTTTCAAAATCCTGCAATGGTACTCACTTGAATTTGCAGGGTCACGAGTTCACCATCAAGCGCTCGTTTGTTTGGTAGACTCTTCCTCAGCAGATCTATTGCCCTCTTCTCCTCTCCTAGCTGCATCTTGAGGAATCGTATCTCTTCCTCTCTGGCCTGGAGTTCCACGTCGCCTTTCCTTATCATGTCGTCTTGAATGTTGACCTTCTCGTAGAAGATGCAGACTTCCTCGTTTCTTACGATGAGCTGCACACCTCTGTGAAAACATGAACAACGGTGTATTTAAAGGATATTTAAAACGGTAAATACCTATGGATTGGTCTCTATCCAATACTATTCCTTTAACCCTTTTTAATTGTCCATGGTTTGACCCGAACTCGTTGTTGTCAATGGTGAGTGTGGATCTGTTTACAGGCAATTAGGGTGAACAGCTTATGATTTCTGAATGATCAGAATATGTTTAGGAATTTCTATAAATTTCCTGAAGTCAGATCTACATACATCCATACATATGTGAATGTTCTTGAGTCAAAGAAAACAGTGGTGTATCAAATTGATTATGCGTACACACTGTGTATTTGTTTCATGGTGTAAGAGGTAGGGTTACCATAATATCGAGGTAACTAAATGTCAGTGAATGGGGAATGCACCACCCAGACATGGGTAATTGGATTAGGAGGAACATTGATAAAAGCAGAACCAGACAGGGGGTAATTTTCAGAAACAACCAATATCTTGAATTGCATCCGCTAAAAGCTTCTCCTAAAGAAGTTCTACAACTTACAGAAATGAAATTTCACAGTTAGAAAGTCAATCAGCATGTCTTCATCAACGGAAGCAACTGTTTGCAGGGTTAAGTCAAAGCAAATTGTCACATTTTCACCTCATAGCACACACTGGTCAGAAATCAGCAGATAAACTGGCATGGAGAGACTCAATCCCTTAGAATGACAGTTACCCTTGCAATGACAACATTACCTGTCATTCCTGTGTTGGACAGCACTTTCGTATCGTTTTCTAAGTTTCACCATCTGTTCCTCAGCCTGGTTGATCATCTGGTTCAGTTTATGGATGTCCATCCTCTGCTGTTCTCGCTTCTCTTTCATCTCAGCTTCTATCCTCTGCTGTTTGGCCAGTTCATTTCTCAACTGGTCTCTGATGACCACTGCGTTCACATGCTTCAGCTTGGCTTTCTGTAACTGCCTGTTTTGATGTGAGTTTACAGAACAACAGATCAAATTCATATTCTCTTCTTTTCAACTTTTCATTGTGAAATGTTGGTGTGTTGCGTCTTCATGAAATGTGGTACTCAGATTATGGAAATGAAAGTTTTCAAACAACTTGGTCACAATGAAGGCAACTGTAGTAGTGTAGTTGATGACAATTTCACTCTTGAAACTGTTGTCAATGTTATGTTACTTAACAATAATGTACCTCCACCTGGCACATAATGGACAAAAAGCAAACTTTGAATGGTATAATGTATGAGGCAAAGATGAGTATATTAGGGAGTGCAAAATTTGCTTGAGTCTGTTATGGGCTGGAAGGGGGTACATTATTGCTATTATCTTATAGTTTTGGCAATGCCAGTGAATTTGTATATGTAGAAAAACATATGGGGCCACAATGCCAGATAATGGGATATATTATCAGTGATAATCTGGAGGGTATGACGTCACAAATTTCACTGGCATTGACAGATCTATGATATAATATTTTAAAGTATAAACTGTATAGTATTCTATGTTGCGATGAAATTCGTTTCTTCGCCTCGATAAAGTTTGTATGTGCGACGTGTGATAGTGAGCATGCGTGAGTGAGTGCTTCACAAACTCTACAACGTGTGGAGCGGTCTCAGTCAGAAAAATGTAACAACTTAGCCGGCTATTGAACCACTCTTTTTTGAGAGTGGGGATTTAGTCGAGCGGTTCTCTCTGTGGCCTCTCCGCTAGGCGACTGATGCCGTATGTTGTGGGTTCGAACCCAATTGAAAACTAGCCGTATTGCTAGAGTTGACTGAAAAGAGAATGTTTCCTCTTATCAAATACATTTAATGTAACTTTTATACATTAATATCTGATACCACACATTAACTAACATAGCACATTGCCACCACGTCTTTGAAGTGAAATGCAGCCTCACCTTTCTTTAGCATTACTAGATGTTCTCAGGATTTCAATTTCGTTCTGAAGAATCTTGATTTTCTCTCTCATCTCCGCAGCTTTCTGTGTGCTGGTTTGTATCAAATTGACGCACTTGTTGCGTTCATTCTTGATCACGTCGTACATCTTTGCAAAATCCTTGAGTCTGATGAAAGCGAGAATAGAGAGAGAGGGTAATAATTCAGCTTTTAAAGTCATTCTATGAGAAACTACACACAAAATATCCTATGATACAATGCAGTACTCTAAGGCACATAATAAATTCCAATATTTACTTATAATCCTTTGAGTGCTGTAATTTTTCCCACCAAAATTTTAGTGCAATATTTTACCAATTTTTATGAATTTTTCTGTAATTATTTTGATAATTTTGAACCAATAGTCACAACATTTTATCAACTAGAGTTTCTTATCAAAATTTTGGCAAAAATCTTAAAAAAATTGACTGGAATATATTTTTCAAAGGTGACAAAAATTGACTTTGGCGCTCAAAGGGCTAAGGTAAAATGCACCTCAGGGACAGATATTCAGCCTGTCAATCTTTTACACTTGTGGGGGGCTCATTTGAACCTTATGGGGGTAAATAACCAGGGAATTTTATTTTCACCCATAAAATAAAGATAGCATGGGGATAGCAACCATTTGGAATCTCATATTTCAGTAAACAGTGGGTAATTTGTTTCTCTAGTACCAAAATTTTGAACAGTGACCCCGATTTTTATTATTTTGAAAAAGAATGGTTGCAAGTTTGCTTGAGCAAAAGTTTAAGTCTCTCATATCCGAGGCATAAACTATTTTAATTTTAAGCAATCCTTTGTTGAAATTGTACTCAGAAATAAGATTACACTATATTGATTTGATTTGATAGAAACTTAATATTCTTGTCTTCATGACACCATAACACACACACAGAGAATAAAAAGCATCTCTCACTTGACTGTCATTTCCTTGTATTTCTTCTTGTTGTCTAATATCGCAAGGTCTTTAGTTTTCAGGTCTTCTATGGCTCGGTGGTACCTCAGCTCAGCTCTCATAAAATCCCTGGCTTTTTGTTCCCTCTCGTCTGCTTTGATGGCTGCTAGTCTGGTCAACTCTACAACTTCTATTCTCAAGTCACTTTGCTCATACAGAAGTCTCTCTTCTTCAGCTATGCTCTGTTCCACCTTCACTTGTTCCACTGCAGTGAGAGAGTTCTGAAAAAGGATGAAGAATTCAATTTAATAAAATTTTCTATTTTTTGTGAGTAACCAAAATCTTGTAGTACCGTACACAGTCAACTTAGACTTTCTCAAGGCCCATAGATAAACATCTGAATGACCCTAAATTTCACAAGTTTATCTGATATACTTGCCATACTCCAGTTAGCGTATGGTTCAAAATAACAGGGGGCAACCGTATTTGTCATACTCTAATCAATCATTGGTTCAAGATGGCAAGGGGAATGTTCATAAAGAGTAGCTATATTCTGGATCTTTTTAGTGATATTTTCTTGTCTCTACTTCCTCATGCTGACGGATCAGACAGTGACATGTAGTGTCTGATGCGATGTGATGTCTAGTTTTCTTTCATATGCTGATTTTTTGAATGCTTTTCAATAACTGGTAAATCATCTGTTGTCAGAGGACAACATCTGCTTCTGTTCAGTTGGTATATATTGCTGGGTCAGGGCAGAAAGACGATGGGGTTTACTGAGAGCACCATAACTTGAGTGGAATGCGACAAAATACACAGGAATCATTTTCAGTGTACTGTTGCGCAAAGCGGTCGTCATATGTACATACAGTGCAATTGCGATATTTCTGTCACTCCTGTTTATTTCTGTGACTGCAACTTTCTTTCACACTGATCTCACCTGTTGAGCAAGCATTCTTTTTGTGTTATCAACCTCTCTCTGCAGCTCTTTTCTCTTATCCAGCAGGGCGTCGTCCTTTGGCGCGGCATCAGCCTGAGATTTCACTTTGTCGAAGACAGACTGTGTGTGTGCCAGGTTTTCCTGGGCCACTTTGAGTTGGAGTTCAGTCTTCTTGAGGTTCCTCAGGTCTCGGTCTCTCTCCCTGAGCTTCCTAGCATGTAGATCATGCTGATTTTTCTTCTCCAAATGAATGTGCCGAAGGCTCAGGTCAAGTGTAGCTCTGAAACGTGAATTCAAACAGAAATAGATTTGTACAATAAACCCAGTAACACAAACTTTTCATGGGAGGTCAAGTCTCCTGTGAACACGAATTCAGCATAAACTTTAAGCTTAGCAATAGTTGCTTAGAATGTATTCTACATGCAATTATGATAATGTTATCTAATAATCTTCATATCTACAATCTGGATCATTGATAAGACATTCAAATTTATATATACATATTTTTTGTTCATTTACATAAAAAGAATATATTAATTGCTTTGATTTAATTCTTCAATGTTTGTCAATCTTGTTTACATTTAAAAATTGTTTAAATTAATTCATTAAATAAATCAATTTTTAAAAGTTATTTATAAATTATTTTCATTTATGTATGTATGTATAACCTTCAGATACATACATTTTCAATTATTATATATATAACCTAAACCGTCAAATCAATTTTATGAAAAATGTGGTCCATATATTCTCATATCAACCTTTGAAAACTTTGAGGGAAATATGAAATGATATCTCACCTGTCACCTTGATAAACAGCTTCCCTCTCTTTCGCATATTCATATTCTTTCATCTGGCCATCGAATTCTCGCTGCTGGGAGTCAACCTTTGATCGTTGCTTGTCAAGTTCTGTGTCCATGTCAAACTTGTCATCTTCAAGCGTTGTTCGTTTGCCCTCCACATCATCCAGCGCTGTTTTCAGCTCTGTGTACTGCTCGTTATGTTCTCCCAGTTTCCTTTCAACTTCACTAAACGTAACAGGAGTATAGGTTGTGAGATCGACAGTTTAAGTTTTTGATACATGTTTGGATGTAAACACCAGCAAGATGTCAAAGAGACCCAAGCAGTAAGGGTAAAAGAGTAACATTCAATCCAACATTTTGCATGAGAATTGTGTTGTAGACTGTGGTACATCGGAAGATATTAGAGTAAAATAAAATCTTTATTATAGGTTTGAATTACATTCTATCATTTACAAATGGTTGATTCTTCATTTCTGTTGCTCAAAGTGAAACGAAAAACCATTTGAACGATAAACAACAATGCAGATGACATGGAACTTAATGCTACCTTGTGCTGCCTTTCATAAATTGTTTTTAATCGTATGACAAAAACACAAATGTTCTTACTTTTTGTGTTTGTTCATCCTGTCCATTTCTTTGATGTATTGTCCTGGCAATGTTTGCACTTGCACAAGCTCTCCTTTAAAATTTTCCATCTTTTCCACCTCTTTCTCCAGATCTTTCAATTCAATGTCAACTTGTCTGTTTCTGTTATCTAGTTCCTCCTTGAGGTTTTTCACTTCTACTTGTCTCTGAGCAATTTCAACTCGCAGATCTCCAATGTTTTTCTCAAGTTCTTTGGTCTGCTTTTCAATTTCTTCCTTTTTGGGCATGCGCGAGTATTCCCTCTCAAGCATCCTTTTTTCCTCTTGCAGGCTGTGGATGAGAAAATCAATAAAGTAAAGTTTACATTGTACTTATATGCAAATTCATGAAACTATGAATTTCACATTACAGATAATCTTCTGACATTGATGAACAAACTACTCTGAAGTGAAAGAATTTATACAGGGTCACTGTAGTGTGGACTCGTTCATGGTTGGCTACATAATGTGTCCCATTCCTGCCCTTGACAATTAAACTTTGTGTAGCCATGCAGGCTCAGCTGAGTATTGGCCTCTGGTTTGGCTCAGCAAGATTGAAGTTGAGAGCGCATCAAGGTAGGGCAGAGATTTGGAAGAGACTATATCGGACCGTGAGCTTTGAGAGATTATTACTGTGATGTTGAAATTCGAAAGTCCTGCTTTGGACCTCTGGTTTTTTTGAGCAATTTTCTGCAAATGAAGTGGAGAAGGTATCCTAACAGAGTTCATTGACCCCAGAATTGTAATGGCTGTACAAATAAAGCCAATCAAAACGTAGTCTTACCTCTCCATTTTGAAATCATATTGAAAATTCCTCTCTTCTGTTTCATCAAACTCATTTCTGTGTTTTAGCAGCTGTGTCCTGAGTTTAGTGACTTCAGTGTTGGAACTCTCAGGAAAGTTATCCGCTTTCTCTAATTCTACTCTTTGCCGTTCCAATTCAACTGTGTTGTCCTTGGCTTCTTTGAGAAGTCTGGCTTCCGATTCACGGGTTCTGGAGAATTACAGCAATGTGAAAGGTTTTTGTGAGTTTCAAGTAACCAAAGCAATTTGATATCACTTTGTCCTTCTTTACATTCAACATTGATAAATACTGATACACGGCATTACTATTTTAAAACACATATTTGACAGCTCTATTCCACTGCTTTAGGTTGAATCTAAAAGCATGTAATAGCCCTTGCTGTGTTTCTGGTATTTCAAGTAATAGTGGCCCCCTCCGCCAAAAAGTTTTCTATTGTCCTGGCTGTGATATATTGAATTATGGTGAATTGCAAAAATAAACATTTTTAAAACTTGAAATAGCCTATCAAGCAACCATTCACTTACTTTGCTAATGTTTTATAAAGGTCAGTGTATTTAGCCTTCAGAAGAGCCACCTTTGTACCGGTCAATTTTCCTTCTTTGAAGAGCTGGAAATACATAATAAAAATTTAAAAAGGGTATGTATGGAAGGAAAGTGTATACAAGTCATGATGATATATAGGTTTGCAAAATTATTAAAATGTATGATTACTTACACATATCGAAAAATATTATGTGAAAACAGTAATAACTGTAGCTTGTCGCCTTCTCTGAGTATAACGGGTAAACGTAAAGAAAGAATCAACATAAAATAATATACCTCATCAAGGCACTGAAAAGCAGGACTTGCTGACACTTCAACTTGACTTTCTTCTTGCAAGACGACTTTCGGAGCAACCGGTACAATGGCTGTTTCGGGTTCACGAGGTGGACCCTCGTCCCCGCTGTGTTCAGCACTCATCGTATGCTTCCTCTACGGGCAGCTGAAACGAAGTTCACTTCTATATCAAGTTTGGTCTATTTCAAATGTATGAACGTTCAGAAAATACTAAATCCCTTCAAGGGATTCCAAACATATTTGAGCAAACTGATGACTATGGCCCTACATATACGCACGTCTATAGAGGTCTGAAATGACAGTTTTCTTTCTGATCGCAATATTCTCGGAACAGTGAAAATCAGTGAATTGTGTGTTCAGTTCACTATGCTCCAGTGACGGACTTGCGACTAGACTCCGTTGCTCACAACTTACGCTTACATTACACAAACCATTACACTCACCTCGACGGTAACGCAGTGATAATTCACAACCTTTCTCCTTATGGCAGTTAAGGGCTGAAAACGCCCTATTATTTTGTTACACGCATAGACTTTCCGAGAGAACGGGTTCAAAATCGTGGTAAAATGGCCGACAATAATATAAATATGAAGTTACCAAGGGCTACAGGATGTGACTGGCGTATGTAATCTTCACTTTGATTGGTTGAAGAAACGTAAAAACATGGCGACTAACCATTTAAACCAATAATAGGTGATCTTTCATATGGTGTTCGGAAACGTGTTTTTTCGGGGTAAAGGGTCAATGCGCATGTTTCGTTCGCATATTTGTAAATCCGCCATTTTCAAGTCGCTCAAGAAGTCTCGTGTGAGTGAAGCCCTTCAACTTTAAAAGGCACAATGAAGATTGAAGAGGTGAAATCTACGACGAAGACGCAGAGAATAGCAACACACAGTCATGTGAAAGGGATTGGTTTAGACGAAAGTGGCACAGCTATTCCAGCAGCTGCCGGTTTGGTGGGCCAAGAACTGGCGAGAGAGGTGAGCATGCGTGATAAATATTCACATGGCTTCCACACTAGTTGATGTCAAATTGTCACTGTGTCTGTGGCAAGGTATTAATGGTCAACTGGACACAGTTCGACAGGATCCAGAGACTCCCTTTGGTCTATTCTGTAACTAGCAATTCAATATATAGTCCATGGTGGCAGTTAACTTCATGACGCGATGAGTGATAAATCAATAGAAACTTAAAATTTCCACCGACACTGGTGTAATACCTTGTATGGTACATTCATGGAGGCAGTAGAGAGTCTTTAATACTTCCTCCATCAGTCCATGGTAGATTGGACTGAAGCTATTTTAGCACACAGACACCTGAAGAACACTTAGCCCAAGAACCATTGCTAAAACGTTCAGGCGTTCTTAAAAGGTCTAACTAGCTTTGTTTTGCAACTTTATTTCCCAATGATTATATCCGATTATGTAGTGAATCATTTATTCTTAAGGGTTGAAAGTTGTTTTACAGCTGATATTGTCACCTACCTGTATGTGGTAATAGTAGATAGTTCATATGTAATATGTATGATGATGAAACGTTGGAAAAGGTAATCCAACTTCCAAGATGATAGTTGACCAATAAAGAGGCACAAAATAAATTAAGAATATAAAGAAAATTTACAAACAGAATTGAACTTGAAAGTTGCAGTACTGCTTTCAATGATATTGATCTCAGAGCCTCTCCTGTTAAATTTAGATTGAGTATTCATGCATTAAAAATTGAAATAGGATGCCACACTAAACACTGGTAAATGAAAGTATGTGACCTCTGTGATAGCAAATATGTAGAAGAGGAACAACACTTCATCACTTCTCGCAAATTATCCACAAGTCATAGAAATCTCTTGTTTGCTGCTGGAGCTAAATGTCACAATGATATGCCTGACAAATTTGAATTCATAATGAAAAAAAGCATATCAATTTTTCTAGCACAGTGCATATATGCAGATACATGTATGAAATTGAGAAAGCAATGCCCATGGGGAATGTAATTATTGTTTTTCTTTCTCTTTATTTGATGAGATAATACCTTTGGCATGATTTTTCTTTTGATGAATTTCGGCATTAGTTTTTGTAACCCTTTTCTTGCCTTAAGGTAGTGTGCGCCCCGAAAGTGAAAGACTAAAATTTTTGCTGAGACTTTCCTAAATGAAACCTTCAACCATTCTCTTACCAAATCAATAATAAAAATCGGGGGTCACCATGCAAATTTTGGAACTAGCGAAACAAATTACCCAATATTTTGTGATATTTGTAATTCAAAATGACTGCCATCCCTGTGAAACTATGGGGGAAAATTAAAATTTTGGATTTTCCAAAAACTAAGACAGTGAAAGTTTTTCTTTCTCCAAGACCTTTAAAATGAGCCCCCATAAGTGGTATATCAGAAAAGAATTGTAAAAATTTGAGAGTCCGAATATCTGTGCCCGAGGCACGTTCTACCTTAGGAGGGAAGTCGTGTGTTCATCGATAAAGTACATAGTATGGTTTGCACATATATGGAAGTTTACCTCTTTTCAAGTGTTAAAAACTCATTTTGTAATGCCTGTAATTACAAATCTACCCTATACACGTTGTGTTCAGGCTGCTGGTGTTGTGGTTGAATTAATCAAATCCAAGAAGATGGCGGGCAGAGCAGTACTTCTGGCAGGACCACCAGGAACTGGAAAAACAGCATTAGCCCTTGCCATTGCACAGGAACTTGGCACAAAAGTACCATTCTGTCCCATGGTTGGTAGTGAGGTCTTCTCATCAGAAATCAAAAAGACTGAAGTGCTCATGGAAAACTTCAGGAGAGCAATAGGTTTGTGAAATAGTTCATATAAATGTCTATATTATCAAACAAATAAAAAAGACAATTAACATACATAATATATACTTATACATATCTGAAGACAGTTTTTTCTGCAGATGTTAGGATATTGGCCTTACATAAACCATGCCTGTGTGTCTTCTTTTACATTTCAATGAAACAAAATTCAAATTGTCATTGATGTTGCTAATTCAGGTCTCAGAATCAAGGAAGTCAAAGAAGTTTATGAAGGAGAAGTAACTGAACTTACACCCTGTGAAACAGAAAACCCCATGGGAGGTAAGCTGGTCAAATTTTCTACCTTTGGTTTTGAAGGGTAATATCAATTTCTGTATACAAATCATTTTCTCTCCCAAATGACCTATTGTGGCAATGCTTTTCCCCGCAGGTTATGGAAAAACAGTCAGCCATGTGATTATTGGTCTGAAGACCGCCAAAGGAACCAAGCAACTTAAATTAGATCCTTCGATTTATGAAAGTTTACAAAAAGAAAAGGTTGAAGTCGGAGATGTTATTTATATTGAAGCAAATAGTGGTGCAGTAAAGGTTTGTTTGTTTACCAATCAAGTTCAAGTTGGGATGATCGCCTGAAAATTTGATCCAAACTCACTCTCTGGTGGTAGTGTATGTGTGTATGTTACTTTTTAGATGGGTGGGTGTTTGGGGTTACTGCTCATGCATGTTAGGTGATTGATAAGATTAGAAAGTGTGGTTTCTTTCCCTTTTTCTCCAAACAGAAAGAGTATATTTAAAATGACAAACCTAATACAAATGTACAGAGTTACAGCGCTGTGAAATTTGTGAATAATGGTACTGGTTTATCTTTGAAAATCTCATTAAAAATGGAAATAGCTTATATTCAATAATTGAGCAGAGTGAACAGGTATTTGAAATCTTTCCATTTAAACTCTGTCTTGGAATGTAATGCTGTAGTGGAAAACAAAAGTAACTGCTGATTTTAGCGTTCCAGCTCATATTCATGAAGTTCGTTGTGATTTCTCTTCCAGAGGCAAGGTAGATCAGATACCTTTGCGACAGAGTTTGATCTAGAAGCGGAAGAGTACGTACCACTGCCAAAGGGTGACGTCCACAAGAAGAAAGAAGTCATCCAGGATGTCACGTTACATGACTTGGATGTTGCCAATGCCAGGCCACAGGTATAATTATGTGTTGCTGCTTCATGTGCAGTTATCAGTGATCACACGTGTCATGAAATTCTGCACTCAGCCTCAGGTTGAGAATGTTTTATTTATTCAATTTATTGAATTGAAAATTGACTTGCAAACTCTGATGTATTGTGAACCAAGGATTGGGCATTTGACTTTGTATGTCTAGAGGGCAGCAGCTTTTTAATTTGGTACACCAATTGTTCTTTGATTGAACTTATCAATATCAATTCATTACAAGTCTTTGTTTCCATCAAAGTTTAGATTTCTTTGAAAATGTTTTCTGTACCTTCCGTTAATGTCATTGAAAATATCCGTCTTTAGTTCCAAGCATTCAAAATTTTCCAGTGTTTTGATAAAATACAAGTTTCGAATATTAGTATGACTTTCTGAAGATAAATGTTTTAATATTTGCCATTCAATGTTTCTTTTCAAAGGGTGGACATGATATCATGTCTATGATGGGACAGCTGATGAAACCAAAGAAAACAGAAATCACAGACAAACTGAGGAAAGAAATCAACAAAGTCGTCAACAAGTACATTGACCAGGGAGTGGCTGAGTTAGTCCCAGGTGTCTTGTTCATCGATGAGGTGCACATGTTGGACATAGAATGCTTCACCTACCTCCACAGAGCGTTGGAGTCGTCCTTGTCGCCCATTGTCATATTTGCGACAAACAGGGGAAGATGTGTAATCAGGTAAAGATGACTTCCATCTGAGGTCCATCAAGAATTGAATTCTAAATAGTAGACTCTCTCCTGGCCCCTCCTTGGCTAGGTAGTATGGCCCTCTAGGGCCCTGATTCTAAGCTAGGTGTAACCTGGCTCAGTGAGCTGGCACAGCCACTGATGTGATAACTTAGCCAGACTGTTCAGGGTACATCAGCGCATGGCAGAGATTGGAAATTGTGCAGCAAACCACGGATCGAGTGAGAATTAATGAAAATAGAAACTGTTGTTTTCTTGACCAGTTTTTTCTTCAGACCTTGATCCTTGGTTTAGTTGTGCACATTTTACATTGAGACTAGCTGCATGTTTCTGTGCTTTGTGTCCTTTTTATGACAAGTTGAAAGTCCTTGAGAGAGTGGACAGCTCTTAAAGTTTTGTTGTTCCTGTACATTTCTCAACAGAGGCACAGATGACATACTCTCACCCCATGGTATTCCGCTAGATTTGCTAGACAGAGTGATGATCATCAGAACTTTGCCCTATTCACAAGAGGAAATGGTTCAGGTAAGTTTTTCCATGCTGAAAAAAAAGCCCACAGTAATCTTGTCTTGTTCAATGCAGGTTATGAAGCAAAAACACTGACAGGGGAAGGAGACTGCTCAAATAGTATAGCGAGCTAAAAGTGAACAAGCACCATATGCTCAATTCTGAAAATAACAATCTCTTCACGATGCCTCGTGATTGTTGAGTTTACTTTTTACAAGTTTTCAGCATTGCTATATTACCATTGATGCCCACATGGCATGAATGTACTCAGAAATCCAGAAATGAAAGGTCTAAAAAACCACATTCATGCGCTTGTTATGTTGTAAATAGTTATAGAGGAAAATATTATATTTGGTAGCTTCTGCTTAAAATGTTTTTCCAAATATACTGCATCATGTTGTCTATAATGAGGACATATTTGGGGCGATTCATGATGAACTAATAAAGTCTGACTCTTCAGAAAATTGTTTGTTCCAGATTATCCACATTAGGGCCCAAACAGAAGGCATTCAGGCAGACCAAGAATCATTGCAATTGCTCGGAGAAATTGGAACAAGAACAACACTAAGGTATAGTAAAGCAGGACACAGAGCAGCCATCACTTGATGCAGATAGCGTTGTACCGTTTTGATAAAGCTATTGTAGATTTTGTTGTATGTCACCGTTTTTAACAATTCGGAAATATCTATGACGTGGTCGAATGATGACTGGGGAATAAAATGTTTTCAAAGGCTAAAAACTGCTTGATCGATGTATTTCCTGTTGAAAGTTGTCAAGAGATATTACATTGCCATTTCTGAATCAGTACTCAATGGTCTCATTCTAACAATGCTCCTTACACAGATATGCTGTTCAGCTGCTGACTCCGGCAAGTTTACTAGCGCGGATCAATGGTAGAGACAGTGTTTGCAAAGAAGATGTGGAAGAAATCAGTGAATTATTCTTTGATGCTAAATCATCAGCTAAAATCCTGGCAGAACAAGAAGACAAATTCATGAAATAGTGAAGGGGAAGCCAAGTATTAGTGTCAGATCATGACAGCATAAGATCTCTTACAGGTTCATTCCTGTACCTTATACAAATAAAATAACAGCAACCAACAGCAAACATTAAAACAGTATTTATGTTGATTCAATTCTCAAATTCATGCTCAAATATATGAAAAAGTTTTCACATTATTGGCTTCCCATAGTTTTAAAGCAAGGTATGATTTCTTTTTCACTACTGTAACCCCTTCACCAACATTGTTTGGCCCAAACCCATTGTTATCAAGGGTGATTGTGGACCTGTTAACAGGGAAAATGGGGGTGTACAGGATAAAATTGTTGAAATGGAAATGCACTCCAAGTCAAAATAGTGATTTCTAAGACAGTAGTTTTGATACAGACCTTGACATCAGCTAAGTAGAAGTGGAAACACTGTATCTTCAGATTTCTACTTACTGTTTTCTCCAATGTAACTGTACTTTGTGTAATTTTCAGGCTGCTTTTTTACAAATAAATAAAATTCTGGTTTTAAATACACGTTTTTGTCTCTTTTTTGTGAAACAACATTTGTATGCTCTGATCACAAAAAGGTTTTTACAATTTTTGTATTGAGTCCCAATCTGCATTAATCAGGAGAAAGACGATCTGTCCCAGTATTACCATTCTCAATAAAGGTATACTGTCACCTGTTCGAATTTTGCCACAGTTACCATGGAAAAAGAAAATCTAACCAATCACAGATTTTAAGCAGGTGGCCGCATTTTAAAAAACAGCGCCCTCACATGGGTATTTTGAATACGAAGGAACACCCCTTTGACCATATATTGGCATATTTAGATTACAGGTGACTGTATACCTTTAAAGCTCCCCATTCCTGGCATTATACCATGAAACAGGCAGCATTAGGCCGCTGAAAGGATGAGCATTATGCCTGTGACAAAACTAACCCTATTGAACTACAAACCTCTTCAAGGTACGATTTGACTTGGTCTAAAATCTCTCCATCATATTGGTGCGCAAAAATTAGGATCGTGAAGTGGCAGAGACACTGCTGACCAGATCCGACTCTATTCCTCCTGCCCTCGGGGATGTCCCTTCAGATACTGGGGCATGTAGGGAAGTCCTACGCAACTTTAATCAAGCGCCAGGTTGTTACATGTAAAGGGTTGATTTGGGAGAACCTTTTCATATCCTGGGTGGGGGGCAGGAGAATTTTGAGGAAAAAACTTGCAGGTCAGATTAGAGAAAATGTGTATTTCCAAGGAGGTATCAAAAATATTTGCTATATCCTATGGATACCAAGTGCAAAAGGGACACTGACTACTGGTCTCCAGCATTGCTGCCAACAGCGGAAATATGGAGATATGTGATCACATAATGTTGAATCCTTTTTAGGGCCCCAACTGTCAGAATGATTTGTAATACCAGTATATCTGATATAGGAGGTAAATGTAGTTGCACTATGTTGCAAATATGATACTGCTTTTAGTGCTGAAAACAGGCTGTAGTATTTCACATTCAAATTTATGGAAAAGATTATTATGATAATACACTTTTACTTTGCCTCAAAAACATATACTTTTCAAACAAAAATAATGAATATGAAGTGCAAATACAAATACAAACGATCAACTGTAGCTACCACATTGTAAACCTTGCGTATCAGTTATACCGCTATCAGCTTTCACCAGAAGCTACGTTAATGCCTACGATAAGATTAAGGCTGCAGTCACAAATACTGGAAAAGGGGATGTTGAGGAAACACAATCATGATTGAAATCTTAATTCATTTTAGATCACCCCTCAATACCCTCAAATCCCACCCTCTATATGATCCAAAACATTGAAATCCCCCATTTTTATATGGCCAAACATTAAAGAGGCACTCCCATTTTGTAACATTTTTAAAACACATTTCTTTAATGCCAACGGTCGATATTTGACGTGGCGACTGCGCATGGATCGCGAGATATCGATAAAAACATGTCATTTCCCGAGCGTATTTTTCACATCCCGAAGTTTTACGATCGTTTCTGATTATGACGCGAAATCACCCGAAGGTTTGTTGTTGTGCTGATTGACGACATTCTAGGGAGTCCATAATATGTTCGAACGACGCAATTTTACCTCCCACTGTGAAGACTTTATATACAGCATTATGCCTATACCAAAGGTCAGTTTTTGAAAACTTCTTCTTAGCTTTGTCATTGTCATTATTCTAAATCAGTTGTATTATATCTTTAACCAATACCACATAAACATAAGTTTTTACGTGTTAAATATTAGCCGCCTCCGATGACTACATTTTGTCGTCTGCCACACAGTACGTGTGGTTCGCCGCGCGCGTGGTATGCGTCTATGCATACCACGCGGTGGCCGCTATGTATCAACCGCACGTAACTGGGCTAGTCACCTATGCGAATTCTGATGGAATCAGCAAAAATTTTTTTTCGTTTTATCACCAAGTCAGTAAGACTCAGCTTTCTCCCACGGGGCATGACCAATCACTGAGGCAAGTGTTACTGTGGCGTACAGCAGTGTCAGTGCAGACTCGTACTCCATAGCTTAGTTCACAATGGCCCCAGTGCCGAACGTTCGATGTTCGGAAGCTGAATTTAGGTGGGCCACCGGAATTCAAACTTTTACTTTTTTGAAGACATGTTTTTATCGATATCTCGCGATCCGCGCGCAGTCGCCACGTCAAATATCGACCGTTGGCACTAAAAAAATGTGTTTCAAAAATGTTACCAAATGGGAGTGCCACTTTAATGAAGCCAACAGTATTAAACTAAAATTCCTGTATCTCTTTTTTTCAGTATTTTGGTCTTTCAAATCTCTTGTTTTACACTTTGCTCAGCTCAACTGCTGAGGGCGGTATTATGGTCTGAGGTGAAGCCAGTGAGCCAGCTGTAGCCAGCAAGGGACTGTGAGAGAGTCTAACCACGGCGCGGGGGCGGCCGCTGTGCATCGAACAACATCGTGCACACGTAACTCGTGTACAGTTACCTGTGGTCTATATACATGATATGTGCGCCCCATAGATGTGTGTACGTATGCCTGAGAAGACGATCTTCTTCAAAGGCATATTTACATACGTCATGGGGCGCATACAGAGCGGAATAGACCACAGGTGACTGTGTGCGTGTGCTCTGACACTGTGACAGGCTATGTGTGCAGCGCTTTGATAGACGCCAAAGCCATACACAGACCGCACTTGGGAAGTTGGGTGATGCAAAATCATTTTATGAGCGATTCACGCACGCGAATGGCCTTTGACTGACCATGATTATACAATCAAGACTGATACAGACAGCCGGCGGCACTGTAGAAGCACATAACCATGGTCGCCCGTGGTATGTAACGTACATCATGCCCGCGACGGCCCACTTACCACAAAGTTGCAGCCGAAATGAAATGGATACTTGTACATTTACGTCAACAGCGTGCCACCCAACTTATTTAAATAACGATATAGCTCCCCCTCCGTCAGCTAACGCCTCCTTAGCTCAGTGGTTAGAGCACTGGTCTTGTAAACCAGGGGTCGTGAGTTCGAATCTCACAGGGGGCTGGACCAATACCTTTTTGCCCCGTACTTTTTTACCTTTACATTAATTTGTCGCTTGTAAACATCTCTGTTTCTTGTGCATTACAGCAACCCTTTGAGATTTTGATCTTTTTTTTTTATTTTTCTTGCATATTGCATTCCACACATCGTTTTTTGCATAGGCGCACAGAAAGGGGGTCTTCTAGTACTACACTAATAGCCCTATCAGCTACGTCGGTGCCGGTGCATCTGTGTTGGTAGTTATGATTACTGTGGATTAAAGCCGCCACTCAATTATCAGATTTATCTAATATAAATATTATTTACTTGATGAAAATATTCAATGGAAAACAAAATAATGACAAACTGTTAATGGGATGTTGACACATTTGCTAATGCGAGACTGGGATTGAGAAGGGCGCCTTTAAACTTTTGATCATGGCACACTTATCTTTTTTTCTCAAACATTTTAGGTTGCAACACTTATACCTTCATCAGTAGGATAACCTGACCTCAACTTTGTTACCTTTCGAACACCGACGTCTCAGATCTACACGCACGGTTTCCCAACATAATCACATTGAATCACCAGACCTCTTTGTGGATTAAGAAAATGTTCAAAGTCTTGATAGGGATCCCATGTCCGAGAGTCATGGCGTTGAGATCAGTTAATCCTGCTGATTGAGATGAAAATAGTATTTCAACCGAAAATTTCAGTGACAAAAACTAAGTGTGTTGAGATCAAAAGTTTAATTGACAGTAACGATTGTTGTTTTGCATAATTTGAGTGGTTAGAAATATACTGTTCAGTGTCTTCAAACATGTCTTAATTAACAGTTGTCAAAAACTATTCATTCAACCACACCTATAGATAGAACCAAAAATGTATGGTAGAGGAGCTAATGATTGCTTTGTGCTCCAAGCTACAAATCTATAAAAAGGTGATATTTAACACAGTAGCAGTAATATAGTACTGTAAGTTGAGGTAGTATCTAATTTTGATTATATTTCATTAAATTTTCACCAAACAAAGTATTGGCCCTGTCTACACAGTATCTTGTGTGAATCTTGTTGTTGACATTGTGAATGGATTCTAGTCCAAACTAACATTCAGTTGTCAACATTGGATATTATCACCTAAAGGTCACAGTGGAAAGCTGAACACCAGATATTTTGACATGCTTGCTAGAGGGTGAGAAAGTGTATTGTACTCTATTATTACACCTCACCTATAGTACTGATCTTGTGACTGGCTGAAAGTCCACCACATGACATTCAAAAAAAGCGATATACCATGGTTTGATTTTCTCTTGCCCTCGACTCTTGCCCGCTATATGCTAGCTGTTCGAACACAAGTTTGAAGCATGCATGGCGTACAGGTGCCACGCCAGGAACTCTTGCATAGGATATATAAAAGGCGTCATTCGAAAATTTGAGCGTCATTTCAACCTGTCATTCAATGCTAACGGTACAAATACTGGATTTTGTAACACATGAAGATTGGTCACTGTAACAATTTGTGGCACGCCCTCGGGCTGGTGATCCTGACTGAAATATTGATGATACCCTTGCATGTGGCTCAGGCATCATCAATATTTCAGTCAGCATCATCATCCCTTGGGCAGACCATAAATTGATATTGCCCTCACTGTCATGTTATTATTTAACTAGAATATATAAAATGGAGAAAAACATCAAAAGTTGCAGCATTTGCAGCCTTCAATTGGTATGTAATTGTTTGTAGACATAACAACTCCCAGAGTACAGTGACTCCATCTGTTCAATGGTGTCATTTTCACACAGGTTTGAATGAGAAAAAATTAAAATTGATGTATCAGTAAGTAAACAAGATTGTGTACATTTCCATTAAACAATTACGTACTGCTTTCCTAAGACAACAGTTGGTATAAGGTGAAGGATTGTGAAATCTCATGACGGCACAATCAATGCTTGACTGAATGTCTTGTTAAAATAAACACACAAAAATCAAATGTAAGACAATATTTTTATTTCATAAAAGTCTACACACAGATGTACTATACATTTCACAAAAACAATTGCATAATTTTAAGTAATATTCACGATTCAGCAACAATATAGTTATTCAGAATTCTTTGTCAATTCATTTTTTATATATACAGAGTACTTATAACAGTTGTATCTTTACAAAATTACAAAATTTACAAAACGTCGTGGTCTTCCAAGAACAGAAAGTATAAGTTCTATGGTAAAATAAAATAAAATACAATTTCGAGGCAACCACTGGAAGATGTTTGCAAAGTGGGGCTTTGGAAACACATTGCTTTTGCTCTCTGCTCAATAATTCATTGCAAGGAGATAACAAAATGCTGCAACTATATTGTTCTTTCCAATTCTTGTTTAACATTTTAAACAAAAGTTTACATGGCAGCTCTCATATGCACGGATTGTCTTTCATTCTCTTCACAATATAATCAAGGATGGTACTCTAATTCATCACGTGTTTGAAATATTGTAAATATCGTGTTTTTTTACTAAAATTTAAACTTGATGAACACTGCCTATGCCAAGGACGCCTCAAACATAATTACAAACTCACGTTCAGAACATTCAAATGATATTAATCCTGTTTGAGCATCTCTTTTGCTAAGTTAATATCTCATAAAATATAAAGAATTCAAGTTAAAAAGCAACTAATAAGAACATGTATGATTTTGATGATAAATCCCACATCTATACTAACACTACTGATGGTCACAGGACAGAAGACTCAAGTCAAACGGCATTTGGAGAAGAATTTTGATCAGAAAGTTAATCGAAAACCAGGCAAAACTTAAAACAAATTTAAAGGGCTGACCTGCGATCCTCTTTGGAGAAAAGGAATTACATATTCTATTGACTCCAAAGTGCAAACTGATATTCAGATTGCTTATGGGAATTAATGTATGATGTAAATCGAAGCTCACAGGAGGTACTTTGAACTGCAAGGTAAATGACAGTAGAGGGCTTACTTTAACCACGGCCAAAACGCAACTGGAAAAAAAGAGGACTTTTTACAAGTAGCAAATGGCAACATGATTACTTGCTCAACGATAATAATTACATATATACACTACATGTATGTTACAATCTGATGACCTCTTACATAATCTTTCATATTAACATTACTTAAATCATCAACTTATACATTGACTCTACTACTATCAATTGATATAGGTACAAAGAAATTGTACTAACATCTTCCATGACACCTAAATATGTCCAACAATGATTTCTTAAAGGCACATGGCCTAGTAAACTTGAAATGAATATCACTGGTCATGTCTTGTCAATATCTAGTAAGAAGCATTTTCCCTTCTCTCTTTCTAAATTGTACTTTTGGAATGTGTGCGATGACGAAGGACGGTATGATGATCAGTGTAAATGACTGGTATGTTCTGTCTTCCACTCCTTTCTGTTACAGGGGTACGCCATCAACAATCCGCAACTTAGTGGATGTTCCAGCGTGTTTGTTTTCAACAGTGAGAACCTGAAAATTGACAAAATGTATACAGATATTAGTATTTTCATCCAGCTCCACTGAGCAAAAGGCACTTAAGTAAGCATACATATATCTGTAGAATATAAACCTTTACAGGGCAGTTCATATACTTATACAACATCTTGTACTGCTGTACTGCCTTTCTGCATGTCAAGATGACTACATCACAAACAAAAACTCTTAATAGTGGCTTTCCTGAGTAATAGTACTATAAATTATTTATGCAAAGCGCATTGGGCACACTTTGAATATGCAAATCACCCAATAATGATTCATTATCAATGGAGAATATTAATTGGCCTAATTACATGCATTATCTGGGCTTGACAAAGAACTACCTCTGAGATTTGCAAGCACAGTAACTGTGTGGAAAGTTTACATGACAAAATGTCTGACCTTGTTTCCTTCTTGTTTCTGGAAAAGGAAAGCTGGATATTTGTACACAGCATGTGCATACATAGCCTCTTTGAACTCTTGTACCAGAGCCTTCTGGGACCACTTGCTTCGAACACGATGGTGATTTTTCTGTCAAGGAAATTGAGAACTTGTCTACGACCGTGCAGTACAACATCCTATGGTGTGATTGGTAGAAATATTTACACTATGGTTGAGCCAATAAATTATGCTAAGTATATCAAATTAGACATATCATCATTGTTTAACTTTGAAAGACAAGATGTAAAATTCTCTTATGATGGTTGAGGTGTACACACATCATGGCTATTTCTTATATGTTAAGTATGGAGTAATCTGTAATCTTGAAAGGAAAGAATCCTTGTCTGATTGCCACAATATTTGTGATTAAAGCGCTTAAAACTACGCAAAACTTTGTCCAGCTCTGCTGTTAGTTGCTACATGAATCATCAGATAAAGTAATAACTTTATTCATAGTTTACATCAACTCACCAGATCAGCCAATTCAAACTTGCCATGGTACCCTTCTTCAATATTGAGATTTTCCAGATCGACACAGACCTGCCCCATTGACTCGTTGTCACCGGTCATGTCAAGTATGTGAAACACAATGTATCTGTTGAAGGAACAGGGAATATTATTGCAAGACTAACATCTTGTATTCAACCTGTTGACATGCTCATCTTCATCAGTGTTTTTGTTAAGGCCAGTACCCGGTAAATGTTATTGGGATTTCCCTCTCATTTTACCGGGGTTCCCCTTGGTATATCAATGGAATCAGATTAGGGGACAGCAGAAATGTTACAGGGGTTCCTAAATCAGTTACCAATATTCCCAAACCTTAGCTAAAACACTGTTCATGTTGTCACATTCACCAATGATAATCTCACTTCTACTGTCTGTGAATTTTACTAAGGTTTCAATAATCTGCTAGGTGATTTTAAAAGCAAGGAAACCTTCTGTTGACCGCTGTACTTAGGGGGACTTACAAACAATTACAGCCTGACTGTTTGAAAAAGTTCTGCATAGTCATAACATGATATCACTGATGTTTTTTAAAACTGAGTAACAGTATTTTATATGCTTCAGCATTAATATGACCACACAACATAAACATGTCACAGCATACACAGCGAGGTGAGGGTATGGTACCTTTCTGTGAGTTCTTCTTGTGGAACATCAAGTTCAAACGTTTCTTCCCATTCTGGGTCAAGTGTGCTTTTTGCAACCTGGTGAGCAATAACAGATAGATGATCATCAGCTAGATACACACAAATGATTCTGAAACAAGAGTACTTTTTTCCACAATTGTCACTATGATTACATTCACAGAACATTAAACTGATATTCAATGTATTATATACTTATGAGAACACCAAGAAAATATAAACAATTAAATTGTACCTTTGTGATTAAATACATCTCAGCCACGAAAATATTGTTTGAATTCCCAATGATTAATTTACAAAGAAGCACATACAAAGAATATGACATATCAATATTAAATTCATGTTGTCTCATGTGATCTAAGAAGTGTAAAAAAAAGTTCAAAAATTATCAAAGAGCACACATATCTGGTCTACCCTTTCAAAGTTCCAGGGAAAATAAATTTCTTGTTCAATCGTTTGGTATTTCTTCTATTCACAGACACACATCACACATGAGTGATTACTGACCGTTGTCTTATAGATTTCTTGAAGACCAGGTACCATTATCTTCACATAGGGATCAGCATCATGTCCTGGGTCTCGTCTTACCAAATCATTTGCACGGTGTACGGTGACCAGCAAAGTCTGAGGCAATCGATATCCAAGGGAGATTTCCAGGCTACCAGTAATACTGAGATCAGTCTGGAAGGAAAAACAATGATAAGAATCATGTCAGGGGTACTTTCAAGTCAGGTATGCCATTATTTATATTTAAAAACTTATATATGTAAATACATGTAGAGCAATTATTAATTTATTTGAACAGGCTTTTCTATTCAGAAATAACCTAATTATATCATATGGCATGTTATTCTTGATTTTTTATGTTGACTTTTATAGTTTGCAAAATAGGGCCAACAAATGACCAGCCTCCAAAACTTGCAAGTAAGTTACCATTTATCCTTGTTCATATGATATAAAACCCAACTTACCTCTGCCTGTAATTCATACCAGTTAGTAAACACCTCTTTGAAGTTGATCTCACTGAGGTTGACTATTTTCTCTCCCATGAAGTCGTCTTTGCCAAAGATATCCTTGTCCCACACTTGAACCCGGAGTTTAGAATCTGAGACGTCTTCTTCGAGTAGTTTAAATGTGAATATCTCATTATAGGTTGGATAGAGGGTGTTTTCAGCAGCACTGGAGGTCTTGGCTCCTTCAGATGTTTGGTCTGGGATCAATTCAAACTGAAGACAACAAGATACTTGTCACAAAACATCACGAACTTGAACTTCTAAATCTACTGATATCAAAACTGACACATTCAGTTGTGACACAAGAAATATTGCAATGTGTATTCCTCAGTCTCGGGAAATTTTTTAATTAACTTGATGCTTCTGACATACTCTCTTCCAATATGATACAGTCAAAACATTGCTGGGTGGTTGTTAACTGATACTGGTAATTAGTTAGACAAAAAATTCATATACCCGAGGATCAAAATACCTTAAAGTTCAAATTCATTTGCTATGTAGCCAATACAATTGCTATCGTATCAATGATTTCATTATCAATACCTGTTTTATGATATCAATGTTGAACTGACAGAAATGATCATTCTATTGCTTACTGATTGATTTTAAGTAAATACTGGGTTTGATTGTTTGAGTGAGATATTGTGGATAGATGAATGTTCAACAACAGACATCTTGGTATGAGGATTATCAATCCTTGAATTCACAGTAATTACAAATGCTTCAGAAACAAAAGATTTACACATAATTTGTTAATTAAGTTATCAAAATCCTATTGATACCGCCGAGAAATGTAGTTAAAATAATTCAGAGTCTATCTTTCAATGTCCAGACTCAATAAAGGACAAGGAGACTTTGAGCTTTGAAGAATATAGACATTGAAACTAGCTACGTTAAAGACCATATTGGCAAAGAAAACAAAAATTTCATCCGGTATACAGAATTTTAGATGAAACCTGTTGCTGTACCTTGACATACGGATTGGCAGCTTTTCCACTGAGATCCTTGGGTACAAGCTCCTTAGCACTTACTAATTTTATCAATAACAAGGTTTTGTACTTGTCGTATTTGAATGATAATTTGATTTCTCCCCTGACGTCGCTAATTGTCTTCATTACCGTGGGATCCATCTTCTTGAACAGGTGTTTAAGTAGATACATGCTTTGCTGCAAAGTGATAACACACACGGGAAACAATAAACCATGTTTCTTGCCGATGTTTTTGATATCTCTACCTATTCAATAGACCGATAAACTCAATCATACGTCTCACACTTTAAGACTACAAATAAGACAAGTATTTGGTCCATCTCAGAGTTTTTGGTAAAGTTTGGGTACATCGGGAACCCACCTACCATTTCTGTTGTCCTCTAATAGGAATGCATAAATTTAACAGTGGAAACCCTGGTAACATTCATTTTTGTAACAGTCAGTCAGAGCACTGCATTAATAGTATGCAAAAAAGCTGGAAAGGGTGTATATATATATATATATATATATATATATATATATATATATATATATATATATATATATATATATATATATATATATATATATATATATATATATTCTCATATACAAGGATGGTCTGTGATCCTGTATGGAAACAGGTAATGTGAAACCGAAAAAATAATATTTTCTACAACTTTGACTGCGCACTTGTTGAGGCAATCACCTAGGGTTCACAGGCCAAGAAATAGAGTTCTCCTTGGTACAATCATGAGGTACCACCGTTGTCCCATACGGTAAGGCACAGTCCCTCCATCATCATTAATGGATGGACTGTGGGTACGGTGAACAGAGGCGATCATACTAGTAGATCATAGAAATGTAATTGAAGATCTCAAACCATTTTCTTATGAAGTCATGTCTCCTATGTGAAAATATGGTACTGTATATGTTATAAATTTCAGCTATTTCACATAGTACCTCTGATTATAAACAGATACTTTTTGCATATAATGTTTCTATGGGTATTATAATTCAGATATTGTATACATTGTTTATCCATTAGCACCAGACTTTGGTCACTACAAAACCTGTTGAGACCTGGCTGCGTACAATATTCCTTTTTTAATACATTTTTAATACAATGGTGCCAGCAAGTTGAACTATTAATTCATTTTTTTAACAATAAGATGAAAAAAGATCTACCTTATGTCTTTGTTATGTTAAGCAGTGTCGTTGACGTAAAGATCATTATATAGAGTGGCTGTTTTGCTTGCTAAATTATTATAAAGTAGAGAAAACTAAACTACAGCATACCTTTTCGTGGTCATACTGTTCTTCTTCTGCCATTTGCAACTTAAAAAGTGGGTGAACATTTTTAGGTCTTCTCTTTTGTGGTCTTGCGGTCATTAGTCTGGCCATACCTTGGACACGATTAGGGTCAGACCCTACGTGGTCTCTCGTTTTCGAAGAAGAGTTTCCTCCCATGGTTGTTGATTGTTGTTTACCTGTAGGCTGCGCTGTTCTACACTCGCAGTCGTACTCGCTGACTGAAGTTGCTGGTCAGTTTGACATTCAACAGGCACTTCAGGTTAAGATCAAAGACAAACCTATCGAAACAAAAAAATATCGGTCAATGTGGGCGAACGGTGGTGTTTCCTTATTCAACACCCGTATTTCCCGTTCTCGCATGCATTCTTTTCGGCAGCTCTTTCTCACCCTACTCGACAGCTTTTGTGATGAAGTTTTACGTCACCAATCGTCACGGGGAAGTCAGGGAAGATAAGAATGCCTAAGTTAAGTATAATTTATACTATGGCTGAAGTAATAGCGATATCAGGGTTTTGGAAAGGGAAATAACAAACTTATGACATTTAGACATTCGGAGGCTCTTAAACTAAAATCTTAGACTGAAGCAAACATATATTGGTCGATGTAGTTAAGTGCAAGCTAGTGCATATATACTATTAGAAAGCTAAGGAGTTTGAACAAGGTCACGTGATATCGCCCCTTTCCACAGCCATTTTGAATATTGGCTATTGTTTCTGCCTCAGCCGGGCAGATTTCACCAAAGTTTCGACTGTTTCACTTGTCCTCTAAACATATTTTGAAGAATAGTTTATAGGCAAGATGGCAAGTAAGTAAACACTTTCGGTTATAGAGATATTCATGGATAACTGACAAAATACAGATCCGTTTGAATTGCTTCCGCAGACGCGTCCGGTTCATGTATGTATGGCTGCATTAGCGTATGGCCACGTACTTCTCAATGAATTGAATTGACGAAACGTCTCGGCAGCACGCTCATACTTTGTCTCTTTTTTTCACTTGTCTCCCTCACAGTTAAATTTCTCGAAGTTATAAAACCGTTCTGTGCGATTCTGCCAGAAGTTCAGAAACCAGAAAGAAAGGTAAGACACGGGAGGCGATGTTTCACAGGTTTCCCTGCTTGAGTAGCCGGGATCAGCTGTGTACATGTTGTGTTGAAAATTAAATGGGGACCGTACCAGGTCAGCCGATCAAAATGAAATTGTAATACGCCATGTCCGTGTATATTTCCAATCTTATAACACAATGTTACCACATTATTACACAAAATAAACATGGCTGGTTATTATGCGACATTAGAAAGGATCACGCGAAGGCAACTAAGGAGAACGACACACTCTGCCGTGTACGTATCTTGAGAAACAATGCATTGCGAAGTGCCACGTTACACACTTTGGGCTTCTCGCAGGTGATAGTACGTTGGCGACTTTCCAGTCGTATGTTTTCATGTGCATTAATTCATATGTAACTCATGCACGCTCGGACCGTACAGCTTTACAATACTCCATTATGGCGCATAGTTGATAGTTTGAATTTTGTAAAAATGCAGAATAGACCGTTTCTATGATACAATATGGTAGTGTCGTCGTCCAACAAATGAGTAAACGCGTGGTCAAAGGTCATACGCTACAAACCAAATTGATATTGTTAATGGATACAGGTCATTCAATTCCACAAGGAATGTCATCCAAATGGAATAAGCACATGGAAAATGCATAAAATTGATACCCTAACAAAGATTAAATCACCTTGTCAGACAGAGATTGATATGCAGTGTGGAACATAAAATAATAAAAACAGCAGTTTCTGATGCAATATTGCAGCAGAATGCAGCACCGATGTAATATGCTGTACCATACTAGTATTGATGTTTGCCTTCGTCCAATATTTTAGATCCAGTTCAGAGAGAAAGTGCTATGGACAGCAATCACACTATTCATCTTCTTAGTCTGTTGTCAGGTTAGTGAACTTTCACACCATTTCCTGTTTTCCCAGACACACTTTTTCATACATGAGGAAGCACATTCCTATAGTTTATATACAAGTGGGTTGAAGTTTGAAAGGGTGAAAAATGTTTTATCTTCCCCATGTACCTGGTAAGAAGTTTGCTTTGCAAATTTCATTGTAATATTTTCTTTATTTTCTTTCATAAAAAATCAAAACAAGTTCATGTCCAAAATAGTATCTGAATTTTTTTATGAAAACAACAATAATAGAAATAACAATAATGATAATGATAAAAATTCATTTTCTTGCACACTTATACAAATACCAAGATATATACTAAATGAGTCACAATAAAATATTACATCAATGTTTGTTTCTCGTCTCAATCAGAACTTATGTGGACACAAATGAACATGGATGCATAAAACATATTATTTTGTATTTGAAACATAGATTGTATGTATATCTTACCACAAAGTTAGGGGTAAACATAGGATATTGTACTGGCTGCTCTGCACCATGAAAGTATGAAAGCAAAAAGTTTTCTTTGATGACGATGTCATATTTCATATTGTCTTACCAAATGGTATACATTTTTCAATGTTATCCATAGATACCATTGTTTGGCATCATGTCATCAGACTCAGCAGATCCATTCTATTGGATGAGAGTTATCATGGCTTCAAATAGAGGTGGGACAATTTTCCATTGTTTCTGAAATTGTCACGTTGCCTTTTGTATATTTGTTGGTATCATTTTGCTGTCATTGCAAACTGCATTGCTACAGTTAAAGGGGAGTATCTATTCATCTATGAATTAATTCTTACAACTTTGAAATACACGGTCATTACAGAAATTTTTATAGGTACTTGGAAGACCTGTTTGTCATGATCTTGATTGCAGTTAATGAAATGAGTTGACAGTAGACAACACAGACAAAGTATGTGAAAATCCTTGAAGTTATTTAGTCTCTTTTTCAACAACTGGGTGTGTGTTGTAGAGACCGAGATGTGCATGGACCCAAACTTCATTCAAATACAGTTGCGCTTACGATACCAAGTCTGTATACCCAACTCTCATACCAGGAATTATATATACCAGCATTGCAATCAAATTTTCATGTGCATAATCATGAACAAAATTGTCATTTATTTTATTCAATAGGTACCTTGATGGAGCTTGGTATATCTCCAATCGTCACATCAGGTCTTATCATGCAGCTGTTGGCCGGTGCCAAAATCATTGAAGTTGGTGATTCACCCAAGGACAGAGCTCTCTTCAATGGTGCCCAAAAATGTAAGCATTATCTCAAATGTTTATTAGTTGGGTAAAGGGTGATGCAGCTTGTAATGGAGGGCCTAGGAATTTGAAAAAAATGAAGTATTTTATGGTGAAATTGAACTGTTTTCAAACCGTAGAAGAAATAATTAATTAGCTGTACATGAAGTCATATTGCATACAAGATTAAACCTTCCTGGCTAGAGATGGCTTAGATTACAAACATTGTTTTAATTTCAATAAATGTAACTTTCAAGTTGATTTGCCGCACTAATAAAAATATTAGTTTTTCTATGATTTCCCCAATGATATAAGTCAAAGTAATAACTGTATGACACCAACAATGAAATGAAATCTTTCCTTGCCTTACAGTGTTTGGTATGGTTATCACTATTGGTCAGGCTATTGTGTATGTCATGACTGGCATGTATGGTGAGCCATCTGAACTGGGTGCTGGTATCTGCCTGCTAATCATCCTTCAGGTAAGCCAACATATCCCACTGACTGACTTTATGATATGTCAAGGAGTGCCCTCTTATGTATGCCTATTACAATTTTTGAATGTTTCTGGATAAAAAAGAGTGCTACTTTTCGGCAAACACTGACACAGACCCAAATGTTAGAATGAGATAAGCCAACCATTATTGAAAAATTTTTGACAATTTTATGGTTCTTAATTCATTTCAGTTGTTTGTGGCTGGACTGATTGTATTGCTGCTGGATGAATTGCTGCAGAAAGGCTACGGTCTTGGATCAGGTATCTCACTCTTCATTGCCACAAACATCTGTGAAACCATCGTGTGGAAGGCCTTCAGTCCTGCAACCATCAACACTGGAAGAGGTATGTACATATCACAAGAATCGACTAAATACAGTTGTTAAAACCAGCGAGGCACAACATGACTCATAATTTGCATTTGAACAATGACTTGAATATTTGAAGGCCCCTGAAAATAGAGATTTCTGTTAACATGATTATTTACTGAATAAACCAGCAATAATATACCACACCAAGTAGGTGAAAATATGTATGGGCTTTGGCTCAACACCGCCTTTCACTGACTCAGCAGATGGAGAAATAACAGGCCTGGTAGGATGAGGATTAATGTTGATCCTTTCATTCCATTCGCCAATGTCTAAGTTCAAGTTCAACTGTGCCGTAGGAAAAATAGAATTATACGTAAGTGGAGTTGTTGAAGGTGAATATCCATTCAAATATCTATTGGTGTTCATGTTATGAGTCCTAACGCAAGCTCACTTATTATCTCCATGACAGGAACTGAGTTTGAAGGTGCCGTCATTGCGCTGTTCCATCTGCTGGCCACACGTACAGACAAAGTGCGCGGTCTTCGTGAGGCTTTCTACCGTCAGAACTTGCCAAATTTGATGAACCTGATGGCTACTGTGTTTGTCTTCGGCATAGTCATATACTTCCAAGTAAGTTATTCTTTCAAACTTTTTAACTTTCAGCTATGGCATGCTTTCATCATGTATATTCTGCAAGAATACTGTGTGTTGAAAAAGAATAAAGGCCTCCAAAATTTCACTTTTAAATTTAGGTGAATAGCTAGAAATGACAGTGTGAAAGACTTGTCAAACTGTGGAAAGATGTTGATACCCAAACTTTTCTTCCTAGGTTAACTTTTTTGCAAAATGATGATGTTAGAAGTAATAATTACAAAAACATAAACTACACATACACTTGTATTAATTTTGAGGGTCATAGGTCAAAGATTGACCTATCAAGAGCAGTTCTGCTGTCCCTGATCATAAGTAAGCTGATTATCATGGTGAACCAAATGACCTAGAAACTCTGGTAAATTGTTTACCTGTATGCTTTCCATGACAACTGCCGCCCTCACTCCCTCCCCCCAACTCCCACCCCAATGTATATTTGATGTACATTTCATGTTCTTTCCACAGGGATTCAGGGTGGATCTACCAATCAAGTCAGCTCGTTACCGTGGACAGTACGCTTCTTATCCAATCAAATTGTTCTACACTTCAAACATCCCCATCATCTTGCAGAGTGCTCTCGTATCAAACTTGTACGTCATTTCCCAGGTGAGATGAAACATCACTTGCTGTGTGCCCTTCATTAGATAATGCCACAGCAGTTTTATTGCATCAATTTCAGAAATAATGATCATGATAAGGTACTTGCAGGTTTATAGTTTTAAATAGAGAGAGAGAGAGATTGTCATGTTTTGAACATGGTATTTCATTGAGTGTAGATATTTGACCATATTTTTATGCCAGGTGATACATTATCAATGAAATTGCAAAGTCACACAATGCGCCTTATTTTACTTTAACACACAACGTACTTTATTCTTACAGATGTTATCAGTAAAGTTTGCCGGAAATTTCTTTGTCAGCCTTTTAGGAGTCTGGGATGTAAGTAACCAGTCATTTCTTATCTTCAGACTCAAAGTATATATAGTCATGTTATCAAAGGGTTCCTATCATATTGGTGCCACCATTTAGGAGGTGGCTGCTAAGGAATTTTTAACTGTTAGTGGCAAGATATTTTTGAATTGTTTGGTGTCAAATACTGTGTTATAAACTTGAAGTTCACTTCTATGATGCAAGAGAAATGAGAACACTGAGCAGAGTAGATCAAAGGAAGGAATGGAAGTGGTTCTTGGCAAGACTGTTTCATATTTTACTAATCTTCACTTACTGTTCTGTATGTTGAGCTGGTAGATCTGTAATGTTATTGTTAATAATGAAAGGAACAATCAGTGAGCAGTGGCCGTGAAAGTGAATCATATTGTTTGTGACCGTGATCAAAGCCACAGTAGAATTCAGTTTGGCATATTCAAAAGTGATATCACTGAACCTCCTGTCTGTAGTTGGAATAGTATACTTTTTCCAGTTTGGGAACAGATTTTACTCAGACTTCACATGATCAAATTCTAAGCCATTCGCCCAAATCAAATATTAATGTCATTTCCAGGATACATCAAGCGGAGGACCGGCACGTTCCTATCCAGTAGGAGGGTTATGTTACTACATGTCGCCGCCGGAAAATTTCCAACACATGATAGGTGATCCCCTACACGCTCTACTCTACATCGTCTTCATGCTCGGATCATGCGCATTCTTCTCAAAAACCTGGATTGAAGTGTCAGGATCATCGGCAAAAGATGTAAGTCAAAGCGTGCCATTCTTTGTTTAGCCACAGTTACTGGTACTCATTGTTACAGATATATGGTGATTGTATTTCCATTCAGTTTTCAATAGAATTTCTGTATGGGAAAAGTTAATTATACTGTCTGACTGAAAAAATCTGAAGTGGTCTAGTCCATTGTCAACTCAAGCCCTGCAGACAGGGCAAGTCATCGTAGAACTTCACTGGTGATGATGTGTGGTCAACCTGGTGTATAGTTTGTGATATTGTTGGAATGTTAATGTTTTCCCTTGTACTCAAGGGTTGTAGCATAATGCCTGCAGACAGCTGACCTAAATTTGCATAATAGCATAATGTCTTTATAAACGAACGAAAAATTTCTAAATTTATCAGAAGATGGTAATTTTGTGTCCCTGGTTTGACAGACATGCATTTTGAAGAGCAGACGAGAAAGGGTCCCGGTTTGCAGCTTATTTGTTTGAAATTGTTGCATTGAGACAGTGTCTGTCCGCCTTCAATCCAGTCAATCCTGTAGATAAATTTTAACCCTGCAGATATTGAATACAGGTCAAATTAGGGATAAGGAACATAACCTGCTTGTGTTTCTGTCTTAGGTTGCAAAACAGTTGAAAGAACAGCAAATGGTCATGAGAGGTCATCGGGAAAAATCTATGATCCACGAACTCAACAGGTAAGGCATATCTGGTTATGTAATGCAAATTTTTTTAAATGGACATAACTTGATAGCAACAACGTCATTCACTAAGATGTCTTGGTTGAAATTGACAAGATTTGACTTTAACTGTGGTAAGTTTGTGAAAGAAAGACTGTAGATATCTTCAGTGATCAATCTTGAATTTTGAAATTGCAGTCAACTAAAATATGTTGAGGGAATAACAGGTGACGTAAAACTCCTGAAATATGATATTTATATAATTGACACTTGTGAACAAAAATCTGCATGTTGTGAATTTCAGATACATCCCAACAGCAGCTGCCTTTGGCGGTCTCTGCATTGGAGCTCTCTCAGTGTTGGCCGACTTCCTTGGGGCTATCGGATCTGGTACTGGTATACTGCTAGCCGTCACCATTATCTATCAGTATTTTGAAATCTTTGTCAAGGAACAGAGCGAAATGGGCGGCATGGGAACGCTACTCTTCTAGAACCACGACTTGGCTAAAAACGTAACATAAAAGAGAAAATTTTATTCACTGGTAAAATATTCATCTCAAAGTTTTTTTTTCTATCAGTTTCAATCGGATCTCATCCATTCATATAAGTGTCAAAAGACACCAAAACAAACTTGCAAAAGCAGCATACCCGAGATAAAGAGCAGTCCGTCAAAAACTTTCATTCTTTCTAAATCTTGAGTTTCCTCACATGTATTTTACCCTGATATAATCATGTTTGCTTCTATCATTGCAAAGTGAACCGGCCCTCATTGTCT
The DNA here is from genome assembly GCF_041260155.1 of Ptychodera flava. Taxonomy (NCBI): domain Eukaryota; kingdom Metazoa; phylum Hemichordata; class Enteropneusta; family Ptychoderidae; genus Ptychodera; species Ptychodera flava. The sequence continues at coordinate 32,655,736 of NC_091933.1, forward strand.
ACCAAGAATGAAAATGCTGTCAATTTTTTTTAATTGCCCATTGTAGTTTTGCTAAATGTGTATTGTTAACTCTAAACCACCTTCAAACCTGTTCAGGGTTGTCAACTGCCAGAGACCATATTATGTATGTCATACTCATCCTAGCCAATTACCTACCATCCATCTGTCAATTATATGACCAAAAACACTGATTTGAAACCAGACTTTGTATGTCCCGTGGTTTTCAAAAGTATGGTCGGGACCCCATGTTTGGAAATTGATCTGAATGGGTTAATGTTCCAGGAAAAGTAACATTCCTTTTCAATGAAGTTTTGTTTTATTCCCCTATGATGTAATATTTTAAAGAGTTTATGCTAATTATCACATTGTGATGCAAATGACGATGAAACAATGTATTCAGACACATTCTCCAATATATCAGCTTTTAGTTTCTTGCTCTGTATTTTTATCAAAATGTTTTGCAAAAGGAATTGTTTCTCGTCCCAGAACTTTACACAAACGAGCGCATTACATGTTTCTTGATTATGAGGATGATACGGTGTATAGATAAGGATTGAGAGAATTCATGCTATTAGTTTGATTAAGCTGATCAATTTCCTTGCCCTACAGGATAATTGGTTGACAATCCATTGTGTCCTGGGCCATATTTTTAAGCCAAGTATTTTAATATGTCAATCTTGGTTTGGATCTGACATGTCATTGTAAATTGCCATAAGATTTATCCCCCGTGCTGCGGTACAACATTGAACAAAATTTCCAAAAAAAAAAAGCATATGACAAAAAGGAAAAAAAAAATGTTTTAATTCAAATGAAATGAGTCTGTGACCAAGTGTGTGACACGAATGTCTTATTCTGATGTCAATGCAAGTTATAGGAAGAGTTGAATGTAAAAGATCATTTTGCTTTATCGGCAAGTTCTGTCAAGTCATGTCAACAACTGTTTTTCCCATAAAAAAGTAAAACAACTTTCCAACTATAAATTACTTTGATTTGTGAGATCTGTTTTATGTGATCGACAGACTGTGGGAGTGTGTGTTTTATGCCAGTGACCAAGGAATATGTTGATTTGTTTACATAGTTTGTAAACGTTGTGGTCATGTGACAAGGAAGACAATAATATTTGCCTACATGTGCACCAAAGATCACTTCAAGCTGTAGAGAAATTATTGATTAAATATAGAGCAAATGAAAAACCATATCACATAATTTGAACCATTATCTTATGCTTGACACATTGCATTGATATGGTGTGTGCTTGACTTTTGTAGGAAATGATGATAAAGATACCTGCAAAGTGAGTCTGTGTTGGACATTCTTCAATATGTCAGTTTGTAGAACTAGGCTAGAGATCATACTGAGATAAGTGTCATCATTAAAGCAGATAGAGCCAGTAAGATCAATCACTTGGCTGGTCCATCACGTGTTTAACCATGACACTTGTACACAGCTGATACCAACATAGCGATGTCAGTTGCATAAACAAGCTACTTTATCCTGTGATTGCCCAACAAGTCTTTCAAATTGCGGGCAGATTCTTTGTACACCAGCACACAGTTGTGTCCCACATGGTGTGGGCATGTCAGGGAGACCCTAGGTTGAGATAAACTCTGAGAAATTTTGGCTGATTGCATGCACTGCATTGATCTTGATTTGTAAGCAGCTTGTTGATATGGTTTTGTGTGGGATCTTCACAGAACAGTAGACAAGTTCATGTTTGTAGCGGTAAACACAGAGCAGACCCTCCATCATCATTTCACACGTAAAACTCCTATGGACATAGTGATTTGAGAACACTGAAGTATGTTCAAGCGATGACATATTACAACAAACTGTGGTGAAAGTTCATTTCATGACACCTCTTTGCCATGGTATCTTAAAAGTGTTTATTGCTCAATTAGAACACACATTATATTTGTACATTTCTTATGGTATACAGACCAGCTGAAAATATATATGGGTCTTTGATGTCAGGATCTGTGGCCTTTGACAAGTATAATGCTAATACCTCTACGAAGGATAAGTAATCTTATATGAACACACAGCTTTGTCTCTGTCAGTCTTCAACTCTTGTGAACTGACCGTGTTTAATATATCTATAGAAGTGCATGCAGGCAGTTCCTATAAATCCATTTCTGTGAAGCAAACGTGCAAATTGCTGAGGTGAATTAAACGTTTTAGACTTATAAATTAGCTGGCCAACGCTCAAGTTTCTGGTTAAGTTTTTGACAAATGATTAATTGTTTTTGTAAATGAGCTATGTAATTATGTTTCATTCGTACATTCAATTTCACAAAATTTTCATTTGAAGCTTGTTTTCATCCTGCGGTCAAAGTAAGCATTTAATCGCTGCCTTCCACCTGTCCCTGTTAGTAACCATCGCATTGCTAGTAAACAGCAACAAACAAGACCAGGGGCAAACGGATGAAAATTCATGGCATCGAGAGCGCCCTCTGCAGATAATTTCTCCGATTGCGGCTCAGTCCGATGTGCGCCCTCATGATGTTTATCGCACAAGGTGGACTTCTGATTCACTCATTTCATTCATTTATCCTTCGCAATGCGATGTGCAATTTGGTTCGTCAGAGATCGTATCTATGGTTATCAGCCTTCTAATATCATCCCAGAATAGCGATGGAGAGATACGAACTAACAGCCAGCAAGAAGGTCATATAATCTGCATCTAAGCCATTTGATAGCCCAGATAAGCATCGCCAGGGATTTGGCTCTAGGATTACAGAAATCATCCGAAGCGACTCGTCTGAAAATGCCACTAGGTGTCAATCATGTCAGTAAAGTCCCTGCCTCTGGCCAACTTCTGTCAATACGCAGCCAAACTTTAATGACAAAGCCATCTCTCCCCCCGTCTCCGAGCCACAGAGTAAATTAAAATGCGTATTTTTTTTCCTTCAGCGTGACACTTTACAAGTGAATTGGACAAGGCAAACGGTTAAGCGCAGTAGCTGTTATTAATACTAACTTTAATGCCGTAACGCTAATCTATTGTTACATTTGCGGTCATTAACATTGTTTTCTTTACTGTTGTTGGTCGTGTTCACATGATAGGAAAGAGGCAGATAATCGATCATTTTAACAAGTTTCAGAGCACCGTTGGTTTCGGATTTCGGTAATTTCCGAATCCACTACGCGCATCTCCCGACTCTCTTTTCCATAAGCTACGACCTGTAGACTTGCTATTTCCATCTCGATTGCAATTGATGTGGAATATTGATTGATAAGAAGATTCAAATACTCGAATCTTCCGGATCAGAACTTCCCTTTCATGAAATTTTGTACACAGCGTCGTAAATTTCAGTGGTTATTTTCTTTTTCGTGCTGTTTTTGTGTCCAAGGGGAAATGCTACACACCATTAATTTAAAGTAATGTTTCCATTGGAACTGTAAACATCCACATTTGGGCTTCCCACTCAAGATGTGGTCCTGGAGAAGTCTATAATTTAGTGAGGATTTTCGAAACCGATTTGAGCCCGCTGCTTCCAAGTTTCAGTGATAGCACGCGAAAGTTAAAGAGTTGTTTACATGTTAGATGGAAAAACCGACGCCGGAACGTAAATAACATAATAAACAGTCGATAGGGGAACCGAAACACGCGCAAATGGTGTTGCAGTCATCGTGTAATCGTGTGCGTCATTTCTGGATTGGTAGAAATGAGAATTAATTACTTTTTATCGCATTCAAATTCAAATTCGAATTCGACTTTCACCAACCCTGGCTGGTTTATCGCTTTTTGTGGCTATCACGGCTAATTAGGCAGGAACAGACGAGTTTCAATGTGGGCCAGGGGGAATCTTCAATCATCCCCAATCACGGACACGCTTGTCAGGTGTTCACCTCTGTTTTTTCATAATTTGTACACTCTGTCGATTCTGATGCCCCGTCCGATATTGTTTTCTACCAGTACAGATGTCAGGACATCGTGTTGGGCCCTGGTCGGTTTCGTGCCACACCGTGCGATGCCCTTTCAAATCAGCCGAGTCAAATAGGAGAAGTCAGCATATCAAACCCGCGTTCGGAATCCCCACGACGCGTACCGCGAAATCTGCCAGGGATCATTACGAGAAAATGAACACATTTGCAATCAACGTGATGATATTGACAAGCCTCTTGTATCAGGCAGGGATTTAATTAAATTCAATCAGTGAAATATTTATTGATATGAGTTTCTATTTCCAAGTAATGTGAGATATGATTGTAAATGTGCTGGTCCGCGGGGAGTGACCTTTTTAAACAGAATAGTCGCACTGAACAAAACGGACCTATCATTATATAATTAATATATTTCTTTAATTTTGACCTATCTGTTAGGCCGGCAGTTTGTCATCCTAGAAGTGTCTCGGAAAAACGGATTGAAGGCACCCATGAGATCGCATCGGGAAAAATTACATGACAATTTCCCAGAGGATCATGACTTTTTAGCTGTATATTTGGATTTACGACGTCCCAAATAGCCATCGCTTCGGAACGCTTTTTATTGTTTGGAAACGGTCATGAAATCTGCAAATGAAACTGACATGAATGCCCAACAAAAGAGTGCACTACGCGAATCCAATCGGTTTGGATTTGCATCGCCCATATCGTGCGGTTATCAATTTCACCGCATCCATCGTGACTTTGGAGAAAGGGGGAATCTGGAGTGCGCATTTCTCATTTTCATGAAATGAAATCAATATCTTTTTTCATGTTTTTATGAAATCGAAATCGCTATGAATGAACTGTGTTGAACATCCAACTTTGGCGGGCTGCTTTCATCTCTTGGTAATAAGATCGCTTCCATTTTAATACTCCCCCTGAATTACTAAAATTACACCCAAATATCTCGACCAAAGACCTAACAAATACTCAGAGAAAAGTTGACTGCGCAATGAATATTTTATGACGGTTTTGTTAGTCTCGGACAAAGGGGGATGGGTTTCTGTTGCCTGTAACGCACCAATTTCATTTCGGTATTCACGAGATGCGGAGAAATAGATTCCGGAATCACATAATTACGATGAGGATGAAATCGGAGGCATTCATATTTGCAATCTTTTATATTGATTACCAGCTCCCTGGCCAAGTTAGCGAGTTTGTCCTCGGGTTGGATAACATCTGGCGTTTTGTATATATCGTTGTCTCTGGATGCATTTTCCCCAGTGTCCCACCAAGTCTTCCCTCTGTCCTCAATCTATTTAATTCGACCTCCCTCCTCGCGGTATACTCGAATTCCCCCAGTGTGCATACAGTATATTGTAATACATATTACGAGCCCTAAAACTTTGTCCCACTTTGCTGATGTGCCCTCCAACCAACGACCTTCCCTCGTGACCTTCCTTCACTGATTTCGATTCGAAGTATCTGTCACGGTCCGTGAAAGTAGACAAAGAGAGGATTGAAAAGTCATCGACTCTGTTTACGACACTCGTGTTTGTTGTTGTTGTTGTTGTTGTTGTTGTTGTTGTTGTTGTTGTTGCTTTTTTCCGGCATCTGTCCTTCTGCTTATCTTGCTGACCGTCAATCTGCTACAAAGAAAACGCAAACAAAAATACAAACAAATGGAACCATGTTTCCACACTGAGGTGTCGACACATAATCGATGCTCATCTCAGACGACACCGTGTGATAACTACTGGAGGGCCAGAAGTGATCGAGATAAACCTCTCGAGGTCAGAGTACGAGCAGCGTGAATACATGTATTGGAAATATATCACCTATAGATGGACGCTGATACTGTTACGTTATGACAGTGTCACAATACGAGCGCGCATTTTCCTGATATCTACACGATCCACGTTACTCAACATAATACACACATTTGTACCCTTTGTTCGGAAAACCACGTTACACAATTGCAGCGTGCCTGTGTAATGTGATATCACGGTTGATATTAATTTCTTCGTATCACGTATAATTTTCACAAGTTGCCTAGATCTCTGCCTGTAGTGCTTCCAATTTGCATATCAATATTCTTTAACTTTGTAGGAAACGTTTCTGTCAAACGTCTTTAACGAAATTTGTGTGTGTATGTGTCTGAGGGGGGGGGGAGGTAGGGCTTGCCATTTATGCCGCTTGGTATCTTATTTGATGTGTCGTAATAATAATAATTTTGGATGTTCGTATAAATTGGAATCTTAAGAAATACCAAAACAAACCCAGACTGCTTGAGATAAAATTACGCTCGAATTAAAAAAGTCCTCGGACTGGGCGATCTTATCAGAACTATAGCATTTTATAACAAGGGGGGATATTGTCTGGAAAGAATGAAACTCAACCTAAAATTTAACATGGGAATCGGGCAGTATCCACAGCAGAAATGCTGATAATAGATTTGAGTTGCACAGGTATAGCATTGTTGTCATCGGTATGCCCATTGTTATGGATCATAACAGGTGGTGTTAGCCACGGTCCCATGACCAGTGAACATATTTAGAGACCGTTTTAGCCAGTGTTTCATACCGTCTAGACGAGCCGTGAAAACACACACAAAGAACGTTATTATCAAGAGGAGGCAGACAAACTTGCCTGGTGGCACTGTTTTTCTGTTTGTCCATTAGGCTGTGGTGTGTTTTTGCTTTCACAGAACACCTCGTCAAGCTACAGGGTGGACGATCGATTGTGACATATCTCCCCGGTATGGAATTTACCAGGACCCTCACACCGGGAATTGAAAACTCTCGCACAGTTCTGTCGAATCGACTAACACCCATATTTGGATGCTTTAAAGTCATGCGATTTGACAATTGATCGTGGTTTCATCGCGGGCGACCCGAACGTGGACGAAATTGAGCCGTGCACTGCTTCGCGCAAAATATAGCAACACGGCCGCTCGAGTTAGCCGAGCACCCGGCAAAGAGAGATAAATTGCGAAAAAAATTACAGAAGACAAACAGTATGAAAGCGAGAAAAACAGCAAAAAGCCAAGAACAACTGGAAAACACAAAGCAAAAAAATAACAGGGCAAAGTCCGAGCAAAACAGGACAACCAGAAAAAAAAACAAAAACATAAAACGCAAGTACACATCCCATCGCGCCAAATGCAAAGATCTACATCCAATCGATCAAAATATTGAAAACTTTTTTCCACCGCGAAATTCAATATATATATATATATATATATATATATATATATATATATATATATATATATATATATATATATATATATATATATAATGTTAGTATACTTCAGTATTGGACTGCCGATGTTTTTTTTTGTATTTAAAATTGTTTTATTGGTAACATTTTTTAGTAACATGAACTTAAGATAAAATGAAGTACAGTGCTTAATTATCCACAATTTTGTGTAATATTGAAATCCATTTGTTGCAATGTCTCTCTAATTTGTCTTTTTCCAGAGCTATTTCGTACTCTAGATGGTAGTTGAATTTCACTTGCAACATAAAAGCTGCAAAGTGTGGTTTACTCTGTTTCATTTTCATGGCATAGATGTGTCTTTTGGCTAACAGTAGCAAGTGATTATGAATGTCAGAGTAACCGTCAACGCCAAAGAGCACTTCATTTAAGTTATGTCTCGTGAACAAACTGAGAGATGCCTCGAAAAATGTGTGAAACTCGTTCCAGAAGGTCTCAGTGAATTTACAGGTGTAGAAAAGATGATCTAGTGTCTCGTTGCTGTTTTGGCAGAATGAACAGAGCGGTGATTGGTCCATGCCTCTTCTAGATAGATCGTAGTTTGTGTACAGAATATGATGAAGAAGTTTGAACTGGAATTCACGTGTTTTTGTGTCTATGGCTATCTTAAATGGTAGACTATATATGGGAGACCATGGTCCAGTAAAGTCATATTCTCTTTCATAATATCGTTCATTAATTGGACTTAGTTCCTCTTTACTGTAAATGGCGTTTCTGATGCTGGACTGCCGGTGTTTCTGTCGATATTTCGCTGATAAGATATGGTAGAGGATTTATTCATCACACTGACTTTTTCATATTCACTTTTTACCAGAGCGTACGTAATAAGATCATACAAATGTCCCTATCATATAACGTCTCGAGTGAATTTAAACGTTAAAATAAAAAAAAAAGTACACGAGACACAAGACATATGCTACAGTGTGTACACTGTGTATGTTGGGTAAAGTCTGATAAAAAAGCGGTATGAGCCATTATGGAGGCAAGATAAGATAATACCCTCTCCCAGCTCGACCGCTGATAAGAGACACATCTTCGACGATTCCAACCGTTGCTCATTTCAATGTGGAAATTAACACCGGTACAGCTCTGTGCAAATATACGCCGAGTTTATAGTCCGTCACTGGCTGCAGCCTTAGCGTCGTCGGTTGCGCAACACACACCCTGGGCGCTAATTGCTGAGTAACTTTTCACTGATGGAGGGCATTTTTGTGATCTCCCCTGACAAAAAGGTCGAAGAACGCGCAAGGTAAGTCAGGTGGGAGTGGCTGCGCAAACGGCTCGCTCTGTCGACTGTGTGGCACGACATTGAAATGAAATCTACGCACATGCAAATACGATTGTCAATTTCCTGTCGCTGCCTCGTCCCGCATCGTGACAGCGCACTCGAAACCTTCACTGAAAGTGACTATTAAATCGGAATTCCTGTGGACGATGTAACCAGAAACGACAGTCTTCGGCTTGGAAATTGCTAACTCTTAATTTCATTGCACAACGCTCGAGGCGCTTGCAATTTAGTGCAACACAAGTGAAGTTGGTTCTCTCGGCCAAACGGTTCAAGCGCCGCAGCTGTGTTTATTGTCAGTTGCTCGCCAGCCAATATCTCGTTCAACGACCCAAAAGATATTTTCATTAATTACTCCGATTTGGTGTATTAGCTGAAACAGACATTCTGGCACTGATGTAGGATTTCGTAATGAGAAATATGTCAATTATTCGAGTAATGTTGGCGCATTTCTGTTTTGAAGCTGAACGCTCGCAGTTCACAATCGCCCCTGAGTACCGCTGAGACGTGATTTTCCTAAATGATCAAAATTTTTTGATCGTTTTTTTGGCCTAATTGGATATTCACTCTTAGCGTCACAAGAACAAAGGGGTACGATATTTGCATGGGATTAATTTCAATTTCGCTTGTTTAACAGTCAACTCTTCGACGTTTATCGACCAGTCTCCAGGTATGGGTTTGAACTCAAAACTGCGTCGTTTTGAGTTTGAACCCAAGGCCAGTCACTAGACTACACACGTTGACACATGAGCACGGAACAAAATAATGGAGGAGGCAAAAATATCCTCGTTGAATGATAACCTGTTCTGCGTGATCGTAGGGGACAATAAACGTGACAGGGGGATTATCAGTTCACTTCATCTATTTTTTCCCATTTCTTTTCCAAGTCTATTTTCCCATCTCTTTTCCATATTAGCGACTGCGGGATTTAGACGAGTGTTTGAATGCCTAGTAAATACAGATAAATTCAAAGTAAATTGATGATTTTGATGCGATGCGATAAATATATCTAAATCCCCACCCGGGACGCTCTTGCCTTATACTTGCAAAGCTGGGTGACTGCCATTGCATTTATTTATGTTTTTGTTTCATTTATATACCCCCAGGGAACTTCAGAGAGAGAGAGAAAAAAAAAGCTTGGCACTGGCTGAAGTTTAAAGAAATTGCGAGTATAACTCGAAGTTTACTTTTATTGGCGACACGACATTACAGACTCGGTTGGAATGACTGCCGTGACCTCCATAAACCATGTCATTTTCCAGTCGATTCGTTCTGCCGAATTTGTTTTATCTTCTTTTTATTCCGGTGTTTTGTGGATGCCATGTAGAGGAGCCCGGTTCATCCCACCTCTAACCCCCGTAATCAACAGTGGTAATAACGGCAGCTAACGTTCATTTATTTGTACACGGATCACCTAGTCACAGGAGATTTATACAGTAGATTGGGTAGGAATGGCTAGGCGGCGTTTTCAGAGGCAGGCGCGTCGACTTCTTGCAAGATTAGTTTGGCCTTTGGCACGAACACAGCCTGTACCCGAAATACCTTGTTTCATTTCGCCGCCAGTGTAGCGTTTTTTAATAGGCGTGCATTAATTGAGGTGTTCCGTGGGCATATGTTAAAAGCATGGAGTAGTTAATAGAGAAATTCTCTCCCACCGGCCCTTAAACATCGGACGACAATTGAGCGATGATGGTTTTCCAATTTGCCTCTTGTTTTGTCCATCGTCTGTATCCTCGACAAAGTGGTGTAGGTAATGTAAAAGGCGAAATGCGTATAGAGAAAACAGGGTTTGAAAAACACAACTGTCAGTTCACTGTCACTAATTCATTTCCCTGGTGACGTGTTAAGTGATGTCTGCATAGTCACTGCGTGTTCGAGCTTTTCCCCTTTTTTTTGCAATTTGGTCTTTAAAACAATCTACTAACAATAATATTTCAGCCCTTTTCAAACCAGTGGATTTCATTCCGCAAGTGGTTTTCATCGTCGAATTTCACGACCCATGTTTTTGAGTCAAAATATCTTTTAATATTCCCCTTGGCCATACAGCCATTTCCAGCTGCATTTCCGTCACGCAGGGCCTAGAATGAAGATGGCCCGACAGAGAAAGGGCGTTTTTATCACCATTATATCTTATAAGTGGCAAAACTGTGACGAGAACTTCCGAATTCATTAGTTTCCGTACTTTCGTGTTCAGAAAATGGACACACGAGATTTTGTCCCTTTCAAGTTTCAGATAGTGAAGATGAGACGATATTGTACTGGACACCGTGACATATGTTCCTTTCCTTCTCTGTTCAATGAGCAATTTAGGAGTACGCTGATTTATACGGAGAAGCTGACTGTTGCCCTAGCATTTCAGAGGAGAGCTACCTGTCTCATGTGGATACGTACATTGTTCAGTAAAGAGAAAATAAAGAGCACATTATAGAGAGAAATATACACTGTTAGCGTGATTAACACTCGCCTCAACCGACATGTCAGTCTGATGTGCTATGAGAATTTCTTTTAGCCAGCTCAGGCAAGTCGATGCTCAAAACTAGCACTTTCGCGATTTTTTTTTCAACAAACGCGAGGCGCCGATAAATTTTCGGCGTAATCGGATCGCGGGCTCCCGAGCGCAACATTGAAGCGAGCGAAGACAGACTGGCCTCTATTTCAAGATGGCTGCACCTGGCGAGCTAACCGATCTTGATCTACCCAAACAAAATGACGAATTAATGCGGAATAATGCTACTCAACGCGACTGATTTGGTCAATAGACCGTATTGAGCACCAAGAGAAGCAGAAAATACGGCGTGAATTTTTCGGAAGAGAGGAATATGGCCATCGTCTGCGTTTGCTTATCTTGGATTAGTAAAGTCGATTGACGATCAATACTTAGCGCGATGTCATCTTTTGTTTCTCTCCTTTTTTTCTGACTCAGATGACCAGAAGATAATTAAATGAGAAGGAAAACCGATCTGATTTTATTTCGCGCGATATACTACTCCGAGATTTTCATCCAGACTAGACTGCTATCTCCCTTATCCTGTAAACGCTATATGAATACTCGACCTATTCCACAAAGGCGGATATCGGCTCTTGTCAATACCGCAGCCTTCAGATAACAGTTCACGTGGGTTGACGACACTGGATAAGAAGCGAAATATATATGCATTACGTCTCGTATGTTGTGTCGCGGGCCATGTGTATACGGTTGACTTACATCGCGTCTACCACTCTAGATGTAATTGATGATTTAGCAAACATTTAACAATGGCCCATATTTGACATCAGTGTCGGCTCAATTTCTCGGATCCATCATCGACTCCCTGTCGAAGCCGTACCGCACACTTCGCTCTTGCCGCACCGCAGACATCCCCGGATGTCGGACATCACCAGGGGGTGGCCCCAACCTCTTATCAGGAAGAATAATAAATAAATACGAAATGTTGACACACAAGTCTTAGATTTTGCAATAACATCAGCTTCCATCTTGTTATCAAAATAAGGGACGAAGATGGTGTGTTTTGATAAAGAGCGGTGGCTTCAGCTGGACGGCGGGAATGAACCCTAATTTCTTGCAATGTAAACTCGATTAGGGGACATATCATCTGGCTACTCGCAAAAAAAGCATATTTTTATTTAGGCAGGCTATACGGCTGATGAAGGGAGTTCAATCATGATATTTAGCAGGCGCTGTTGTGAAATCGCAACGGTATTTACCCGGTGTCGAATTAGGTGCTTCAACGCTGACTAACCAAGGGAATCGGACAGGTTTAATTCCCTACATTTTGATAGGTAGTACGGTTTCGAGCCAGAGAAAAAAACCCGCTTGCTAATGGTGTGTTGATGTACAAGTAATACTTTGCAATATATTTAATGCATGTATACGGTAAAGCAAGCCAGGCGTGTCAGAGCGTTTCGACGACTAGGGAGCGTTCATCGTGCGCATCCAGGGGTGGGGGATAACAAGTGACCTTACAGAAAGGGCTAGAATTATCAATTTATGACCAAAAAATCGTTGAAACGTGTCATCAATGATAAGCCTAAACCACTGGAAAAGATCTGGGAAGTGAACATGGAATACGTATGAGCTCACCATTTATTTATAATAAAAGAACATTTCATGTCGTATAAATATGTCGGCGGTATTTTCATCCTGCATAATGATTGTATACCTTTTTAAAGAGCATTTTTCCGTTGAAAGAGTCTCGTCACAGGATATAGGGTTGACAAAAACAAAGATGTTTCCCGGTATAGACGGAAGAAAGCAGGTCTCATACGGGGAAAAGACATTTGCAAATCACCACAATCCAAGGGGGTCAAGTTACTTCAAAAAGCTAGTGGAGGCCTTCTCTGAAAAATAAAATTCTTTCCATAATTATAATCCATTGTGTACAATGGGCAAAAGTTTCGTCCCAGACTAAAATCCAATAGTCAATACTAGCATTGGGCATACCCACATGATCATGATACTTGACAAAAAAAAACTACATTTAATGGGTGACAAAAATAATAAAAACTACGTCTATGCTCAATTAAGGGACCTTTCTCCAGAAAGGGTTCTTTTAATTCTAATTTTAATTGAAAAGGTGGCAGGCAGAATTTGCATATCGGTGAACTTTTCATTCAGCATGTCCGCACGTGGGATATATCGACACAGTTAACAAAGGACATCTAAAATATTGTTCATTTATGAGAAAAATGTCCCACCAAACTATAGAAAGTTGGAAAAATTATAACTGTTTCTTTTTATTATACCAACAATTATATTTTACGATGTGACAAAGTTGTAAATGTACTTGCACCAAATTAGGAAGTGAAACTAGTAACCTCTTTTTTTACTGTGAGCAGCATATTTCAAAAGAGACAAGTTTCAGACGATAAATTTTGATACCCTTGATGTTCGAGAAATACTGCTGCATTTGTGGCATGTGTTTCAATATTGTAACAATCCTTACTTGTCCGTTTTCTTTTCCTGGAGTTTTTCTGTCTATCCGTCTACGGATCCGTCTGTCTGTTTGTTTGTCTGTCTGTATGTTGTCTGTGTCTGTCTGTCTGTCTTCCTGCCTGCCTGCCTGTCTGTCTGTCTGTCTGTCTGTCTGTCTAAGTCCATGACTCCATCGCTTCCTCCGCCTGTGTAGCCAGGCAAATTCTATCTGAAGAGGACGACAAGCTTGTTACGGTTTAGTTTCTTCTCATACTAGGACAGATCATTGACTCATGGAACTGCGTGCCTATGAATTCCTAGAAAGAAATATTTACCATCATACGATTCTTCGTAATGAGTAAATTGTCTATAGACGGCGAAAACAAAAGAACACACGTCGATGTAGAGTACAGCTGGTATTAAATTTAACTTTTCACAATTCTCTATCTGGGCAAACAGAAATATTTACTTTGCAGGGGCATTGCTTGTGGCAGTGACTTACATGTTATTTAACAAGAGATAACCTCTTAGTTTGATTTTACTCTGGAAATGTCTGACTTTGGAAGTTTCGACTTCCCCTTTTATCAAAACACTGTTCACAAAAATGACAGTGTGAGGAGGTGTTCGCCTGGAGAACTAATTTTCCCGGCTGTCGTTTGAAAATAGGGCGCCCTCAATAAAATACACATGGACGATGTCACTCCAAACCCAGATAAAAACCAGTCACACAAGAATGGCATTTTTCGAAAAATTTCTCAACAGCTGGGTCCAGACAGTCATGCAAGACAAGTTTTGCGTTATTGTTTTTACAAGAAACGAAAACAGCTAGAGAATGAACGTTCAGGATATTGCCATTGTTAAAACTTCAATTTAAATTTGCATATTTGGTGTGTGTTTCACATCATTCTATTGCTGCAACTTTCGCTTTCAACAAATAACTGTACGTATACTTGAATTAATTCACGAGACGACTAGGACCCACTGCAATGACGATGTGCTTCTTCAAGACGGTTTTACTGTCAGGTCGTCAATGTAGGTCATATTAGTCACGGTACAAGCCTAAGGAGACATTTTGAACCCGTAACCGTGTAATTTTGTGTGAATTGGAAATTTTGCAGCGCATTCACAGACTTTTGCGAACTATTTTAAGAGTATTCATGCTTCTGTTCTCAGTTCTTCACTGAACCATAAACAGTCACAGTTCACGAACTCAAAAACGTAAGATGCTAAAGGTTTTGCCCCCAGTCCCTCTGACATGATGAAACACGCACTCGTATCTCACCATAGTCGAGCCAACACAGTTCGACACAGTGTGTCATCTTCTCAGGATCAGGGCTGCGTTCACAAATATTTTTAGTGGGGGTCGCAGTGACGGGGCACTCCTTTTTCGACTACGTCACTGACGATAACTTAAAACGGTTTCTCTGTTCGCAAAATGTTAAAATCTTGTAGTTATTTAGAAACAAACCGCCGAACACTACTTTTACAAGAAAATTAATCCAAAAGATCAGATTTCGGGTAAACTAATGCGACTTTGTAAAACATCACCATGATTGTATCTCTGATATGTAGACCAATAGTGACGTCTGTATATGTTTACACAACCACATAAAAAATGTTGTTTTTCTTTACATCCATACTTTAATCAATAACTCGGCAAAATAATTTCGCATGGTGAACCTTTAGCTTCTTCGAAATTTTGCATGATATATCACGAGGAAAAAAATACCTGATCTCGTTAGCGAATATTTATTTTAAAAAGATGATAAAACGAATGGCATAGTACTGTCTTTGGAGAATGAATTTTTCAGGCGATCAGCTTGAACACAGGGCGAGTCAACTCCATGGATATCTCAAAAAAATATCGGGCGCAGGAAGCATTGCAACCTAGCCAATGATTACAATGCTTGTCGGAACACCATAGGTTGTGATAAAATTGCTCTGAGTCGTTGGATGTATGATTTCTGTTCTGTCATTTAGAATTTCAATTTATTTTGTTCTGTTGTATGCTGTAGTTGGTTCACAATGAAATTTATAAATTTATTAATTCGAGAGCCAACCAGCACAGTGCCCAATAAGATACGCATACATTATTTCTCTACGTCACTTCTTCACTCATACTGTTGTTCACTCATATTTTTTCAGGTACTCAAAAACACATCTTGAAACTTCGAGTATCGCCCAGACATCATGATTACATCATCTTAACGTTTGGGCTAGATATCGAGATACCGCAAGAGCGGCATGAGTGCCGCCATACCAGGCTCTACAACGCAGTAAAAACACAAAATCGAACATTTTAGTCGACGGATTCTGAAAAACTTTCAGATCTGTTCAAGGAAAGTTAGTGCTCAAGCAACTGTAATCTTTGTGAAGTATTTGCCATTATTACTTTGCATTTTGCTTCTGCATTATAGCTTGAGAATCTGATTCTACTCTACTGCCCTACAGCGTTTACCGGATCAACACAGCCTGTGTGTAATATTCGATATTATTGTTGACAACCGAATTTTAAGTCCGGACTAGCCAACAACAGTATCGTCTACTGTACACATGACGTTGTGTTAATGGGTGTATAATAGCACATCTTACTTCAACACATCACTTCGCACAAAGAAGAAGAAAAGTGCATGTTTTCTATAACAAAACAATGAAAATATTATCAAAAGTTACACAACTGATCCCTTTAAATATCTGGCTCCCTTGCTTGATATCTGGAGCACAACTACAAGAATGCCTGTACTTTACGAAGATTATATCATTAACCACTGCATCCATTGGTTGACACTAACAAAGTTGGGATCGCCTGGTATTGAGAGTTTCTATATGCTATTGACGGGCAAAATAAAGAACACTGCGAATCAACATTGTAACACAAAACCTAACATTGACAATTTTCTAAAAAATAAAAAGTATAAGATTGTGGATTATTTTTATTTTTGAGTTAATATTATGCAGCAGCGGTAACTACGCTTTTTTGGATCATTCATCGATACGGGCGCCCAGAGCTGTCAAGGGTAAAGCGTTTAGGGAATTAGTCATGATAGCAAATGCATTTCAGGCGACACTAAACATTCTTTTGCGGCATTAAGTTGGATTTGTAGCGCTGATATTAATTTCAAGTGAAAGGCTAAACATGGCATCGTTTTATGCCAGTGTTAGGTATAATATCACCATTCATTATTGATGATTTAATCAAAGATTCGATCCCCAGTGAGGCGCAGCAGTTTTCATCTTTCTACAGCGCTTTGCTTGGGGTTAATCCGAAAGCCCAGATTTACCGGACTTTGGCTGCGCGCTTTGTCGTTAAGACATTGAATAGAGTACTATCTATTCAACATCTATCTATCCCGATGGAGAAGGGAAAAAAATGAACTAAATATGATTCTCGTACAGGATTTCCCTTCGTCTTGCTGAATGTCGAACGTCATCGAGGCAGAATCGATTTTGGTTTCTAAATCCCTCTCAATCCACTACTTGTTTGGCTGTCGCAGCGTTGCCGCTATACGTAATCACTGTTTCAGAGTGACACTTGTACCGCTCAGTACAAACGTGGAGATGGATCACACTATACTCTATTTGAATACAATCTGTATACAATGCCCCCCCTCCCCCCTCTCTCTCTCTCTGAATCTGTCATCCATTTCCCCCATAATATTTTATCCAGTATGCCAATCTTGATTTTCACTAGTCCGTCATCAGCAGTTACGCGGGAAAATGAACAATTTATCACATTGTCACGTGACCAATGTTTGGTTACGCCATAGCTCTAAATACGATCATAGAGAAGTGAATGTTTAGAGTTATAGTATGTGAAGAGTTTTTCCTGTTTTGTTCCCTTTTATACAATAGAATTACTTCATTCTGACAAAATACAGCGCAGAGACCTGAGAGATTGTTATCATATATTTTAATATCATAAGTGAACAAAAATGGAATAAAATGAAAACAAGATGCTGTAAAAATGGAAACGATCATTCCGTTCAAAAGATAATTTGAAACTCGCGCATGTGTTTGTTGAGAAGTATGGATTGTGTGAATAAAGAGGGTTCATGATATTGTCTCGTTTTAAATCCAAATAAGCGTTACCATTTCAGTATTTTGCGCTCTGGGTAAAAAAAGCTAATGCGACTGAAACTCCCCCTAAATGAGGCATTCTGCTGAACAAGGCAATCCCTTTCGCCGAGGAGTAGACTATTGGGAGTTTTGAAATCCCGCCGCTACGCCAATGTTTCTGGAAGCACTCGAATTCTGCTACATTTGTTCATAACCGTTTTTTAGCAGTGGCTCCCTAGAGGATCACGGCATTCATAAGATGGGTAGAGGGTTAAGAGAATAGAAATTAGACCGTACCGATTGAACATTTGTGAAATTTGATCCTCGCCGTTCGTGCACAACTCCACCTTCTACTGATGAGAGAATCCAGGGCAAGACTGAATTATTCCGATATCTTAATTTTTTTCTGTTCGTTGAATACAGCGAATTCAGATCAGAGCCCGGGAGAAATTATAACATCGAATGCATATTTCACAGGAAAACATATTCTGGTACGATACGGGTGAACAAAAATTCGTCTGACTCAAAGCCCGACTCTCTCAGCTAGAATTTCAAGTTCTAAGTTGACCTTTTACCAAGCACTAGTGATCCTCACTTGTTTTCCGAATATCAAAATATGGATCGCTCTGGTTAAAAAATGAAAGTGCGTCGATAAGAATGGAATTTTAGGAAGAACTAAATATCGAAGACGAGAGTGTATGGGAGCAAAACTGAAACATATGAAACATGAAAGAGACATCTTATCGCAGTATATCAATATATCTTTCCCCTTTGTTCATTTCAACACAGAGTGCGATCTTTTATTTATGGTTTTCCCCGTTACTTTGGTTTTAATAATTTTTATCTCTTGACATGCTCTTTTATCTCAAATCAGTACTGATGGGCGTTTTGTCTCCATTTTTCCCGAGATAAATAATCATTTTGTTACAGTTGCCCTCCTCCACTCCGAGGTAGCAAATCATTGCTTCGATCTCCCTTCTGTTGTTCTCTGAGTATGATTAAGACAATGCGAGGTTTCATCGATTCGCTGAGGCAACCTGATCTTGCTAAGTTTTGTTTCTGTGTCTCTGTCATCTCCAATTAAGAAAACTTTCGCCATCAGCTGTGAAAACTATCTCGACACATCTCACCATTAAAAATCGATCGCTCCTATCGACGAGGTGTAAAGTTTTTGTAAATTTCACTAATGTACGTTTCAGTCGCGGAATACATTTCGGGGGCTCTGAATGCCAGGCGCGGATCGGCCGGCAGACAAGAAGCCGCCTGATGTTTCTTTGCGCGTTTTGTGCGGGACCGTGTTCATTTCATACTTGTGTCTCCTAATGAGCAGCCAGTTCCCATTTGCGAGTTGCAGAATGCACGTAGGGTCAGTCCTGATAAGAAACCACAATTTGAGTCTCCCGTTCCCCGAGGATGCCTGCGAAAAGTTGAATAATAACGGGGTCCATCTTTTGCGAGTAATATATGTTTTTGTAGGGTAACATCTTTCCCAACTGAAATCATCGCAAAAATGCACGGCTTTAAATTTCCATGAATACCATTGATTTCATTTGTAATTCATTTCATAGTAGGCCCGGCTTTCCATCTTACGTTTTAATCTCACTAATGCAAACCCCTCCTTATCAAATATTTATACGTTATTTTCAGTTGCAGCTAAATAGCCCTCTGTAGCTTGGGGCGATGTTTTGGACAGTCTTTGATTGAAATTTTGTCTGCTTTGTGTTTTCTGTCATTGTTTCCTGTCTCTTCAGAAAAGAAATTCCCCGCAAGTTTTCAAGATGATTTCCCAGGGGCTAATGAATATTCATTTTTTTTATAATGTCAAGAGTTTGTTTCCTTTTCTCTCCACCTTTTCTGACAAAAGTACCCATTTTTTTTTAAAACCAACCCTGATCAAATTCATAAAAATCATTACGGGTATTGTCCACCGCGCGACTTCCTCATCTGTTTTGAAGGAACCACATGGCGATACTTTAATCTTTGAAGAGTACTTAATATCGACAGCGAACTTTTTTAATTCCCTGTTATCGCGGGTTCGGATAAAAAAAGAATGGCAAAGAAAGTTCTGAATTCCATGGTCCAAGTGGCGGCAAACTTGTGTTTCACTATGCGATACCAAGGAAGAGCTGAAAAGTAAGCGGTCTCGCCAAGGAAAGCAATCAGGTAGATTGCCTATAGATATCTCCGCCATTGTTCCGCAACACAACATTTCATAATTATATCATACTTTAAAACTCAACCGAGAGATAAGGTTTGGGAATTTGTGGCGCCGCGCTTTTTCGCCCCTTTTCTCTCCCTTTCTTGAAGTTGAGGAGACGAAGATTCGGGCGAGTCCCCGAAGTGCATTCCACGATTCAACGACTCGTCGGCGGTGCTTGTCGTCCCATCGAGTCACTCAATGAGCGGAGACGGTGACAAAAGATGCAACTTTCCCCCTCATCTCTCCGCCTCCGCAGAATCCATGTCCTCTGACCGGAAAATCGTAGCTTAGAGCACAACCAGTTTAATTTAGGCTTTGGACGGACGCTGGTAAAATTCAGGCTGCATTCAGAATACCTGATTCCGCCGAAACGTTAATCTCAACAAGTAATCTGCGCGCTCCGCTGTCGCCTGGGGGACATAAAATCAGCCGATAGGACCCGTAATGCTTTATACGCACTCGTGGTTATCGCGGCAGATGATTTGACGTTTTGTAATTAGTGGAAGGACAAGTATGTGATTGCTAGTTACGTCTTTAGGGCTGGCCAGACCAGTTCATTGTGTAATGTTCATCTTGCAGCTTTCAAAATTGAAAATTTCGAGTCCGAATCTGAAAGTGCCGTGCATGATTTCTTGTGATCGAGATTCAATGCTGACAACAATCGAGGTTAAGACAAGAAACCGCCGATTTAGTTTAATTGTGCTAAACTACCCAATTTATTGCAAGATCAATCTTTATTTGTGCTTCGGCTTGCCCAACAAGATGGCACTTTCGATACATATAATTTAAACTGCCTGTGCACACGCGTCAAGGCAGATCATAGCAGTTTGATATGAGCACTATTCTAAAAGTATACCTCTCCAACCTTACGCTATGCAACGCCTGATCAGTTACTCAGTTACACAAGTTTGCCTTCACCGATATTGAAATCAGCCGTTGTCTGTTACCGATCTTCTCGATCTACGAACTCAACCCGCATTTTGCAGTTCTGAAAATACAAAATCTCCACTTCCTGCAGAAACAACGGAGTTCAAGTTCATTGCTGACCGACCTTTGACATCGTCAGGGCCAATGGAATTCGTCACTAAAATTAAAAATCACGGCCATTGTTTTTACTAAAACTAACAATTAAAACGAGGAAGTATGCTCCTTACTGTTTCTTTGATCGAGATTGACGGTGATTCGTAAAGTCATGTGATGTGTGTATGATGACGAGAATGACGATTTTCATCAGATGGGGCTTATAGATAAGATCAAAAATTTATACAAGTCCGCTCTCAAGATAAGTTTTTGTCGTTGTTATTTTTGCCAATGCGATACAGTGAGTGAACGTTTTTGTTTTGGGGCTAATAAGACCGGTGGATGACGAATTTTTCCTAATAGATGACGTCAGAATCTCGTTTCGAAGAAACATATACAGTTTCCTCCACTGAAGATTTAAAAAAAATACACTCCATTCACGCAAACCATACACCCAAGATCCGTTTTTTACGGTCTATGCGCAAACACAGTCGATTCCGAACAAGTGTGCGGTGCCACGGAACACATTTACTCGAAAATCCTAGGGAATGATAACGCATTTGTCACGTGACGTCAGTTTTAAAACTTAGTTATAAATATTTACCGTTTACAGTGTAACAGTATCTAACTTTGGCATTGTCAATGCAGCCTTACATGAACACAAAAAATTTGCAACTGAGGTTGTTTAATTAAAATGGGCGTGTTTTTTGTAATCAGCCCGACTCTACAGTGTTTACCATCCTAATTTTTTTACACGTTTTTAAAACTAACGCGGGATCCTACCATTTCTTCCAGTTTTCTTGATGAGTCACAGAGTGGAAAAATTTAAATTTCCTACCGGCAAGGAGCTATAATCACATTTTCCAAGGAAAAGGCTACACGAAGATCACTGATGTTTTGGCCTATGATGCGGAGGACTGAAGACAATCGCTCATCAAAAATAACACATGATGTGTGTTAAACGCGAGCTGTGTTAAACACGTTGTCAAATAAGAGTAAATAGGGCGGGAAAAGCTTCTAGTCGATTCATGGCAAACTCCACGTGGCACAGACACAGAAAACACCACCACCAACTCGGTGCGATTTTATACTTTCATAATCAAACCGAGGCCTTCTCTAAATCGTCCTCGCGGATTGATTAATCTGCGTGTAGTATCTCTTAGTCGTGGTATAGGCTTGCTCAGGCCGAGACAAGTAGACTTTAACTATACGACGGCCAATACACCCGTTGACTGTCGTACATGCGCCAGCCACACAGACTCATCGAATTCGCTTGTCTGATAAAGAATCGCTGATAAAAATAACCCTCGTACTAACGGTCGCTTAATTTTCTTCAGTCGAGGGTCGTCAACCAGAAAATTGCTCGATATAAGGACAAATTGATAAAATAAAAAAAGCCATCTGAAGCGATAAAAATGATATCTTCATTGTTTCAATGGATCAAAAGAAAGATAATCTTAACTCGATGCGAACTACATTCAGAACGGCATTTCCAGCTATCGTATCTGCATTGAGCTAAAGTAAAAAGCGCCTTTAGTGGGAGAGATCGACAGAGCAAATTCCCTTCAATTTTTTTGGGATTTGAAATTGATTAAAATTAGGGAGAGCACAATATGTTATTTATGACGAATTCTATAAGTAGAATTCTTAAGGTCAGTATAGACACTGCTTGAAAGGTCGACATATCTTCAATTTCAACATGTTACAGATAACAGCCCAGGGCGGGGTCTCGTCGTCAAGGAAAAGATAACATTATTCTCAGAAAGTTTGCATAAATGATTCAAGAAGAGTTTCAAGCAGTTGAAATGATATTTTCCACTATTCTTTGCACGATTTCGATGACATAGCTGCTTGCTCAGGGGCATAGGGGCGCAGACGCGACGGGCCTTGGTTTTTTTTTCTGTAGTAATAACATTTTCCAAACTTTTCCTCGGAGCTCTCGATTCTTCTCCCTTTCACGTCGTGTCATCGAGTGAGCCCTCTGAACAGGATTCGCGAGGACCTCATGATGAAAAGTTACAGCAAATTTTTTTCACAACATGATAAATTAGAAATACAGTTAAAAGCACAAAAGACGGGTCTTCGATACGCGATTGTTATCGGACTGAAGAGGTCGGCTTCATCAGATAAGTAGTATCAGCAATAGTTGGTCGAACAGATCGTATAGGGGTCTATACTCCTCCAAACATTACTCTGAGATCGCTTAACGGGCACTCTTGACCTCTGACTCCAGCAACGATTAAATCAACTTCTTCCGATCTGTCTCACAGACACCCTATATTTTGATGCTTTCAATATTGCTGTCCTCCGAAGTATGTCGAAAGATTCTCAGTGGCAAATAATGCTAAAAAGATTCCCTTAGTATTGACGACACAATGCATCATGCACAATATGCGTCGTTATTGTTGACAAATATATTCTTGTCCGTACTGAAGTTCAGCCGTCAACGACGGCAGAGGCCATCATTACACTCGTATTGTGTTGAAAAGTTCAAGTTGAACACTTTGACTTCATATTTGCAGTACGACGAGAAAGTGTTTGTTTACAAAAGCGACAACATTACAGCAAATGTATTAAAAGGTGTAGCTATAATTTGGCTTTCAATTTGAAAGTTTACCACCGGGTACTTACAAAATTTCCGTTCGCATTTCCCCGTGAGAGAAGTACGTATTTGAACCGATAAATATGCAAGCACAATTAGTTCACGCCTTTGATATGTAAATCTAGTGTGAACATTTAAAAATGCAAATCATCTACGCAATCCCACAGTAATATGATACTGCACTTTACGATGCAATACTGACTATTAAAATATGCACTGATCAGTGATTTGCGAGTTGACGTATTAACAAATCCATTAACACCAGATCATCCCACGGTCCAGCTGTTTGCCGATCAAAAGTTGAGGATGTGACCGTGCGTGAAAGGTAATGAGGATAAAACAATCATTCACACAGAAAAGATTACGGCAATATTGCCATCCACCATCTCTTTCTGAAATTCCATCAAGATCTACGTGGCATGGCTCAGTTTCTGTAATTCTAGTAAGCTTTTAAATAATACCAGTGAACTTATAGTCTCGGAAATCACCAGTTCCTACGAATAATTTCTCCGGAAATCCTCGCAACGCGTCGAGCGTTCATTTATTGACGGCGCGACCATGAAATCGTTGCAGATTTAGCGGTTAATTTTATTGTAATCAATTTTCAGGGAGCTCGGCGACGACTTGTGGAGTGTCTGTGACGGTGCAGTCACCAATTGTACACACAGATCACAACAAACTGTTTTCACGACGGTCAACCTCACATCGTGGTACGCATTTCGGCATTTCCGACACCAACAATCAGCAAGATGTATCTCAAACAGTCCACAGTTAGTACTCGATTAGATCACAGCATGATCGCCTATCTTTGGTGACATGGAGCGTCCCCGAAGCTTTTCAGTCGCAAAGTCAGTTGCGGGAAACAGTGTCGACGGTTCAAGAGGGAGCCTATATTTTCTCAGATGAAAGAAATCTTCCATTTCGCTCCAAAATGAGCCAACATCTAAATGTTTCGGTTGTTGGAAATTTATAAAGAGATTCGAAAACTTGTCTATCGATAATTCCATCCGATACATTGATCTGCTGTTCGATATAGTCACGTGGTCTGATACCAACCTCACCGAATGGTAATTCAAGACGAGTCTGTGAAATAAATCGTCAAAATAGCAATCTATTTATTGATAAGTGAACTCGTGTAAAGTCCAACGACTTGTATCGATAAATCATGATCAAAGCGATCAAATCACGACATTTCAAGTCAAATTGTGCAGATTTTTCCCCACATTTTTATAATTGTATCCGTCATCATCAATGACGAATGAACGATATACTTCAGTAAAAGTAAGATCAGAATTGGTGCGTCGACTGGCGTCGAAGCGTAGCTGCCAGAAAAAAAAATCAAGTTTTGAAAACGACTTGACATCAGAGATCTTAAAACCAACCAGGCGCCATGCCAAACCCCTTATCGGTCTCCCGATTGACTTCATTCATTATGAATTACGTCTGATTGTTGCCTCGAATATTAGTATCTAGTGAGTGCAATGGTGAGTTTGGCTTCACAGGGTGGATATTGATCACGTTGTTTTGTATTTGTAGATATATTATATATATATATATATATATATATATATATATATATATATATATATATGTATGTATGTATGTGTGTACGTGTGTAATATATAATATGCATATAAAGTACAAAGTAGTAACGTAGTTATATCAGATATTTACTTTGCACTTGAAGTATCTTTGTTATTGTATGTATGTATATACATACTCTCTCTCTCTCTCTCTCTCTCTCTCTCTCTCTCTCTCTCTCTCTCTCTCTCTCTCTCTCTCTCTCTCTCTCCATATATATATATATATATATATATATATATATATATATATATATATATATACATACATATATATATCACCTTATCTGAGTATATATATTATATAATATTATATGTTTACGCATGTGTATATTATATATATATATATATATATATATATATATATATATATATATATCAGTAGAATTATACAGAATGTATACTTCTAAGTGCGTATTGTGCGGGGAGAGAGAGAGAGAGAGAGAGAGAGAGAGAGAGAGAGAGAGAGAGAGAGAGAGAGAGAGAGAGAGAGAGAGAGAGAGAGAGAGAGAGAGAGAGAGAGAGAGAGAGAGATATTGTATACTGATTGTATTCAAATAGAGTATATTGTGATCTATTTCCTCATTTGTACTGAGCAGTACAAGTGTCACTACTGAGTGCAGTATTCATGATGTAAATTTTTCACGGGGAATCATTAGCTAAGAGTTTGTTTTTGTGGCCGGTATCATGCGGACGCTGGGAATCACAAAATGAAAGCCACTCACGACATTTTCATTCCGCATAATAAAGTAATAAAAGCCGATTCATTGCCCCGTGCATCGAATTATTATGCAGAAGAGCCATGTAAATTGAGAAATGATAAAAGGATGTCAACGTGGTGAATTTGCGAGGGGAAAAAATCCATAGTGTCTCATCTAGGGTACGTCGACTGAATGAAAGTGGAAGTAAGAGGTATTAGGTTCCCATTTGTCATGTAGTAACGAGGGTACACAAATCCCGCTTTATTGGCTCGGCTAGATTGCACAATCCATTTTACTGGCGAGAGGCATGCGTGTGAAATTGGACAGCAGATGATACGTGTCCATTTCAATCTAACTTCGATGTTTACTGTATTAACACATTTTATCCCCAATCACACCAAGATCAGTTATCGTCCAAATCTTAAAAATTAAGTCGTTTAACTTCAAAGAATGACAGAATTGAATTTAATCTGCTTTGGTGATATCACCAGTGTTGATCCGCCCTTTAGTGCAAAGTCAAATTTGACAGTAACGAATGTATGGCCAAGGAATCATGTCCTTGACGTTGAACAGTAAACCTCTAATGACGTCGGTTACTTTACGTTAAACATGCAAATGAAAAGTTCAGGATTTTTTTTGAGAGAGAGAGCAGGCAAATACAGAGCTCTTGTACCAAAATATCGTTATTGTAAAATAATATCAAGTACAGAGAGAGAGAGAGAGAGAGAGAGAGAGAGAGAGAGAGAGAGAGAGCAGGCAAATACAGAGTTCTTGTACCAAAATATCGTTCTTGTAAAATAATATCAAGTACAGAGAGAGAGAGAGAGAGAGAGAGAGAGAGAGAGAGAGAGAGAGAGAGAGAGAGAGAGAGAGAGAGAGAGAGAGAGAGAGAGAGAGAGAGAGAGCGGGCAAATACAGAGTTCTTGTACCAAAATATCGTTCTTATAATAATATCAAGTACAGAGAGAGAGAGAGAGAGAGAGAGAGAGAGAGAGAGAGAGCGGGCAAATACAGAGTTCTTGTACCAAAATATCGTTCTTATAATAATATCAAGTACAGAGAGAGAGAGAGAGAGAGAGAGAGAGAGAGAGAGCAGATGAATACAGAGTTCTTGTACCAAAATATTGAAACACAATATCAGGTACCTTAATTTGATGAAATGGGCTCTGTAACTACACATTGTCAAAATTCTTGGAGATAATGACAAGACTTCATTGAGCAAGGAAAATGAAGGATGAAACACAAAGGGAGAGGAGTCTGTTAACAGGGACGGGAAGAATAGAAAACCTTGACTTGTTGTGGAGCGAACAGTCATTTACAGGAAACTGTCCTCCAAAATTCTGCAAGGCCGTCCACTTGAGTTCTGTTCTTGTGACATTCAATCAATCAATCCATTTATAAAGCGCCTGTATCCTATAAATCAATTGTCATTGTCACGTACAAGAGAAATGATCTTAGCTGTGTACAAGAAGTTCAGCCGTTTTTTCGATTTTTTTCAAAGTCGAATCTCTGCGCTTAGTATAACCAAAGGGTGGGAGTATTATGATCACAGATTGAATAAATTTATTAAAAATTATCAGTCTGAACATTTCTTAAATCAAACACTTTTCTTTTTAAAACGTTTCAGAAGACAACGCCATTGTTATATGCAACTCCCCTTCAAACCTTGTGAGTCTGCGTATTTGCTGGTATTACAGGGACTGTGCTGGTATACGTGAGAGTGCGTTGAGAGTTGGTGTGCATGGCTTGAAGGTTTAGTGTGGTTATCGAACCATTTACTACTTCTGGGGTCTCCATATCAAACAAAATTCTTCCTACACAAAGCTCGACATAAATACAACGCAACTGCAGACGTAATTATATTTACATAGCTCACGAGCGGTTAACTGGAAAGAGGGCTCATATAGGCGGTACAACATCTGCTATATCCCTTTTTTGGATGAAACGGGATGTCTTTTATTAACGGGTAACAGCAGAACAGTTTATGTTATGTGGAAAACAGGAAGGATAAACAATAGACCGCACTTGACTTTAGCAATCGGTGCGTTTCCCCATGGAGGTACCTCCGTTCCCCAATGCTCAAATCGCCCAACGTGCGCATCAAATAGATCTGCATCTTGGGACATTTACAAGTTTGAAGCTTGTCTCACTGTCTTTCCGTGGTTGGTTTGGTGAAAATTTTTAAGCAACCCACTCAATGCTGAAACCACTGTTCGATAAAAAACTATGCTAGTTGAATCTGAAATACACATACTATAAACCAACGGCAGCCTTACTATAAAGCCAGGTGTCTCTCTCCTGAGCCGTTAACGTTCGCTTTGTCCCAGCGTTGCAATACTACAATACGTACACGAACAGGAAAGAGTTTGAAGCATCACATTTTAATCGACAATATATTTTGTACAACATGTACAGACAAAAGGGGTTATCCATATCATACTTATTGTTTCTTTGTCAGTAAGAGTTTACACATTACAAGTTTTTTTATCGTAATCGTTCACCATCTCTGGATCTGAGCCATTCTCTCACTCTGATACAAGCCTCGTCAAGTATCCGAAATGGACACAGACCAATCTATGCTAATGAAAAAATCGTAATCACCTCTCCAATGACGTCACTAACAGTTTTGAAGTGAAGGAAAAATATCATGATACGATCGCTTATTATTTTTTTCTGTATTGCACCAATTATGATTTAAATAAATGGTCATTCTCTTCAAATAAGTGGTCCAAAAAGAAGAAACAGTCTAAAAAGTCTTTCTCATATAAGTTGTTCTGTTTGATAAAAGTTTATCTTTCTTAATTATTAAGAGTTCAGATAAGAGAGTATACATTAAACCCGCATTCTAAAGCTAACATCTTTTACTCTTTAAAATCTAGTGATAAATACGAAGATTTTGTTTACAGTTGCTCTCGTCCCTCCTCGTGACATTCAGTCAAGGCTAACATAAATTGTACTCTCTACGTCGTGCTCAAAGGAAGAAGTTTCCACTTAAATTTGCCAGTGAAAGTATTTACAATGAAGCGTTTATTTCTTGCGTTGTGCCCTTACGCAGCTCGGTAGCTCTCTAATGGGCGAGTTTGTTTCAAGGAAGGGGTGCGAGAAATGACCAAGCGATAGACTGCAAGTGCCACTTCAGGTCTCTGAATAAATTAATCATGCTCCACCATGGTAATCCACTTGACAATGTTTTCCTCAACACTGAAAAAGAGGAAGTTTAGCAGACAGACAACCCCCTCCCAAAACTCAATGCAAACTCACGTCTTGGGTAATAAGCATGCAAGAAAGGCGGTGGTTGAAATTTCCCAACCAAAATCTTCGTCACTGATGTCTAAAACAATAAGTACTGCTTGCCTATACAAAAGAAAAGAACAACACCACTTAAACGAGAGTTGAGTCTTTTCAACTTGTGATACGATACTGGTGAAATCGACATGAAATCTCGGAGTCGAATGTGCTTCCTAAAGCGGTGTGTCCGTATGTCCCCCTCCCGGTGGGACTAACCGATCAACCTCTGGTGATTTCCCATAATGCCGTATAACTTCCCCAGCTATTAGGAGAGGTCGAAAGGCGTGTCCCCCGACGATGGGGGCATCTAGTGCCTCTTTCTCTCGATCGGTACTGGCAGCAACGCGAACGGCAGTCAATAATTCACGACCTGGGGTTTACCGGGTTATTTTGCGCTAAATTGAACATCCCTGGGTGTGTTGGGAATAGGCCACTGAACACTAAAGGAAGGGTATCAGAAAAAAGTCTCAATGAGAGCGATATTCTGGACCTCTGGAAGCTTAAAATTCCCTTTCTCCGAATGCAATGTACAACTAGAAAGGAGAAGGGCGTGTCCCTTTCTCTAAGAAAACGTGTCCCTTGTCAGGCGACCCGACTGTTCTGGATTCTTTCCGCTCATACGATGTACACACCAGCACGACACGGTTCTACTGAAAAGAAGCAATTATACACATCGTCGCTGTATTGTTCAGTTCCTTAGACATGTATTTAATAGAGGTATGCTATCCCAACGGCAGTCTCTCTGGGTCTCGGTTCTGATTGCTTTTATACATCAAATCACTCTCTTATTGGTTATGCAAACACGCATCGCCGCCAGCCATCTCAATCCTTCGCCCAGGAGACTCAGCTTTTGAAAGTCTAATTCATGCCATAGCTCCCACCATGCTCATGCTGGATGTCGGTGGGCCCAGCGACAGGCTGGATGGCACTGCCATGTGCGCCGGCGGGGGAGGAACGAGCGGCGTGCACATGCCGCTCGCCGCCGATGGGTAGGAGTGGTGCAGGGTGCTCATCCCCGGAACTTGGTAGTCTTCCGACTTCACCATGCTCGAAGACTGGTGGTAGGGCGATGGGTGGTGGGGGGCTCCGAACGCCGGCTGCTTCATCATGGAGTCGCTGTGCACTTTCAGGTGGTCCTCAACCATGCCTTTGTTCTTGTTTTTCTTTGATTTGGTGGAAAGTTTCCGATTTCGGGTCTGAATGCCGTCTTTCTTCATGGTGAGAGGTCTGTTCACCTGTAACAATAACATTAGCAGAGCAATCAATACCATTACTCATGTTCAATTCGCTATCTCCTGTGTTAACATACCATATACACACAAATTAAATCAGTTCGCCCGCGCTAAGGTGAGAGCGGGTCTTCGAAAGTAAATAATGTAATTCCATTGCGTCAGTATTTAATTTTCCAACTGATCTGGCAATACACTACTTAAGTGCCATAAAAAGCTCTCCCCCCCGTAACAAAATGATAGTGACAAGTAGGTGAATCACTTTTCTGAGGACGTAAAGCGAACTGATAACAGGACAGAGAACTCTTTGCCCCAACACCACGACCTAACAACGGGGCTACTTCAGATTGACATATACCAAATACTCATGGTATTCAAGTTCAATGCGTAACGATGGAGGTCGTAGGCGCCGCAACTAGTCTGTAACTGATTTTGCCTTTGCTTTTGCTTCAGTCGAGGTATTTCATATCAAAACAGGGCTTTTACGTTCAGATATTCTAAATGTCTGTCTTATATAATATATATATATATATATATATATATATATATATATATATATATATATATATATATATATATATATATGTGTTTGTGTATGTATATGTATGCATCATATATTAAGGCATGTGATTTACACGCTGTTTAACATAATTATACAGCTTCAATCATGTAAACTATATCTTTTGAACAAGTGTTGTCAGGAAAGGTGGCCACAGCTAAAAGGAAGCAGGCGGGACTCATTTCCTTATTTTTATTTCGCAAATACATTTCAACGATCTAGTTTCACTCGCGATGGACCTTGCTTTTTTTGTGCGTTCAAAATAACTACTTCATTTTCTCGTATTAGTTTGATAAATATCATGGACCGGATGGCGATGTTTCCTCTTTTGTGCATGATGTTTCTAAAGGTCAGGAGAGCAAGTGACAGAAATGCGTCTGTTTCCGCAAGATTCAGCGGCAATAACTCACGGTTCGGAAGTGTGATGGTGAGCGATAAGAGCGAAGAGATGTTCTTTTTCAGCGGTCACGCTTAGCTGGCTTCAAAAGTGGAAGACAACAACTTGCGGGGCGAAAGCGAAAAAAGATGCAATACGTGGACTGTCAAGATTTGTCATGCTTAAACGAGGATCATTGGGTGGAAGAGCGGGGGGGGGGGGGGGGGTTCAGGTATTGTTCAATGTCGGCTAGTTCGGTCCCAATGGCGCGTGGAATTCCCCGCCTAGTTCAACTGACGTGCCCTCTTCACCAAACACATGCAGATCTAAGTCTGGGCAGAGAGCTTCGATGAAAGAGACGAAACAAGAGATCTGTATTAAAGTTACACTCGCCACAGATCGTTAGATTGTGTCGGGCAGATAGCCATCTAAAGATCCTCATAATGATAACAATTTACTCATTGACCCCGCGACCCCCACTTTTCAAGAGGTCTTCGACTCGGCGTCTCCACCGGAGAGCCTCGAGTCCCAGTGAGCCGATTCGGTCGAAGGCAAGCTGGGACGGCTCGACTTAGATTTCCGACGGACGCGTCAAAGTAAATATATAGCATATTTTATAACATTTAGCTTGTCCAACGTTGAGATACACATCTCATGATATGGCGATCGCTATCACAGTGGTGGAGATCATGTACCAGATAAACAGATCAGATCTGGGTGTTCAGAAAGGCGGGTAATGATTGGCTAATTATTATGCAAATTGTAGGCAGACGTGTTTTCTCTGCTAATCGGTGGATAAATAAACACACTACCAACTTGGTTGGGCTTCAATTCACACAATGGCGGGTGTGAATTGATTAATTAAATTACACTGGCGCCAATCACGTGAAAAACAATACCAATAGAGGGCTTGATTTATTGATTTTTGATTGGAGACACTGCGAGGTGTCCGGTGACTTGTCTTCGGGGTATAGGTGAATGCGGCTGTCCGCCAACTATAACTCCGAGCCGGATTTCTCTGAAAGCATCGCTTTGCGCGATCGGTTCACGGCTCCATAGGAAGCCTCATTTAAACTGTACTGATGCATTACACGGTTCAAGACTATAAGGGACGGGAGAGGACACTGCGAAGAAAAGAAAAGCCACCACGGCCGTGTGCAAATCGCCGGTGTCTTGCCTTCCCTTCATGTGAAAACAAATTAAACCCGCCCGAAAAGATCCGAGTATTGCTGAACACCATTGAAACCCAATCAACCATGTAAAGGTTTTTACGGCGAGCCACGATGTCTGGCAGTGCACTTCATGAAAAATTCATCCTCTAAAGATGCTTTTTAAGTTGTTGGCGACAACGGGGGTCTATTTTAGCATAGGCACCCTATCCTCCCCCCCCCCCCTTTTCCTGGACGTAGCCAATGCACAATACAAATACTTTATACAAACTGCACCGTTTGTGCGTGCTTACTAACAACACGGTAATAAGAAAGGTACAAAGGACTTTCTAAGTCTCTCTGCTTTCAAAAGTCTTGAAAGTCTACCCTGGAGTTGTTTGTGTTCGTCTAATTTGTCAAACAAAACGCTATTCAACTGATCTCATCTAGTGCCATATCGCTCAGACTAATACACAGATTCGACTCCGGAGGAGCAAAGCCATGGTTTTCTTGCCGGTTGCGATACTGAGCAAAAGTCGCGGCCGTTATGTGTCAGCTCTTGACAAGATCAGGCCACTGGCATTAAGAGAAATCGAAGAGGCGCGTTGTTTTGACAACAGATCCGCCATACCATGCCAAGCATGTGTCAGTTTGCTCGTCCACGCTGATATTCTCAGTCCGGGAAGGCACCGAGAATAGCGCAGCAAGGGCCTGCGGTCGCATTCATCCACGTTACACAGGACTGGAATAATATCTTAGCAGGCGAAAGGTCCTGGGCCACTCGTTGAGATCCTAAACCCTCGATTTATCATGCGGTACTCACGTCGGCTTGGGCTATGAGAGCGCTATCACTCGCCCATATGCCCGGAAATGACGGGGCAGACCCTTTTGATAAAATTGGTGACTTTTCTTACAGAGCATATACTGCAAGGAGCACTTCTCTAACGGGGAGGGAACAAAAATGTTTTCACAGAGAGCAGGAACAAAGGTCAAACGAGAAACAAAGTGGTTTACCACTTGATGAATGACCCGACAAGAGAAGTCTTAATTCGACTGTCAACGAGCTCAAGTGGTTATATCAATGTCGTCGAAAATACTTACCCCGTGAAGTTTGTAGTACAATCCGCAAGCGTTGCATACTGGGTCGCCGTTGGCGTTTCTTCGCCACAACGTTGTCTGAGTACCTTGGCAGTTGGCACAGCTCGTCCCAGCTCTTCGGGCTGCAGACTATCGAAGACAAAAAAAAATATATCAACGGAAAAGGTTAAAAATATTGCTGTCGTAAACTGACAAATAGAGTTTTTGAGAGACTGCAGACGGAGTAATTCAGTCGTGGGGAACACAAGGCACTTAGGCCACGCCGTTTTAAATTTCAAGGACTCTAAGTGGATCGTCTTTACTTGTCTGAAATTCAACTCCGTCTAGCGTTTCGTTCGTTCATTCTACCGATACGACACAAATATATAAAACAGCCCTTTACAGTTTTTCATACAATATTTATACGGAATTTGGAAGAAATTTTCAAGCACCACGACGAAGTGCCATTTCGCAAATTGAACCACTGTGACTTTAAGGCACGTTGTGTAGTTTGAGAACGAGCTGTCATTTTAAACGAATGGTATGGCATGAACCTTTAAAATTGTTCTCCAGCTCGTACGCAAAATACACAATGTCATTATGGCTTGATGTTCATATGATTTGAGGTATAGTTTCAATTCCTGCATCCAAATTAACAAGCTGTTAAAATAGTTTAAAATATTTAGCCAAACTGTCGCTCCCCTCACTACCTCCGTTCCATTTTCCGAGCGGATTCGCAACTGTTTTCCGCAGTCTAAAAAATAAATACATCCCCCACTAAAATAACACCTTCAAATCCGGTTGTTGGACGAAGCGTGTTGCAATCCCATTAGAAATCATAACAAATTGGCGCCGAGGAAGCTTCACCGGACTGTCCAACTGTTTTCGAACAATTTGAACCAGTAGGGTTGGCACATCTCGTCCTATAAACAACTGTACTAATTAACAACTTTTTTCCAAAGCATCTTCAGAGATCGGCTAAGAACGCAAACCATACGGCTTGATGATCACCATCATATATACGATATACGATTTTTTTTTTCAATACTTTGAAAACGAAGAGAAAGGGCTCACTAAGAGGGCAAATGAAGATTAACCATCACGGCATTGCGAGTTCTTGACCAAGTCACACTCTTTTGCGGCACTACTTGGTCGCTTGGTGATGCCAAATGAACTTTTCCCTCTCGAAAACTGAGAAGTATTTCCGAGGAGGTGCCTAAACTGCACCTACAGCTCATTTCGTTTCAAGTGATTACAGCCTACTGGTAAAGATCAACTGGTGGGACAGATATGGTTCGGTTCATAGATGACAAACCATTGGACGACCTATTGGGTCTTTCAAAACATGTCAACGCGGGCACATCATGTTACTGCAAGAACCAACAGAAGAAATCTCCCCCATAAGAAAGGGCGCACTGATTTCACTCTCAACATTGGCGCCAAGTGTCTGCCACAGAACGGGACGGCTACGATTCGCTTGACGGCGATTTATAAAACCGTGTATTTCCACCGTCAAACACGTACAAGAAAATGCGTTTTCACTTCAGAGGAGATTCTGAAGGTCCGACATTACTGATAGACTATTCTTTGTGATAAAGATTTCTTTCTCTCTATAATAGTATTAGCCTCGGGTAGAACTCTGTGAAGGGGGCGAGTGTCGGATTTCGGTATCACCTTCTGCTACAGACGTTGCATTTCAGAAGCCCTGCGTGCGGGAAGTTAAAGTTTAAAGCAAGACTTTGAACAGCTGATCCCACACAAGCACAAATTTCTTTTTGATATTTTTTTGCGAATTTCGGGGTTTTCACATACCACTTAAAAGTAACCCGTTATATTCCCAGCATCCATTGCTAAAGATTTAACAAAAGACAACTATAAACGAGGCTCAATGAAAACAATGTCATACCATGTGATAAATCTCCAGGGTGTTTATTGAGATAACACACGATTCCTATCGCATTGTTCGTTCGTTAGCAATTTTATTAAGGCAATAGAAAGTTTATAAATTTCAGTTTCTACTGTTTGTGCCTTCAGATACGAATGATATGTTCACAAGTCAATAATGGGGACTTTTTAATTAGCATGTTGATAGTTTTACATATAAGTTTCATGACAACCCTTAACATAAAACACTGCAGTCCACGGGGTGGAAAGAAAACCAAGCAGATATAATCTGTAACGAAATCAAAGATTGAAAACAATCTACAAACTTCAAAGTGTAACAAAGCAAATAAAGAGGTAAATAATAAACAAGCAAACATAAACTTACCAGTCTTCGTTTGGGTTTTATCAGTGGTCTATTCTGACCGTTCATTTTATGATACAGTCCACATGCGTTACATAGGTAATGGCCGGTACCATCTCGCCTCCATAAGGGTGTCGAGGTTGCCCCACAATTCACACACTCACGACCCTCTGCTTGAAAAGATCATGATACGAACGTGGAGATTTAGTATCAAATCCCCGACCTTAAACATCTTAAAACATACATCAATAATACCTAATACATGTGCCTACCAGCCTACATTAACATTTATATGCAAACATACTTATACATACACATGCAAGCATACATACATAATACATACATACACACACATACATACATATAAATACATATGTAGACATGCATACATACACACACAGTCCATACACATACATACATAAATGCATATTAGACGAATACATGCTAGCACAGCCATCCATAACATTTATTCACTCATACATACATACATACATACATACATACATACATACATACATACATGTACACACTAAAGTTCATACACATGCATGCATGCATGTTAAACGATTGCATGCCAACACATCCATCCTTTCGTTCATTCACTCGTTCATTCAATATACATACATACATACATACATACATACATACATACATACATACATACATACATAGACATATGGATACATACATACATACATACACACAAATACATAGAACAGGATTAGAACTAATTTGGGATAATTGGATGGTGAAGTAATGTCGGTTTTATCTGCAAATGTAAATTATCTGCATTTCTTTTTACGTTATACACTTGTTTTTATGAGTACTTTGTAATATCGCAACATTCAGCTACAGGGTACCCAACATTTCTGAGAAATTTGAAGAATATGAAGATCCAATTATCCCAAATTACTTCAAATCGTGTTATACATACATGCATACATTACATACATGTGGCATGCATACATACACACACACACAAATAGTGCAAAGGGTGTCATTATCAGTAAAAGATTGCATTCGATTAATCTACATTCCCTGAAGTATGAAATTGATTCCTTCCTTGAATATGTACGAAAAGACTATCCCGATGAACTGAGGTAACAAGTCGAAACTCTATGAAGCACATTAATACTGAAAAAAACGCCATCATATATTAATTTAAGCTAAACAACGGTTCTTAATTCATAGCTGAACCTGGAAAAATCGTAACGAAAATTGTGTCATAACTTGGGCAAGGGGGGTTTTGCATGTCAAACAGATGGAAAATTTCCTCATGATTTTATGGCTCAGTCTCGTCTCGCTGTCTCCGTATACTTGATCTCAAATGTCCAGAAATGACCAGCTGCAATCGAAAATCCAATAAAGCATATGCCTTGTATGCAATTTGTCGTTTCGTTTTCCTCATAATATTTACGGTTTAACGATCCGTTCGCTCGCTGCGTATCTCGGAGCGGAATACAAATTTTTCGATGGCAGCGAGCTCGCCACAGAAGCCATCTCCAAGCAACACGAAATGCATGCGTGGTTCATTTTCGGACGGTTCTTATATTGTTCAATTGGCTTTACGAAGTTTTTTTCTTCTTTTTTAAGTATGTTAGATCTGACTTATACATTGCATTGCATACTGCCCATCATCGTTTTGTATGTATGTAAGTAGACGTTTTCGTTAATGTAATCAACACACTGAAGTCGCTTATATTTTCGGGTCTGCTAGACC
The DNA here is from genome assembly GCF_041260155.1 of Ptychodera flava. Lineage (NCBI taxonomy): Eukaryota > Metazoa > Hemichordata > Enteropneusta > Ptychoderidae > Ptychodera > Ptychodera flava. Next base: position 32,692,880 of record NC_091933.1, read on the forward strand.
CGTCTTGGCAAAAGGCTCCGAAGTTCTTCTAATCTTACAAGTCGTTCGACCAACGGCGACGAAATCTAACATTAAAACTGAAGTACGAAATTTCACGATCTTCATGAATATTTTGTCACGATTCTCTATGAGCACCAGTAAAAGGACCGCTAACACGAAATCACTGTGTCGTAGTATTAAAGTAGGCGATTGCAGTTTAATGCTAAACTATGAGAGAGGGGCGCGATGCAGAAAGATTGGTTGTTGATCTCAGATGCATGCTTCAGTTTATTCCTGACGACATGTTGCCGACTTTACAGTCGCTGATCATCACTCAATTTCAGACCACGGTGCCCAAAGACTAACTCTTTAACTCCCTTGCGGTTACTCTCTGACGGTCCAATGATCGGCGAGCATTCTTTCCGTTATTAAATGACCAGTGTTGTTTTTATTACTTTCTCTCGCCGAACCTCGGTTAAGAAATCCCCAAATCCTACAAAACTTTCACAACTTACAAGAACTTAATAACATCAGGTTTAGAAAGAAGTCATTTTTGTTAAACGAGAAGTATGATTTTTTTGTTCTGCGTTATTATTTCATGGGTGCGACTTTGCGGAAGTGCTGATCGCGTGATTTTGATCTCAGCGTTCTTCGTGTATATTTTTACAACTGACGCATTGCATAATTGTCGTCTCTTCAATAGGGGGGGGGGGTCGTGGAGGCAGAAAGGACCTCCGTGAGGAGTTAACACTTTGGACGGGAAGAAACGGTACCTTTAATCAGCGGAGGGAGAGATCGTGAAAATTCAATTGACTGGGGGTGTTTTGTAGCCGTGCGAACTATGTGAGACAGGGGTGCAAAGTTAATCTGGCGTTGCTCCACGCAATACGACGTTACGTGTGAAAGCATGACAACCCCAATAAAATTTTGACGCCTTTCGCCCGTTGATACTGATGCTATCGTGTCCCGATAATTAAATCTGTTGAGTCGCGTCGGTTTAACCAGTAGTGTGACTATTGGTATCACCGAAATAATTTATCATATTTGATCAAATTCCCAATAGGGTGTCGCCTACATTATGACGAATAAATTCAATTGTAGTGCAACGCACCTTCGAGGCCACAACGTAGTAATTTCCTTGTATGGCAGCCCGTGCCATGCGTGCGTTCATCTGTAGAGAAGGCGCCTGTAAGACCCTTGTCTTTTACACAGAGATAGAACTTTCGTACAGCGGGATTGTTTATAAAACATTTACTTCAGTATTTCTGTGCGGGCATATGGATCCCTAACGTGCTTGTTTCGCTGCGTTCCCGGCACGGTCAAGGGTCGGAAAGTCATCTCCCTAATCGCCTGGCGTTTTTTCTTCGGCGAACAATAGACAAGAGTGTAACAGTGACACAATTGCTACTCCGAACAGAAAGCTACACAACAAAAAAGGCGCTTCTTAAACCGAGATAAAGATCGGTTAAAGAAGACACGGGTGCGATAAAATAACATGAAAATTAGAAACCTCGCTTGGACATACTTACCGGAATTTGAGCGGGTTTTTGTTCTCGGACGAGGGGTAGAGAAGTTGACATTTCTGGCACTCAGAACACTGGGGTGAAAACTGAGCGAGTTACTGAAGTCCGAACTCGTAACGTAGGCTGGATATGTGGGCATCGGGTGGGTTTGGCTCATACCGCTTTGTGAACTCATTGTCAACGCTGATGAAGAAGACAAACTGTTGTCCGAAAGGCTGCTCGATAAACTTGACTTGGAGTGGATTTTGTCGTCTGTCGATTGGGAGTTGTAGTCTAGGGGATAGGTAGCGGTGCCCGTGATGTTGTCTGGAGTGCTTTCCTTTGGCGGAGTCGGTGGGAAGTTAAAGAGATGGGGGCTCGTGTGAGCATGAGCTGTAGATGAGAGCGAGTTGGCTGGGTGAACGCTGATGGGCCCAGTTGTCGTGGAGTGGTGTGGTGTCTTACTGAAGGGGTTGGCGCACCACGCTGTGTGTCCACCAGAGCGACTTTCGATCCACTGTATCGGCGGTGCGTGGAAGTGTGGTCTGCAAACTTGGCTACCAGGTACATTTACCCTAGCTGTTGGTAGGACAGGAAACATTATGATAATTTTTTTTCTGAGCGTGATACCACAGACAAAGGCTGTTTCGTGTTCTGGAACTTCCCTCTCAGTGGTCGACAAGCTTGTACTCCCTCACCGGAAGCGAAAATGAAAACAAGTGGTGAACACGACTCATAGTTTACGAGAGATGCGGAAACAGGATGCGGTATTGAAGCGTACTCTCGTTTCCACATTGGCTGTCAAATACCAACTTATCATCCCCGCGTCAAGTTATTTTCATTTCTAACGAGCAAATGACTTACCTGTGTAATCATTCTCATTAACTTCTAAAAATCAATACGGCCACTTAAGAATCTAAAGCCACGCAATTATCACAAGTAGCCATTTCGTTACAGTATGTGTACGACAAGAAGAGTGCACACACACAGCAAATTCTGCGGTGTTGGTTTTTTTTTAAAGAAAATTTGGTTTTGAAATTCGTACCGTGGTGCGGTGGGCGGTAACTATGCACGGCAGCCCTGGCTGCAGCTGGGCTGGCGTAGTAACTCGCCGGGTTGACAGGGTTGCCATTGCCGTCAAGATGGTGAAAGAAGACGTCCACTTCGTCCGGTGGCAGCAACTGGGACGGCTCCACGAAGTTCAGTCCGGCTGCGTGGGCCGCGTGCATGCGCTCCGCCGTGTGGCTCTCGTGCTGCCCGTTCATCATGGAGTGCATCCAGCGGCTGTGCTCCGATACGCTTGTCGAGTGGGCTACTTCCATGCTTGCGATGCTCGAGGTCTCGGCTTCCGTAAGAGCTTCGGTGACCTTCCGAAGTACCTGTAGTAGTCGTACGAGTTTCAGTAGCAGACGATTAATGCAATTACAAGTGGCTGATGGGCCTGTAGTCACACACTGTTGACGTATTGGCTGTAACCGGAATCTCAATAGTAGTCTGCAACGAGTAGAGGAAAAATAAATCAGTGCTTATGCAAACTTTAACTAAAGACAGTCTCAAACTAGTTTTAAAAGGTTGCATACATGCTAATCAATAGTGCTGTGAACAATGTTGGCAAATAAACCAATTTCAACATTTACGAATTTCATTGAGATATCGTGGAAATCGATACCAGCCAAGTGTCAAAGGTTTCTACTGGTTGATGACACTGTCGCGCAATAGAGGAACCGAAAATAAATTATCACCGTACATGATAGTAGCGAATTACACTTGATTTACGGCAAAACGACGATACCTCTGAACTTTTGTATTCAGAAGGACTGATATAATTGGTGCGATAAGCTGGTGAGTTATTCACTCCAAACAACCAACCAACTATCAATGTTTACATCGGAAAGGGGTCGTAAACAGAGAAGCGTGCAGGATCAGAGCGAGCCGTGTAAACTTCGCGGGCAACTTGCGCTAATATTCGCAGCAAACTCACGAAACTTTGTAGAAATGTACGGAAAAGACTGGTCTGTCTGATGCAGGCTGCTAAAAGTGAAGGCAAACTCCCTACCTCATGTATGAACAGCAAACAAGAAGGCGTTTGTTACCCATCTCTTTTGCGGCACATTCTCCCGCTATGCTGGCGCCAGTGGGCTAAGCTAGTCAGACAAGCATGGCGCGACGCAAGTACTAATGACCAATCATAGGCTCTATTAGAATGTTGATTTTGACATTCGCTGGACGTGCCCCATAAAAGCCCCGCCCTGATTGGATAACAAAGCAAACTACTGATTTCATGAACGCGATCTGTCAATCATACCAAGACGCCTAGTGACAACCCAGCTAATAGATTACCAGTCGCGTCGGGATGGTCCACTTGGACACGTTCTCGTCCTCATAGTAAGAACTTTCGATAAGAAGTGTTGCCGATAAATACTAAAGCACTTTGACTTGTAATTGTTTACAATGTAATCATAGTAAAAAGTGATTCATTGATCCAAATCGTCGGTGTTAGTTGGCGCAGAGACAACTCGACATCGGAGTTCAAGACGAGTGGGGAAGTTAAAGCTCTTTATCAGATTATGTAAAAAATCCTTTATGATTATTTCACCTCGCTAGAGAATGGTTTACAATATTTGTAATTTGCGCGACTTTGTAATTCTAGACTTCCAAATAAATATTGTAGCGAAGCAGCCACAGAAACCCGTGTCCATTTACCCTCAGGCATAAAAATTTCTTCATATTTTAGGGGGCTGGCAAGTGAGCGTATTATGATCTTAAATGGCCGCAATGATTGGTTAAGACCGGTGTTTAAGACCGAATGAAAAGGTGTGAATAGGAGACGCACGCGTCACTCTGATAGAACCCGGTAGAAGATCATTAGCTTTTCTTTCATTCATGTACACACACAAAAACACTTCAAAGTTTATGACACGCCCCACGAACAATACAGCCTTTTGACGACCCTTTAAACTTACAACTTTGACCTGTATCATTGCGTCGTCCTGGTAGGTACCGTGCGGTGCCGTGGAACCACGGGATGAACAGACGGGAATGGATGTTACCACATTCTATTTTGCCGTGGGGAGAGCGCTTTGGTTTCTGCTCACACACCCGATTGACAGCGCCATAATTGGCTAACTGTGCGGTGATCTTTTGATGGTCACACTAATTTAAATACGTCGCCACTCTGACGCCAGGGTCATGACGTCATCGCTAAAGTAAATACCCCCAAATTGTAACAACTTTGGCGGCCGGATTTTTTGGGGAACCAGAAATTCGAACCATATCTATTACTAAGATAAATATGTTTAATGTGCAATAGTTTCTCGAAGTGTCTGTTGCATTCTTTGAGAAGTTATTGTTCTTCTTTCTTCTTTTGCTTTGAGACCCCACTCATCATAGAAGTTAGCAGACAATAAAAGTTGCCCGTGGTCCGATGTAGCCCATTCTCCAAGACTTGACAAAGACGAATCTGTAACTGTTTGTGACTATATTGACAACTAAACGATGTAAACAATCATATAAGTAAGCCCCATTGTTGAATAATTTATAAATTCATTTAGATAATTACTTCTGCACTTACGCATTGTACTCCAGTAAATTATTACAGACGTCCGTGCAGGGGTCTCAGTTGGCCTCAAGTCAATATGCACGGGGGATAACCACCCAACCCATTTACATTGATTGCGCCTCTAAAATTAGACCTACTACTTCTAAGGTTGTACATCCAAAAATAATAGCATTTAATTTCTAGTCTTGAAATAGTTAATTTTCCGGGAGTACGTCGACTGTAATCCGAATTCGCGTTTCGATAACAGCGGGTCGAGTAGTCAAATCCCGGAGGCAGCAATCGTGAATGGAGGAATATAACCGGCGTTTTACATACACGCACGGGCAATAGGCAGGAAAATGTCGGTTTAATGCTCAGATCAACCCCTGACCTTGTCGCTTTCGCGCTCGATTTCAAGTCGTGTTTTCAAAGCTGCGCTTCGGTGATCCACATCGGTGCCTTCGATGCAGGTTCGCTGACGGACGTATCCGCATTGCAACGTCTAACTTTCTAGTGTTGTCTTAATAATGATGCACTCCGTTCTTTGGCAAATCTTCACTGCTCGAAATGACGGACGAATTTTATCGACCACTGTTCGACAACAGCCTGGCAAAACTGGATCGAGTGAGCATTTTAAAGCTGTTGAAACCAGAGAAACTTTTCACTCTGAAAAGGCGGGTCTACAATGGCTTTGCAGCCTTTGACCGCTTCAAACGTGAACTTGAGAGAACGGTTAAAATAATTTTTTATCGAATTCGGGACGAGGAAATTCAAAAGCAAATTGTACATGTTCCTTTTTACATCACGATTTTCAATGTCGGCGAAGGATGGTCGTAATGCATCTGAAGGTGAAATAAACAAAACAAATGAAGTGGCATTGAAAATAATGCAATAACACGAAGTAATTAAACGTGTATTAAACTTTTTAAGGGGGTAAAATTATGTTATTCTATAAACTACACAATGGCAGCGTCATAAATCTTTCAGCGATTCTGCTTAATTTGTAGGTATTTGTACGATCCATGGCGCTAAATGGCCCAATTTCTCATGCTGGCGTGACCATGGCGTGACCCGCTGAATGTTCAAATCCTCCATGGCGTATACAATCAGACAAATATTCTTAACTCGTCTTGTTCGTATCTTGTCTCTGAAGCCTTCTGTCACCTTTGATGTCTATTCCAATATTTTTGTTCTGTCCGTACAAGAGAGTTATTTTTTATATTCATGGAAAATGCGTAGTGTTCGACTAGTCAACGCCATTCTATATTTGGGCATGGCCACGGTCAGTGACCGCGGTATTGCGTGATTTGATTTGACCACTGAATATCATCACTTCAGAATAAAATTCATTTGTCCACAGTAACGTTGCATTTTTGCACAGAGCGCGTTATGTTTGTATAGCTGATACTTGTTTTACAACACACTTTTAAGAAGAGGACGAATGAAGATGGTGTACTTCTTTGCCGGGGCAAAAATAACGAAGTCAGATTTCAAGTTAAAAGCTATCGTCCCTTAAAATTGAAAAAAAAATGCGCGGTGAATCTAGAATCAAGCCATCTGTTTCAAGTGTTGCTGTGCTTGTGGTTTAGCAGAAGTGTATGGTTAAGTTCTAGACTGAGGTGCGATGTCTTGCTCATCCGATAAAATCTCTAATAGAATAAGACGAAGTTCACGTTCGCTTTACTTTGATTAATTTAGAAATTTAAATGCAAAAATCTCCCTCTCTTTGCCAGCTGTTTTTAAAAACTCTACTTTAACCCAGCTCTTTCATGTCATCTCACTGAAAATCAAAGCAAAACTTATGTTTTGCTTTTTTTAAGTAAAAACGCCAGGCATTCCGCACCAATAGCTTCGGTGACGTACATTAACTAGCGAAGAGTTCCCCATTTTTTTGGCAAATCTGCCTTACTATTTTAACAATTTCACGAGAGGGACTGAATAAAAACGACAACTGAATCGGCGCTAATCGCCGACAAACGGCAACCGCGCTGTTTTTCAGCGGCGCGACTGTCAGCTTTCTCAATGTACTACAATAAGACTGCATGGCCACAAGGCATGTCACTATCATTACCATCTGACGGACACTCAGAAGTGCCAAGAACTTATCATTTCCTTTTTCCGACGGATTCATTGCCAAAACTTTACATAATTTTCAATTAAAACCTGAAATCTCCTGAGATGTCTGGTCGGGTTCGGGACTAAAAAAAATCTTTTTAAAATATGTGTATATCGCATTATGGTAAAACCGTTTCTCTCGTTGCAAAGTACCAACCCATATAACCGGGTTTTTTTTACAGGTTGTGTTTCAGCCCTGAAGCGGAATAATCAATTTGTCAATAGATCAAGTGTCGAGAGGTAGTCATTTCGTTTCGAAAACACACTACGCAGTGTTTGCTTTTACACTCAATATAATAGTAATTTTGCGAAGCATATATACAACTCATCCGATTACTTTTTTCTTATGTGTGTGTGTCAGTGTGTGTGTGTGTGTGTGTGTGTGTGTGTGTGTGTGTGTGTCAGTGACTAAGTAAAGCAGCAAGTCTCGCCCGCCTCTGCACAACACCGAAATTCGCTCAAAATAAGCAAATCGGGGGAATATTCTGGGAATTCAATTACTCCTCCCGATTTCACACAAGTGTGAAAAGATTAACTGAATCACAGTTCTTTAATTAATTTACATAAATTACCTAGAAAAAGATAATTGTAACTAAAATCAGTCCATTTACACTCGAAATCAAAAATCATTAAAACGTTCTGGTCGCGGCGTTTACGACTAAACTGAGCACCTTATCAAAAATCAATCTGTGTCTTCTTCTATTTTGCCGTCTTTCTCGCTTAAAATTAATGAACAGTGATTTGTATAATCAAAATACCAGTGTTTTCATTTATTTTTAATCCCATGGATTTTAGTTTAATGCATGGATAGTGGAGTCACACACGAGATGCCGCGGCCATATGGACACTGCACGATAAATCGAACGCAAGCGCCAGCGTCGACGGTCAATATGCATTTTGAAAACAGTCAATACTATAAGTCACCCAGCTTGTCTTGTAGCGACCGTCGGCGAGATTTTTGCTCCGGTTACAGGCAATCCTTGCAGTTTTATGAGTAAAACCATCCAAAATGTGAACAGTCGAAAAAATCCTAGAACAGTCGAAAAAATCCTAGAAAAAAGGTGTTCTTGCCTCTCTTAAACTGTAATAGCGTGATTGTGTTGGAGGGTCTGGGCTGAGCTGTGATTCTACGGCGGTAAGGACTTCATTGACTTCGCTAAATTAAATTCCAGTCCCGCTGTGGATAATTTTTACAGAAAGAAGACCAAACTGACCAATTTCAGTAAAAAATATCATTAGATACGACCTTTAGAAAGGATGCATTTCATTGTCTGCTGAGCGATGGAGGTTTTCGCACCCGATAAAAATCCGCGCGAAACAAACAACACAGAGAAAAGCAGTCTCGTCTGAAAACGTTTCCATGATTAAAATCAGCGTTGCATTTTACGCTGAAATAAACACTACCGGAGAAAATATCATTTCAGCAGGACCTTCATCAGAAATACTTGTTTTAGGCAGTCCTATCGGCTATTTTAATCTGTATAATGAAATGAAACGAAACAAAGGCCACGGCGCCGAAAGCATTCCAAATCTCAGCCTTACTCAACGACACTAGCCTCAAAGTAAAGAAGAAATTGGATGTTCCCAGAAAAAAACACCAGTCACTCTCTTAAATTCTTTGAACTTGAATGCACATTTTGAAATCTCTAACTTTTCAAAATTAAATTTCCAGCTCTAACCAGTATAATTGGTGTCAATAGCGACAGGTGTATACAGCCTGGGCGAGCTACTCTCAACGTAGATTACTCCCTGTTCCTCGCATTGTTTCCACCTCCAGGCGAGTTATGCAAAATTAATCCGAAAATATTTTAAAATGCGATTTAATAGCAATCTTAATTACTAGGGCCAGATGATCCGATTTTACTCCTCGCGGGAAATACTGGAGGAGAGGAGGAGCTGTTCACAAATTGGGATAGCGATGGATAATCATAACCCATGAAGAGGATAAGTGTCAATACGAACCGTCAGATTCAGGAAATAGCGCCCCCTCTTGTCGAAATCCCAACACTTCTTCAATGGCCTGACTCGTGCATCGGCACAAGTACCTGTTATCGGCTGCAAACGAGCTAAAGGTCTGTGAATCAAAACACCTGTGTTCTAAATTTTAGACCTACACAAACGGAGTAAAGTTGGCCAGGGAGATCTCACAGAGCCCACAATCTCGAGTTGAGGAGTCATCGATCCCATACCATCCTCAACAACGAAATTTATAGCAACGACAACCGAGAATTACCCTAAATCATCCGCGATATATGCTGGACAACTCCGGTGGAACATAATAGTAGCTCCGATAGTTCAGCTCCGAAGCGCAAAATGAAATCCGTTGTTACCCGCAAAGAAGAGGAAAAGCAAAAAACAAAAACAGAGATAGTTCGTCAGTTTGAAATTGATAGTGACAAATAAACTGCCAGGATCGCTGGTATAATGTACAAAAATGTCCACCCCAGCGTGAAAATGCAGACAACTAATATATCTTTTGCGACAGCTTGAAATTTCTTTAGTCACAAACACCGTAAGTTTCATTTGATAACGCAACTCGATTTGACAAACTTCCTGCAAAGTAAACATTCATGTTCAAACTAAACGTACATGTTAAAATACTGCTCTGCGGAGCCGTGTCAACACAGAACATTAAATACGTGCTCATAACAATCTAACAAGTTGGGCATCTAGTCAAACAGGAACCACCACGGGGTGATGTTAGCCATGGACTTAAATAAACACTAAACGTTTTTTGTAAACACGGACGGGTTTCTGCGACTGTCATTCCTATGATCATGCAAATATACATAGTGAAGAAAAAAAAAAAAAAAATAACACGTTAAAAATTATGTTGAATGCCGGGCAGATGTTTAAGCCAGCACAATGTGATACACAGCTCGTCGGATTCCCACGCCGCGGCCCTGTAAGCCAACACTTCACGCGGATCTAAAAATGAGTACAAATAGGCGGAGATAAAAGACAGGGGAAGAATATCTTATCTAACTGTAATAATTATAAGGTGTTTCAAGTTTAATCAATGATTATCTTTCCGGGCCTGATAAAGAAATTGACACAAGAGCACGGAGAAGCTCGCGTTCTGCTCACACGACACTTGAGCACGAACCACATTCCACATATGTGCCGATTTCACGGGCAAATATTAGTTCGAATTTATCTTCATTTTTTCTCGTACGTTCTGTGACACGCGTCATCAATTGCGTCACATGATATCGTGAAATGAACACCATATCTGGACAAGGAATCGTGTAAGGAGCGCTAAGTAATATTAGAAGATGTCAGAGCACGACATTATCTGTGTTTCTCGTTTCACGCTTTGTGTGGCGAATGAGATCTGCCTTCTTGATACGGCAATTATCCGTAACGTTTATCTGTGAAATTTAAGACTGGGAAACATGAAAACATCGACCGTATCTCTCGGCTTTTTTTTTTGATATCGTACTCATAACGAGATATGATCGCATCTGGCAAGTGATCATAGAAGGCCATAAAGCTACCCCTAGACAGCCTGGGCTTCGCCAATTTTCATTCGTGAATTCCGCCGTTCATTACTTTGCTTACCGAGATAAGTCCCGCGCCAAAGGTAAAGTGGATATTTAGATCTTGATGGCATGTCATTTTAACGCGATTTTTCGATTTTCTTATTCTTTTCTTCTCCACTTTCAAACGGCATTAATGAATGTTGTCTAGATTATTATTTTTGCACGCTCAACAAGGAATGCATCTCCCATAATTTTGTAATACAATGAATGTTTAATTTTGAGATAATTACTACATCATGATTGAACATCCAAGAAAAGTCCAAGATATACCATAGGAAAATTATTGATTTTGAAAATATTTTCAGCTAAGATTCCAAGATAGGAAAATTATTGATTCTAAAAATATTTTCAGCTAAGAATCCACGATTAATATAAAAGAGGGTATTTATCGGATATGTTTATCGTGAAGCCCAAATATATTTTTACACACCAATTTCTCTATCAACTTACAGAATGTCCAAGAAGTAGTTGCCTTTAAGTTGTACGGCGACGTTTGTACATACACACAAAAACATACACACACACACAAAAAAAAAATATTGGCGCATGCCCGAAGTGTGTTCATAATTTGGATTTTGTACCATTTTCGACAAACTTGTTAGAGATTTCTCATTGTTTTGTTGAAAGCGTTCCTTGAATACGATAAAAAGGAAAAATCAAGATGCAGCGAAAAAATATTCTCGGAGTCCCCATAACGGTGAACGTTAGGATACCATCTACAGATGTTTATCTCACTCAGAAGACGCGATACAGGTACAGCCGACATGTTTCAATTGATGAACCAAAAGGAAGACAACGATAAATGTTCATTTGTACAAGTCTTGTCCGTAATTGTGTTCCTCTGAAGGCTGTGTGAGTGGTTATAGCAAACCGCTCTCAAGAACAGTGAAGGTGTTGACACTAGAGGGCGCCGTTGAAAGGAAGAACCCGAGCTAGCTATTACTTGACGCGTCAAGCTGGAAAGTTTCCGGAGCCGCAATCGAATCTCCGGTGTCGCGCAACGGCGTTGAATGAATATGTCTTGTCCTTCTGCAACCGATCTTCATCAGGTTGAATGTACAGAAAGAAAATCTCATTTTGTAATCTATTAAATGATGTGAGACAAGCAGGAGAAGAAAACATTTCTCTGTGTGCATTTTCAAATACCTTGCCTGCTTTGTGAAAGTAAACGATGTTTGAACTCGGCGGATATGCAGTGTCTATAGATATAGTCAATCAGTGTGTTATATTTGTATCACAACATTATTCTGTTTGATAAACAACGTAATGGGAAATATTTTTTTAAAATTTACGTTAGTATGTGGAAGAATTCATATCATTGTTGTTCACATGATAACGGAAACAGCGGCCGTGACGACGAGCAGTAAAATTCAACTGAGAAGGTATCCGAACAGTACAGAAGTCCTCGCTCGCACTAGCTTTCCGTAATCAAGGAATTTTTCGATTTTTCCGCACCGACGAATGTGAAACGTTACCGAGAAAATAAAAGAAATAAATCATAGCGATATACTTTAGTTTTTTACCTCCCACTTTATGATGAGAAAAGAGAACCCGAAACAAATCTCCGCAGATCAGACCGCCCGACTGTATCGCGCTTCGATAGTACGACCCGAAGGCCTATCGTTCTTGTCTTCGCACCTGATATTAGGAATTTAATAGCAGAGGTGTTCGAACGAGAGCGACAAAAGTAAAAAAAAACACGGAGCACTTAGCTCATTTGCTAACCCGGATTGATAAGAGTGGTTGTACAAAACAATGGTGATTAGTAGATTTCATCGTTGATTTCATGACGTAGATATAGATGGCATCACGTTGTTGGTATCATTAGGACGCTGTACATCACCGTTATCGCTCATAATAATACATATATCACGGCAAAATACCTGATACATTCTCCGCTATCAGATCTTTTTTCTGTCAGGAAAATGTAAATTTTCAAGATGCCTTACCTTCATAAAATAGATGGTCCTTTTTGTAGATGGCGATCGAAAGGCGTTTATAACTTCTGGTTGTGTGTGCGTATATTTTTATGTCGATTTGAACTCCCACTATACGAGCGTGCGTGGTCGATGCGGCTACCTGACGTTCATGCGACGGACTGATTAGCGAAACGGAACATGCGCTTTAAACTCCTGGTGGAGCACAGAGGCTAGGCCTGGGCTCAGCCAACCAACGTGTACGATACTCCGCCCAACTGCACTTGCACGCCGATTTGTTAAATTGTTTGACTATAGGATTATTATAGAAATGTTGCCATTTCGCTGTTGACTCAAGTAATCAGAAAACAAGCGGAATACTTTATCATCCTTCTGAGTAAATCTCCCTACCCAGTTTGTACAGCCTAACTCAAACTCCCAGGCCAGACGGCACTGTTGGCGTACACAGCGGATTTCGGTGTCTTTGTAGAGTGCCGCGACCCTTCTTGTGGAGGAGCTTTCCCGTGTTGTAATCTCCCCTTGGGAGCTGAACTTTCGTGACAAACGTGTCGAAAGATCCAGTAAGACTACCACAAACGTGAAATAGAAAATGAACGTAGCGCTCTACTTGAAATTTTTGCAGATGTCACGATTGTATTTCGCAATTGCTGATACAATTATTGTATTTCCATGCTAGCGTGATGATGGTAAAATTACTTGGTTGATTCTAGCATCGATATAAAAAACAAACCAAACAAGTAAAAGCAAAACTCCAAGCCATACGAACAAAGAAACGATAAAGAAATAATTCAAAATCAATTGAACATAACACTTTTTTAAAAGTTTCGAGAAATTTTCCAAACAATTTATGAATACATCTCTGTGAATAAGTCAAGAAGTGAGGTTTTTCGTCGGCATACTTTGCGAAATACTTCTATACTCTCACAAAGTTGATGATAACTGCCTGCCGCAGAATGCCAAGGGCGCCTGCGCAAGCGGATTTGATCTGTCATTTGGTGAGCGCACACATTTTCAAAATCCCACCTGTCCCCGGCGCCGCCAAGCTATACAGGAATAGCAGAACACCCCATAGGAATTAATATTTAATCATGTGGTCAGGGAACTGGACTTTCGGCGATCCGTGTGGTGTACGATTGTTTGCACAGAGAAACCCGCAGACTGCGGCCGGGTCAATGCTGTTATGCGACACAAAGGCGGTTGCCGGGGAAATGGTAACCATGACGAAACCCAATGTCGCATGTTACATTACATCACCGTTTGGAAAAACATTTGTTACAACTTGCATGGTTTCCCTATGGAAAATGTTATCTTCATTTTCTGAATTATTTTATCGCCCTTATATCTCGTTAAGATGTCAATGGAATCTTCAAGTTATTAGCTACTACACTTCACCGAATCCATCAATTCATCTTCCTATCTCTCTTATCAAAATTCCTCGGAAAATATTTATCTCATCAACATTATTAATTGATTTCATGGTGATAATTTCATATTCTTGTCAACACGATCGTTGTTTCAACACGCCGATGGACAACATGTGCGCTAAATTTTCAACTGTCAAAACTATCTATTACTTCGATCGAGAGCTTTTCAAAAATCCAGTTAAACGCAACTTCAGGTGCGTGTTTGTTTGTTCCAGTGCTTGAAAGAAGTGCGACCCCATCGTCGAACACCTTGATATTCACATGACATCCTATCTATACGTCTCTCGCAGCAAACTTAGAACCCCCAAAAAGTTCGAATTCGCAAGTCAAAATGGGACCACTTTTTATTCGCAAGGGTGAAATCAAAGTCGCAATGCTTTCGCAAAACAAGTAGGATAAAGCTTTCTTTTACTAGTTTAGTATGAATCATTTTGCTGGATGAATTTGTCCTGTGCGGCCCCCATGGGTCGTCTAGATCCGACAGGAAATCGCTGTCATGTTGGATGACAGCCATAATGGTGATGATGATGATGGTGATGGTGGTGGTGATGATGATATCATCATCATCATCATCATCATTATCATGATGGTCGTAGTGATGACGACGACAATTGTTGACGAACACAAACTTAATGATGATAAATTAAGTGTCGATAACAACAACAACAACAACAACAACAAACTCGGTAATGATTGTTATTTTTTTTACTTTTTTCCATCTTAATATTTTTCATAATTTATAATATTGGTTTATCTGATTTATGCGAGTGTTTTCTTAAATGGCCGGATGTTGTTTGTCATTATTATTTACGTGGATGCGTCCTCCTAGATGTTGCTTTCTTTTTTTTCTCCGTATATACGTATGTGTGTATCTGCAAATATCATACAGAACTTATCATGACTGTACCCTGGCTATCTACACACAGCGTACAATATCAATATGATCGGCGTGTCTCGATGCGCTCGATAAATTCGCCATAGGATACACGTACGATCGATCCGCCCGCTGACGTCGCAGCAACAGAAGAGAGCTTATCTCGTTGACCTTGGACGTCACCAAGAACACAATTTCTGCGAACTAGAGAATGACCCTTGGCTTCCACTATCCATTGTCAAACACTTCCACAGTCGAGATACGAAAATGTAATTTTTCAGAATAAACAAAAAAATCATCGTTCCCCGACCTCTTTAAAAATCTGTGATGAATTTGAAAGATGTTTACAGTGACAGAAATTAGGGCTGATCATATTAATGGAGGGGAATCTTGATGGGATGTGAAAGGCATTGGGAGTGTGGTTAATACAAATGTCTGTTTGATATATTGGAATATAAAGGTAATATCAAATAGAAACATAGCAATAACTTTATCGCTTTCGATGAAGGTCGTGTTTGCATTTTACTAGCACACTTAGTGTTTTTGCATTGACATTCTGGTCATAGCAACCGTAAAAAGCTTGCAAGTCCTGCTGCAGATCGTATCTCTGTCTTCGGTAATGGGGTGCGACCGTTAGAAGACCGTAGTACAAACTTCGTCGGCTGGATCTAGCTCACTTTTAACTTTGGGGGAAAAACAGAAATGGTTGCTCAGGGGCTGTATCTTTCGAGCGGACATAATAATTTAACATATTCTTTGTGATAGTACGAATGGGATCTGTCTACAGTATCTTCTGATGATGAATAGTCTGTGATGCTACAGTGAACCTACCACAATGTGAAAAATATCATACAAAAACGATAAAAATTTTGCGCTTCTATCGAAAAGATACAGGTGTAGATCAAGACTATCTTTTTTAAAATTAATTTTGATGTATCATCCTAATTTCAAATTCGGTATCGCCTTATCACACATTTTACTGTCATTTCAGTGTCCAAATGTGTAGCCTCTACCCACCCTTTACTAATATAAAATCTGAAAATATATCAATTTATTAATTTTAAAGGTAAAACTTTAAGTACAAAAAGTCTTTAGTTGGGGTTACTTTTATACTTCTTAAACTTCAAGAAAAGAAGATAATAGGGAAGAGCAAATGATTGGGCTGCTTAAAATCTATTCTGTATGAATATAACGCCAGTGTTCTCCCTCGTTGAAATAAATTGTTGGTAACCACCAGACGATGAATAGGGTAGCAAAATGAATAGCGCTTGTTTGACGAGTTTTGTCTCTTCAAATAAAAGAGAATAGTTTCATTTTATAGCTATAACCAATGGCTTTCTCTGTACGGTTTGTTGAAACAATAGACTTAGATTTGGCGCGCTGTGGCTTAGCCGGAGGTCCCGGTCAGACCGCACATGCCTCGTATACGAGTCCAAGTCCCTGGTTATTATTGGACGACACAGCCCTCTCCATGGACAAACTCAGCACCCAACCCACCGGCGCACGCTCCTGATGTATTGCTCACAGGATAGTGAACTTGACATTTTGTGTAGCATTGATTAATTGTGCCATTTGTGTGTCACGAAGCGAGAGTGAGACTATAGGCGACAAGAGGGGAAATGTATTTGTAGCATCAAAAAGACGCGGCAAAATCTATCTTGAAATCGTCGGTTTGCTAAAAACTACAACTTGTCGATACATGAGCAATTATTCATAAAAGTGCCGACAGACCTCATTCCACGGCGGGGAAAAAGTTGTTTATTTTTATGTTATGACGTTTCTTCCGGATTGTCTTGATCGAATGTTTTGGGCGACAATACTTTTCCAGAGTCGGAATCAAGAGAAAAATGGACAAAACGGAAACGTCACGAATGTTTCGTTTCCTCATTGTTCAGAATTGGGTTGGCGCGCTAATTTAGAGTCAAGTTGCTATACGTAAAAAATATAATATTTCACACGTATTTCAAAATGAGAAAAATCATCTTATATTATTGGGAAAAAGTCAACGAACGATACGACGTGTTCTTATTGCATTGTATACTTGTGACTTCGCCGCGCGCCGTCGCCACTTTGTAAAATAGAGAAATATGCAATACCTGTGTTTGGAGTAGCTATTAAATTTTTGAAAGACTCACAAAACCACAGAAGAATGCCGACGTCACGCTTTCTGCTTAGCAGGTGTTAAAACAGAGGGACAAGCTACCATGTGTTTGGAATTTGAAAATGACACACAAAGCATTTTATAAGAACAATCGGCTTAAAGAAGTTCACAGGTGCATAATTTCTTCCATAAACCAAGTTTAACTTCGTGTATGAACATGTACTTCCAACAGGACTTGCGATGTGAAGTGACAGGAAAAGTGTGCGCAGCTCTGACGTCATAGATCCCGGCTGCATATCGTTTCGTCTGTGACACATGACGCCTAAATATTTATGTAAGTTTGGCAGAAAACGAAGTTTGTTGACATGTCGTCCATGTTATGATAGTGATCATAATGCGCTGGGCACACACGCGGTACGTCTTTGCGTATCACTTGTAAATTGGAGGTTTTTGCGATGTGCCGCTCTCACACCGCGAGCTGGTCGTGGTATATGTCAAGATGAGCAACCCTTGCTTGCTTTTTGAAAATGCGCCATTCTTCCGCCCCCCCCCCCCCCATCACCGTGCCAAACGGATATACCATTTCCGTCGCCCGGTGCTGCTAGGACATCCGCGGGGCTTAACATCATTGCTGCATGCCCGACAGCTGACTCGGAGGCAGGTCGTGCAATAATGAAGTCTACCCGCTGAGTCATAGCGGAGATCTTCATCCCAGTCCAACTGACGCATCGCATCAGAGGCAGTCGTTTCTCATCGCATTTACTCGTAACGCTTGGCTGCCGAACGGAATACGAACCATATGTAACGAGTATATATTTTATATTAAAACTGACTCTTGTCTCAGGGCGACTTCTGTTGCTGTCATCTTGGCAGCCTGTCTGCTTGACGCAAAACACACACGGTGCTGCTTTGCTGTTGACCCGTTAATGGCTTTCACACACAAATATCACGCGACTAAGTTATCGCACAAATAACACTGTCAAGTGTAATACAACAAGGATATGCATTGATATTTTCATAAGTATGAGCGATGCTCTGTCGGCTTCACATCCCGTGATCCGAAGAAAAAAAGAAACTGGTATTAAATGGCTTTACAACTCGCTGTGAGGAGTTATTTGTAAACAATATTGTTAACGTTAACTACTTTTCAATGTATGAGAAACTTGCGACCTTCTGCGGTGCACCGTAATACAGCAATCAAGAAATGAAGACATTAGATTTTTAAGCGCTTATAGGTGTGAATTTCAGACGACAAAATTACAGCCGCTTTCTGTGAAAACACATTATAATGTTTATGTCTTTATATCATTTTTATTTGATGTCGAGAATGATAAAGTGATAATGTGATAAAAATGTCGAATGTTGGACTGATCGATCAATCGATTTTATTCCATGATACCCCTTTAATTTTTTCCTCTGAGGTACAGTAATATATCTAGTATTTTTTTTTAACTTCGGCTATAACATCGGAAATGGATATAGCTTTCCCTATTTATATGTCCTGTCAATCTGTAGACAAAAAGTACAGCAAGTGCCATACTGAATAATATCCCTGGATGAATATAAAAGCAAGCTGGCCTTGAATTCTAAGGGTTATTATTGGTCATCCACAGAATATATATAAATCTTCAGCCTAATTAAGGTCATCAATTGAGTCGGCAAGTTAATTATCACTGTCAGTGAAGGGTGTATAATCTTCACAGAGAAAACTGAAGAGAGATGTGTACCCTGCCCTACTGTGTTTGTCTACGAAGAGTAAAATAAAAAAGCGTCGTTTGAAAACGTCAAAGGACCTGCCAAACTTAGGAAAGGGACTAAGTAAGTGTTCCGTCTGGTGTGATATGATGACATCAAGGAACTGTGTTGTAGAATTCAATCTGGGCTCATTTTACTGGGTAGAGTTGCCTCCTCCTGTAAAACAGTCTCCCATAGTAGGCAAAGAGGTGGCCATTGCTATTACAAATTTCTCGTTGTAGAGTCTTGAACTATCCGGGCGAGCGGCGCAAAGTTGGCCGGGGGTGGAGGGATGGGGGTGAGGGTGGAGCTGATCACATGGAGAGGATGATTCGATCTTATCATGGAGTGTTTTTGAGTTGAATACTCCAGCTACCCAGATACATTGTACTTTGACGAGGCTGTTTTTATCACCAGGCTTTACAATTCTGAGACGTAGGGGTGGTCACATTCAGGAGGTCTGTGCAAACTTCATAAATTGCACTTCAAACGCAGAAAAAAACCCCACCACTGAGTGTTATTCTTTGCGGTATTGCTAAAGAGTTGTGCTACTTCCGAAGCAGTGGATAGCAAACCAGAGGCACAGCACCATTTCCGAAACTGTTTTTTTTTCTCTCTTTTTTCACGTATCTCATCCGGCTAAAATTGCACTTTTTCAAGGGGCAAAGTCACCGGTTTTAGGCATTGAGTTTTTTTGTCAAGTTTGCACTAGTTGAGATGGCGGTTAACATTGGCCATAACCTCGACATATACAGATGGATTGGTCGACAGAAGGTACCTCAAGCCACGCCTGCCGTCAGAACAGATACAGAAAGCAGTCACATAATTGCTAGTATCTAGCACCATAAATAATATGTTAATGAGGTAACGGCTGTTCTCACAACTACAAACCCTCGCCGTACCGCGTGGTTTCATTTAATAATTTTACCTTGTATGGTCAACAAAGCTTGTCTTCATGGTAACTTTTTGGTCAATATTCCATAATTTTAAAAACAATCTTCAAAATCTACTACTTTATTATGCTAGCTAAGTTCAGTATCTCTGCAAACTTACACCCTTATGCTTAGATCGAACAATGCATAAAAATAAAAATAAATAAATAAATAAATAAACAAATAAAAGTTGAGGTGGTTAATGTCTCTAAAAACGATCAATTGGAGTGGTATTGTAAGCCTGATGGGATTAAGTTTACTCTTTTGTTCACCTGAAGCATGCCACTGTATAGAATGTGAGAGATCTGGAGTGGAGGTGTAAGAATTTCAACTTCTATCCACACCTTACGACTATGCTATTTAATGACTCCGAGTTATTAACCCTACATCCATTATTTATGTGACTGAGGCATCCTTCAAGCATTTACTCAATGACCCTTTCGACGCCTTGCTTCTTTTCATTGCAATATTTTTTTTCACCCGAGGCATCAACTCACATCCGATGTTTTTTTTCTTTTTTTCCACTTGCAAAGCGTTCCACGCCAGTTTGTGCGAGCAAGGGGCGGCCAACTCTTCGACGGTGCACCGATATGAAAAGTAGACCGGGAAAGTTGGGTACCTCGGTGTTCCTATTTCTGTAAATACATGTACTGCGTAGAATTCTTTTTTTTTATGGGAGTTGAGTTTTCCCATGGCGGTGAGAGAACATTAATATTAGAGTGAAGAGGCTGTGGAAGAGGATCATCGTTGCATACTTTACAAGACTATTATCTGTAGTTTTCCGTTCGGATGGACATGATCGCCCGACTCGTCGGCAAAACCTGCTGCGCGCTTATTCGAGCGATAGTAAGCCGCGTCATTTCTTCTTCTCTGCGTCATTATTTAGCCAGCGTCTGCCAAAAACTATTACGGCTGAAACTGACGCCGACCGTATTCGTTAGCGTCGCAGTCAATCGAACTGTGTTATCGGGCGGAAAGCCAAACAGCGTCCCCTTATCCCAAATAATTGTGCCGGTGTTTTACGGCTAATTTGACTTCATTGTTTGTTTTGTTTTATTTATTTTTGGCGCGACTTTTTTTCTAGCAATTTTTATGCATTCTTTTGACCGACCAACATTCACTGAACCAGAAATATACAAAGTAAACAATTGTAAGGATGGTTCAGTTAACACTGACAATGTGCTGCACATACCCGTCTGTGTGATCATTTCAGATATCTTCAGACGATTAAAAATTAACAGCCTTTCTGTTTCTTTTCATGCTATTTATGATCTTAAAAATGCCTAAAATTGAAAGCTGTCGGATTTTACAATGTTCCAACAGCTCACACGACTGAGTCTTGACTAAATAAATGGTTACATGGCTCCGCACATGGCTACCGTTGTCGCATATTGAACTGCATTTTGTAACAATTTCCTTTGAGAAAAACAACTGACAAACATTTTTTTCGTGTTCGAGTATTTGCCGTCATCTCCCGAATCACCAAGTCCCTGCATTGGTATGTTGACACTACAGCTCATCTGAATGGTTCGACCGTCGGGACATACCTGCGTTGTATGAGTCTTTGAACTAAAGACTGTGTATGTTCGGCTTGTCCCGCCTGTTTAGTTTGACTGTCGGTTTCTTGTATGCCGTTAAAACGCATTTACGGGCGATTGTCACCGCTGCTGCTGGAATGTCTATACTTTTTTTTTCATTTTTTGCTCTCTTTCTATGTGCTTTGATGACGCCCAATTTCAATCAAGGGAGTCCAGGGGGACGCTGTAGTGAGTGCACCAAATTACTTGCTTTGACGTGACTAGGATGCGGATTCTCCGTCCGGTAACCGTTGTGTCAGCCGTCCTTTTGACGCAGGTTCTTCTTGTCGTGTTCGATAGCGTCATTGATAGCTACTAACTTTCATAGTTTCATTTTTTAAGGAACTAGTTGACACTTGTTTTTTATTTTTTTTCATTTAACTTGCCTCTGCAAACTGTAGCCGGTACTTCGAAGAATCTATTCGAAGAAAAAATGATTGATGGGAAAGGGCACAGCACGAAACCTAACTCACAACGATCGTCGAGTGAAGTCAGGCCCCACTTAGAGTAGCTGACAAAAGCAGCACATCATAAATGTTGAGTTTAATTCACGTGCGCATTTTTTCCCCAGTTCCCAAGCTGTCATTTCAACGCATCACAAAAATACAAGATGGCGGTCTCACTTTAGCTCACCCGATCAGTTCGACTCGTAATAACCTAAGTTTTTTTGCCATGTGCTCCCGAAAGAAGGGAAATGCTTTGAAAGATAATGCAATCGTAAGATCTTGTTGGTCGCGGTGGTTGCTTGCTGGATGACAATTTGAATGCTGAAGTTGTTATTATTATTGTATCAATTTCATCGCGGACACAGAGACACATTGTCCTCTGATTGGGTGAGAGACAGACGGGTGTTCGTACGTCACAGGGTCGACGATAAAATAGTTAATCACGAGGCTGCTGTTGTATGCGGGCCAACATAGCCATATAACATGAAATGAACAACGCCATATTTTTTACAACCGCTCATGTGCGTATCATTGTTCTATTTTGGCATGCCTATCACGTGATACGCTCAGCTGATAATATTAGAGGAAAAGGCCTATATCCTGGCCTCGATCATTTTAAAGAGACACGGGCCGAATAAACTCTAAGAGAAAAAACTTGTGTTGAAATATGGGGATTGAAATGGTGTGTTATCCTACAAAGTTTGCAGTTCATCATTGGTTGGCTTAGTTTCGCACTGTCGTTTCGCACGCAACGGCAGAAAGTCATCAATGTGTTCGTTTCAGATGTGTAACGGATGAAGAGAAAAGTTGTTAAAAATCTTTCACAATAAGTACGCACATGGACGTTACCGTTACACAAGTAACATGAATTTTAATGACATTTGACACTTTGTTCATTATCTTTTGTAGTCTTACACAAGATTACATTATTAATAAAAATTGACATAGCTGGCACGATAATAAGTCAATTCAACACAAGATTTCTCCTGTATGTATGTATGTATGTATGTATGTATGTATGTATGTATGTATGTATGTATGTATGTATGTATGTATGTATGTATGTATACTTTAATTAGGAGAGGATTTACTTCGCATGGAAGTATACAACACAGAAACATACATATTTACTTATACATACCACGTGTTTTTACATACACATACATGCATATATATATATATATATATATATATATATATATATATATATATATATATATATATATATATATATATATATATATATATGCCGCAGTTCAGCAGAACATGCCGCAAATAATATACATGTATGTACTGGTAAGTAAGTAAGTAAGTTAGTACGGAGCTATCTAGCTATAACATGAGAACTGCTTCTTCAGAGAACGCCAAAGTGTAAGGTTTTGTTGACCAAAAAATGACGCAATTGTCTACGTCATTGGGCAACTCTTGAAAGCAACTTGAAAATTTGATTTAGAATATTAACGAGATAAAGTGGACAGGGATGGTCCTCCAAAGACCATAACAGAACAGGTCTCATGTCGGTTGGTCTCCACTCAGGCAGAGATATGCGACGTGACAGCCCGGAGCAACACAACGGTTCACCTATTCTTTGTACATTAGTGATGTTTTTCTGACTTAATATAGTAGAATATGTCTCTAATAAAGTGGGGTTTTACTGGAAAATTACGCGGTGTACAACGTTGCGCTGTCGTTTTCTCTGGAGCTAAAAAAAAACTCGTCCCAATTCCGTTGAGGGAATGAAAGGAAACGAAGAGGCTTGACTGTACTGGAGAGCCACATGGCGACAGGGGGCGACTCAACGCTGTATAATTCGACTAAAAAATTTCATAGCTGCTCGATATAATGATCCAATTTATTAATAATTTCACGCTTTCTCCTTTTGAGATGAGTATAGTGACGCTAGGGTGATTTCCAAGTTTCACGCCAAACTTCACATACTAAACTGCCTGCTTTTGAGCTCTGCAGCTGTTGCCTGCAGGGATTCGGCGCGAATTAGAAAGACTGAGCAGAGCGGCTCCCCCCTTTGAGGCTTGCTAAAGGGGAACACGCGACAAATTCAGCAGGAAGAAAAAAAACCAGGCAAATTATTAGAATAATTGCCTTAACGTTCCGGCTATACCTCGGCGAACACGTCATACAACATGTCCCCGTGTTTTCCGTAGGCCTGACCAAGAGACTATCCAACCGCGTCGGAATAAAGAGGGAAAAAATTCAGTTTGTTTTTCTGAAATAACAACATCGATAACGTCACTTGACGCGACATTTCTGAAATCCACAAAACAGCACGTTTAGGTCAAAAGTTGGCAATTATACAAGCTCCAACTTTGGCCTTGCCAGCGTGTAGTAACGGTGAAAGTCGTCTCATAGCCAAGCTAAGAGTCTACAGCGTCGGGGACTTAGAAATAAAAGCGAATAGTAATTGTGGAACACGTGACGCTGTTGGAGTTTATATGAAGGGCTTCTGCAGTGGAAGCGGTTATCTGTCACGGTACAAGAATCAGAGGTGTCGATGGAGGATTTATATCATCTGCCTCGCTAATCATCGGAATAGTTGAATACTAAATATCATTTATGATTCCGATGAATACATGGGCAAACACGTCATTTATAATTACATTAAGCAAAAGCAAGATACTCGAATTGGCCAATGCCAACTTTCCGGTGCCTCCACAGCAAATCCCCGACGAGTCGTCAGTGTCCTTATCTTTCCGTGCGACCAGAAACGGACCGATGGTCCCTAGGCATCAATCGCGATGAAGTTTGCGAAGTAGACTAAGCGTGTCCTTTTTCTTGGGCACACAGGGTGTAGTAAATTTGGAACTTTCTATACTTCAACGGATGGGCACCTGATTCTGATACGCTTCTAAGCCCATGAACGGAACTCCGCTGTCAAAGCTTTAGAAACCCCCTGCCAAATTTGTAAATTTGTACACGCCCAGTGTTTACGACTATTTTCAACGAAGCAGGTGTTTTATGCTTGTCAAAGAGGCCCATGTTTTCTTTTTGGGAAAATTAATTTGATTTGAAATTAACAAATCAGCCTTTACCGGGAAGCCGCAACAGGAATACATCCCGCAATAATACGGATGCTAAATTGATTTTGCGAAGTCAAAAATAAAACCTGACTTCGTTACATTGTTGGTTTTTTCTTTGCCCTTTGTTGTGAAGGGTTAATTTTTGTGTCTGTTTTCTCACATTTGAAGCACCGCTACTTTTTTATTAAATTCACTTTTCTCCAATCATTCTTGGACTGCGTCGTTTTCAAAAAATCCAGAAATCGAACTGTATCTCTGGTTAAATTTCTATTTCAAACGGCAGTGCTCGGAAGGGGACAATAACTACTCGTTTTAAATGATTCTAGTCGTTTGGTACATTGAAATGTGCACCACATTGGCAAGATCCCAACGCGCTCCATTCTCCAATGGTTTGATCAATGTAATATACATTAAGAAAGACAAGATACAATTATGATTGATGGCTGCTGTATGTGTAATTATTTTGATTTTTATAGTTTTCTTTATTTACATTCCCCGAGGCGTCATTCTTTGTACAAAGGCACACACGGACCAAATTGCCGCAATGGAGACGCAGAACGCGAGCTCGGTCTTAGGGTACGTATCTCGGCGGACCCGCCCCGCTTTGCAGACTTTGGTCCGGCACACGATCAAGTCGCTCCAGTGGTTCGGTCGGTACACAAGCTGCAAGCGTTGCCCATTTACAGATACGTTAATCTGAAAGGGGAGACAAGTTTCCCGCACCCGTATAGCGCACAAAGAGCTGGAAGTTCCACCTCGACCTTACCAAAATGGGGCATTATGGAATGGCAACACACCCTAGTTTTGCAGGTGCACGGTTTTTGTCTCAGCTAATAGGCACGTTACACTTGGAACCTGGTGAAAACCAAAAGAAGTGCCTCGCCATAGTGTCGAGTAATGATTAACAAAGTGCGGGTAGAAAAAAAAAGCTTACAAAGTTCTCTCCCGTCGTATAATGAAATATACATCGTGTAGTAAGAGTCGCTTGTTCTAAGGCACTATAATTACTGCGCGCCAAAGTAGATTTTCCAGCTCTTCGTTGAATTGCCTGGTCTAGAGCTCGGCACTGCAGGTGCATGGACATCGCCGATCTCGCCCTGACTTCTGTGTTTGCTAATTGCCCGGTGTAAAATATTTCTTTGTTGTATTGTCAATTTAAATAAAAACCAGTGCGGTGCGCGCATTTAACAGGCCCGGCGCTGAATCCGCTACGCAAATAGTCTTGACGCAGAAAGAAAAGGAAAAGGAAGAAATGAACCAACAAACATGATTCAGTGGATCATTTGAACTACTCCGCCAGGGCTTTTCAATTTATTCGATCAGTGGAAACAAACAGACTACATTCAGAAAGAGGGCTCTAATTTAGATTAAGCTATACCTCCATACCTGAGAGAATTCGATCCCAACCATACTTAAGGTTATTGAGGATACAGGACATTTTAGAAGAAGTCTAAATGCGGATAAGCGCCGAGAGACAAAAAAAGCGCGCCAGGCAAAGTTAATTTCATTTTCGCCATGGCGACGCGGTACTTTAGGAAAACAACTATCAATTTGCTGAGAAACTGCCGATACACTTGCTTTCAAACCAGTATGACTAATCAGAATCAAGCGTTAGGAGTAAAACAATGAAAAACTTAGTCCCCTAAATGTTTTTCCTTACAGTTTGTCTTCACTCGCACGCTTCTGAGAAAGGTGAATGGCCGGCTGTAACTTGTCGATTGCTTTGTTTCTGGAAACCGATTACTCTTGCGCGCGAATAGTTTTGTCAAAGCTGGGCACCCGGAGAAATATTTAAGTGCATGCATTGGTTTTGTTTTTGAAGGATTCTCTTGTATTGTTTTGTTTTTCTGCAGCGCGATGTCCTGAAGAGGCTTTAAACCACTGTCGACTTCACAAAGACACTTGCTCGGACCGCGTTGAGACCGTGAGCAGAAGCCGCCAAAACAGGTTGTTCGGTTCCTCCACTTGGAATGAAATGGAGAGGGCTTTTGAGCGTTTAAAAACGATGAAATTTGCCAAAACATCAACGTGATGCTTTTAGCACAATGAATTATTAAAGAGAGAGGGGGGAACTGCGACGATTTCTCAGTCGATGCTTGTTTAAAACCCAAAACCGTTCTGTGCCCGCGGAAAAATGAGCGCGAAATTGATCGCCCAGCGCACGGTGATAACCAACCTACTATCCTAGCGACCGAAGAATTGAGAAACCGATAGAGAAAACGCGACTTATAGAATTCCTAAGGACGTGCGATTCGTCCGCTGTGGTGACTTTTTATACATTTTAAAACTTTAATCGAATTTCACGGTTTCATTGTCAATTAGGCAAAGTTTGAGCGCACTCTCAATTCTTGTTGTCACGGGAACCCAGAATGGATTGCTTAGAAAAACGAAAGATGGGGCGTCAATTGTTGTACTCGGCGAAATCGTACATAATTTATGAAATTTAAGAGTGAATAACTTAAACACTAAAAGCTGAACGAGTCTGCTCGAATTTTCAATTTTTGTTTACAGTTAAGGTGATAATATTCGGGAGTATAGCTGAGAGCGGCGGCCCACCCCTCTCGTCATGTCTTATGGGCGTCTCTTTCTGTTTGCTCGCTGTTAAATAAATCTATAAATTCGGCCGCCATATAATCTGCTTCTTTGCCTTACCTTCATGTTTACCCGCACACAGATAGATAGATAGATAGATAGATAGATAGAGAGAGAGAGAGAGACAGAGACAGAGACAGAGGGGAGGGAAGGAGGGAGAGAGAGAGAGAAGGGGAGGGAAGGGAGAAAGAGGTGGCGAAGAAGAGAAAGAGGGGACGAAAAGGTATAACAGACGTCATGTGAGAACAACAACCACCTTAATGAAAGTTTTTAAGCAAAAAACAACTCCGCGCGTAAACAGTAGTTCATACACATTTTCACAAACTGATGTCTGTAGAATCCTCAGAGTGCAGACGTAAAATGCTAGAACCGGAAAATACTAACTTCCTGCTTTAAACTGTTGAATTTTAAGGTTTACAATAGTCTCAATGAACCGAGAAAAATCGTATCTCGAGAAATTGTATTAATGTAAACAAAATAGCTAATCTAGTTTAGATAATTTTTCAGAGGAGTAAAGTTTAGCCTCGCAAGTTATGCTGAGCACGCGCGCCATGTGAAATTGGACATGGGTGATTATGCATGATGATGGGATAAGAAATGTGACATTTTTTCTTATCTGATATTTTTTTCTCAGCTTCAACAAACACGGCCGGAGATTACTGCAAAATCATTTACAAATGTACAATATGTGTTTGCAAAGGAAGAATGTTGTATCATGATCTTGAACAAAGTATAAGCGTCCAAAAGGATACCCTCTGGAAGATAGGGACGAAGTTTGTCTCTGCAAGTTAATTGCCAATAAAGATGATAAAATGTCAGATGCGATGAAGACGCCCGATATCATAGGTTGCGCAAACAGAATTTCACACCATTTGAAAATGATAAGCCAGCAGTCGTGGCTAAATTTGATCAGATTTCGTCGTTTTACACCAAGAACTGTGACGCGAAAAAAAATGGGCAACACACTTACCGTCAAAATAATTGAATTTGGTGGTGAGGGAGGCACGGTACAAGTCTGATCCGGGTCCCGATCTTCGCTTTCCACAAGTGGACTCACTCTCGCGCTCCGTGTATCTCTCCACTGCGGTTATAGTGGGCAAGGCTTTTATGCTGGCGCGTGTCGACGACGGCCCAGTCCTGCATAATAATGAGAAACCGGTTCGAAGTGAGACACAAGCAGCGTAGCTGGTGAGCTTTTATATAGCATAGGAAATACAAGACAAAGCAGGTTTCAAACATATCGTTGTCAAATGTACAGGCGTTTGCATGGTGTTATTATTCAAGAGTACCCTATCCCTCTATAGTTTTGTTGGTATAGACATCCCAACAATGCGCATATTCAAGGGAGACCGGCGGAGTATAAACCACCGCTCGGACCCTAACAATCACTGGAAAAAAAGTTTCAAAATATATTATTACAATACTAAAACTGTGGAATTCTAGATTCTATCGTCAAAAATTCAAATCGGTGACTACTTTTATCGATGGAAAACGTTGAAGAGGTTTTTCGCGGTGCAGATTCTTTTTTTCTATATTTTTCCACAGTCCCTCCACAAAATGTGATTTTTCTCATGTCATAAAAAAACTTTTGTATCAAGCGCCAATATTTTTTAATTGAAAATAGTCGAGAATTTCTTTGAATTGCTCCGCCGAATCGACAGGGGAAAGGGAAATTGTTTTTCCTTCTTTGCAACTTCGAAGGAACTTTCCTGGATTGATCGAAAGCGCATATGCAAACTTTAAGCGCAAAAATTTAAAGCCATACAGAATGCGCCCTTCTGAAACTTAAATATCAAATTAATATTTAGAGAATCGGATTACAATCAATTGACGAATTTGAAGTCAAATTGGCGATCGATAAATTCTGGGCCGACGATTTTCGGGCGAATGGCCATTTCGGAAGTGACTTACGAGGCATTGAAGGGAATTAGCCATGCAAATGACAGCGGTCGTGTTTGTATCGAACGGGTCCGTTGTTTGGACTTGTTTAAATGTTTTGATCGCAGACGCGCGGCACAAGTTCGATGTTCACTCGCTGCGGGCGGGCATTTTTACGGCGTGCCACTCGGCAGAGCCGCTCTAGATTTGGCAGAGAGAGAGAGAGAGAGAGAGAGAGAAAGAGAGAGAGAGAGAGAGAGAGAGAGAGAGGGAGAGGGAGAGAGAGAGAGAGAGAGAGAGAGAGAGAGAGAGAGAGAGAGAGAGAGAGAGGGGGGGGGGGCAAAGGATGGTAAAACTTTGTACTTTTTCTCAAACGTCAATCGCAGTGAGTATCAGCCGACTTTTATCGCCGCATCCAATTAAACGGGAAGTTTTTCTCCTCTGTCGATAAGGTAATCCACTGAGGCGTATCCGAGTGGTTTGACAGAGATGCTGTCGTTCAAGCAAGCCACTGATTCCACTTCTCAAAGTCGACAAATATTCCCAAACTCCTAATGCCGGCAATGGAAATGTCATGTTAAATATAGGGAGCTGCCACCTCCGTAAGTGGTAGTCACTACTGACACTTTGTAATCTTTAAGACATTTTCAACTCGGGACTGCATCTGACACCCTGAGGTGACGACCGCACGTCAGGTGCCACCGCACAAATAAAAAACCGACTTGAAATGCGGAATTCCCACATCGCTTCTCCGGAATGGAACGGATCTTGTCCCGCATAACACCAGGTATGACGGAGCGAAAAGTAAAGTAACAACACTTGTTTGATATTTGTCATTTACCTATAACAGTCGGCAATATCGACAACACGGCGAGAGAGTCGCATTCTCGGACAGACGGGACACGATTCTCATTTCCAGTGATCAATCGGTGGAGCATACGTACAAGCGTCAGCGGACACGATTCGACCGACCAATCGATTCGACGCTTTACCACTTGTTTCCCCCAACGGCCAACGAAGAGCGAACCGTCCAGGGAATTCTCCGCAGATAAAACTTTTTTTCCCGCTCCCCACGCGCTGCAGCGGTATAATTGATTGCCTCACTGTCTATTTACGGCAGTTAGTGTTGGTTTCATATGAAATGGACACACTTGACATTGTCAACAACAACCGACATCGGAGACAATTACCCGGCACTGGCGTTGCTATCTCATCAGTTTCATCCGGAAAACGATCCATTCTCACCTTACAAAAGACAGACGACAGCATCCGACCAACTCTCAACAAATTCTCAACACTAAGAGGCCTCTACGAATGAGCCAAATCGACTTTAAACCACTCGAATAGCTTAACACTCCGAGTACATATCAGCCTAGCCTTTTATTCTCTAACCGTACTTGAACTTGTTTCAATAGCTTTCCCTTTCTTAACACTTTCTTTGCGTGGGTGCGCAGAGGGAAACACTAACAAAAAGTTAATTTTACCACATTGAAATCAATTAATACAGACTTTTATCGTAAACCTTTTCGGTGATTCATTTATCTTCTGTTTATCTGCGTTCTAGGCAGGTTGTTTATGTTTTTTTAGATTCAAGAATTTTTAAAACTAGCAGTTTTCCCGATGCGTGCGAGCTCTCCTATGCAACAAAAGTTAGAGATTTCACATCTCAAAGAAGAATATAATAATATGAAAGATAACTTGAAGCAGTTTTGTTGTCAGAGGCATTTCAAAGATGAGGCCTCTGTCTTCCAAACAGCGAAACGAGTGCCGGAGAAAAGTAGCAAAAATAAGAAGCAAAACAATTTCGAATCGTCATATTCACGAGTTAAGATCGAAAAAAAACTTCTTCGTACAAAAAAATCCGTTTACCGGGGAGAAGATAGATAAAAATAGTTGAATATATTTTTAAAAAAAGTTTACATGGCACTCGCTGCGTATTGTTTAACCACTTTCACAAGAACCCGGACAATTCAAACCTATGTACGGTATCACCGGGGTGATGACAAAACACACGGACACAACACAAACCACAAAGCAGCAGTTTCTTCATTAGAATTGAAAAGCCACCAGTCTCAAAGTTCAAGGGATGATATACAGCACTCCTGCGTTCATCAGCGGCTGGCATGATGATGATGATCAAAAAAAAAAAAAAAAAAAAAAAAAAAAAAAAAAAAAAAAAACTGCCGGTGCTCGGGCGCATTTGAATATACTTATCACTTGGTAATAATGCGCATAGAAACTGGTGATTATTTGGGGTCACTATTTTGGCGTAGAGCGCACTTTGAGGTAGTTTATGGCGAGCCGGGCGTTCCCTATTGTAGTCTGTCTGCCTCCGGGCTGTAAGGTATTACTGCTAGACTTCATGGTTTTTGTTTTGTGTCAGTCATTCGAGAGCTAGTATGAATGACACCCATATGCAGGATAATTCAATTTTTCAGTTAACTTATTTATCTTACAATACGCATTGTTTACGGACCCCCGAAAAGACTCCCCTAGCGCACTCCACAAACTTTCCACTGCTTTCCTGAAGTCCTTGAATTGCGCGCGCGCGCAAAAGCAACTTTCCGCACTCGAGGTAAAAAAAAAAATAGCGCAAAAAATTATTTTGCACGGGGTATAAAACTTCCGCGGGGAACTTTATCCGTCATGAAGGATGGAATCAATACGGCTGAAAAATATCGCTAAAGGAAACCGTACACCATCAATCAAGAAGAAATCGACAGCGCAGCTACATGAAACGGACACAGGCGGAGAAAGGTGCGTCTATGACTTTTTCATAGGCTCTTACACGCGTCATGCTCATTTGCATGACAGTGGTCCGCAGCAGGTGCCTGGACGGGATCAGACCCCGTCACTTGGAGCTAACAATAATTGCACAACGCTATGAGTTATGCATGCATGTGTTCAACAAGTAACATCAACCGGCCAGCATTCATTAACCGTATACGTCTCCAATTTTCCACCTCATCAATATGGAAAAAAACAAGTCGAATATTGCAGAAAGAAATTTTCGTCCAAAATCCAAAGAAATACACTTTAGAGGACGATAAAAAGCAATTTTCGAGGAAAGTGCATCAAACACTGAATTATAAGTATTTAACTAATTTAGAAAAAAAATCCCAACTTTTGCTTAAAAGTTGATGTGTTGCGGAGAAAGTTTTTTCAAACTCATCGTAACTTTCATCTGTTGCTCCAGTGTCCACCAGAACATCTGTACGAGAATATTTTATGGTCCACAGAGACCAGAGATCTTTTGATTCGCTACTTATAAGTTTTTGAATACTTCAAAATTACATTTTGTCTATTTTTCGCTTTTACTCAGCATTTTATGGATGAGATAGATATTTTATGTTTAATAATTGCTGCCGTTATCAAGATTTTTTTTGTCATGGTAGCTGCCAATTTTTTTATTTTGATCAATCGCTGGCCATGTTTATTCGACAGTAACTATCACATGATTCGGTGAGGCACCAGTCCCTAAGATTACATAGCAGCAATGGTTTGATTAATTCATTGAGTGGATTTATAAATTTTCTTGAACACTATAAATTTCGTCAACATTTTCCCTTCCTCCACGTGCTCTGGTGCACAAATGACCTCAAGTGCCCCCGTGTGTCTGATCAAAGAAAATTTTAGATGCCTTATTTTTTCGTTTCCAATACAATATTTTGGTGCATTGTGTCCTTTTGTTTGATGACATTACAAGTGGCGGCACATATAAATTGGGGCACCTTTAGCAGGCGGTAATGGCGAACACGTGTGGCTCTGTCGGTCCTTTCTTTGCGTTTCCAGCAGTGCGGTTTGCTTCTTTACACGGGGTACAGTCGCTCGGACCACTTAACCCATGTGCACTGCCGCAGAGCCTTCCGCACACTCTTGCTACCAGAAGCGACCAAAGGGCACCACATCGTTGTCTCCGCTGTTACTTATTTACACTCAGGTAGCGAGTATTTGCTTTGTCATCGCGGTCTGTTTATTTTGAGCGACCCAGTCAGTGGCTTTCATTGAAGGCGGTCACCAATGAAAAAAAAAAGTTCCCCGCATTTTTTCAAAGCAACGTAATTATAGCATGATTGTTGGATAAAGAAACTTTTTCGGAAATGCAAAATAACAAACTTTGGTGTATAAGTACAAAAGAAGCGGTTTTTTTTCAATGTTGTGAGTATATCCTTTGTATTGTTTTTATTTTATAAACTTTGTTGCCGGCGGCTGCCGCAGATCTTAACAATAATACCCTGCTTGTTCTCATTTACACCCTACGAATCCAATTCTTTACATAGGGGAAAAGTACTACCGGCGAGGGAAAAAAGTACATATAAGATTAGCGCAAAGAACATGACTGGTAGTGAAAAAGGTGACCAGTCACTATGGCGAGCGGGACTTTGGTAAAGGCCACGAATTATGACTCTCTCTGTATTTTCTTGTTTCCTCCCCTCATGAATCCAGCATTGAAGATGGCTAAAGTTGACGACAAATGACCACTGCAGCAAATTTCTTTTCAGGTCCCAAGAAACTACTGAGGCTATGAAGTCATTTAAAAAAAAGCGCGGCATATTTAAACTGAAAGTTAATCAACCTGTGTTGCGATTTTGAATCATGGAATTTATGGGAGTAAGGCACCATCTGTAAAAGTCGGTCTGGATTAGGTACAGCGGATACGGTGACGTCGGTAGTGCCATATAAATGTCCGTGAATCTGACCTCTGCCGCCCTAATCGACTTAATGCCAACTGACTAATAAAAGCCGAGGTTATCCGCAAAAAGCCTTCTGAAAACACAGAATAGAGAAAAAATCGATCTGTTCCAAACCAGGACAGCCAGAAACGAGAGTTAAGGATGGAAAACCCGGTCAAAATCGTGGAATTGATTCTCTGAAATGTGTAAACAAATTGCGGTCGGACAAATATTTCGCTTACGTCGTGTCGGAAAACGTTGCCGCAGTCAAACCTTCAATGAAAAGTCACCAGCTTACCAGATTAAATGCTTCGATGCGTCAGTTTCGAGTCGACAAACCAGAATTAGACCTCTAACAAGATTCTATCTCTGTTTGCATTTTACCCTTTTCATTTCGGTTCCAGGTATTGTGTGCTCGCGCTTTTTCCCCCTTTAAGTAATGGATTCCGTAACGACACGTATTGTAAATTACAAGAACTGCGTCAGATCGATTCGGAAATGCGATAGTTTACAATTTCTGGCCTATGTGACTTGGATTTTTATCTCTTGTGCCAAGGTATTCAATTCGATAACATGAGGCATTCTTTAAAATTATAGTACCTATTTTTTCAATAATAATTTATATTTGATAGTTGTGTAGCTGATTTCTTTTCCAAAAACCTAAACAGACAATATTCTGGCAGACAAAACACTATCGAAATAGCGAGCAATATCACATCGGCATTTCAACACTGCTAATTTATTGTTTTCAGTCAAAAATGTTTGAAAGAAACTACAACTTTTTTATGTTTAGTGAAACCATCGGCCCTAAAAATGTCATTCTCTTCGAAGTGTGTCCGCCGATCACTTTAATCCCATGTATGTATTCCTGAAGTGAACTTTGACCCAGAATACGATCGTTTTCCTCTCAACAAAGTGTCCTCATTCAATGCTATCAACCGTCGTTATCGCCTTCAACATTTATTCTTGGGTTTTTTTTTTAGATTTTTCTCCGAGAACCTCTTATTCACTGCATCAACCTGCGTGTTATTACATCAAATATATGCTATGGCTTGCGTATGTACGCGCATTATCAGTTATTGATGACAGAAACGGCCGAATGTGAGGAGGACATACAAGCACCCTCAATTTAATTTCTCCGTGCACTACACGAGGCGCGATGTCAGATAAGGAGACTCAATTCATGTAACTCTACACACCGGCCTGGGTAGCAGCAATTCCGAGATAAGGGTCGCGATAATTACATAAATATTGTCTTAATAAGCGAAACGAAGTATTGATCGTGTTATTATTACCCAGACCTCGTTGCCTATATTATGGCGGGGGCGCGACGGATCAGATCGCCGACCGAGCGGGTGATCTGGCAGCCGATGTCGGCGATAGGTAACGTGTCAGCCGGGATCGTGTCACAACGAACGAAGAACAAGGTCTCCATCCAATTTGCAGATTGATATAGGAGTAGCCAACCCATGTCCTTTATCACCGAATGAAAGACAAGGGTTGTGAATGCGCGTTTTTTTCCCAGAAAGCCCATCAAGCAGCATTTCCAAGCGTCGGTTTGTACTGTGTATGCTTCCGGTTGCTCATGTTGGTTGCTCTGTTATGATAACTTAATTTGATCGTATCGACGGTGTTTAACCCGGCGGCTTACAGCGTTTAGAGCGGCAATCAAATAGCTGAAAAGTGCGCATCTATATTGGTTTACCATGACACATTGATTCTTCAGCCCCAAGTCTCTCTCTAACAGCTATATATTGGCGAAAGAATAGAATGCCCAACCTGTTTTCAAATGCTCGAAGCAATTCTAAAACTACCGGGATATGTCTGGGGAATGCGTCCTGGTTTTAGGAATTATTTTGTTGCACTGAATTTCTGAAACTTTTGACCGTGTGTAGCTTTTGGAGCTCAAACTTGAAACAGTCTCCTTCTCGCCTAATAAAAAGTGAGTCATTAATACATACATCTTTTTTTTTCACTTTAGCTCAATTTGCAAAGATCGACTGTTCTCGAACTCGAGTACTCTCATCCATCATGCCTCCCTTGGGTTCATTCTGAATTTGAGAATCCAAATTAATATCATTCCTAATAATTCATTATCCTTGCTTTGGAAAATCTGACCGGCGTCACACGATGATTATTATTGTTAGCGAGTGTTCTCTCTCCTGAGCTCAGTCCCGACAGCGACGTGCCATCACTAAGTATGGTTTGTAATTTTTAGAATTTTTTTTTACACTGTCATTGTAACCCTCTTGCAGAAACAAAAAGAAATGCA
The DNA here is from genome assembly GCF_041260155.1 of Ptychodera flava. Classification (NCBI taxonomy): domain Eukaryota; kingdom Metazoa; phylum Hemichordata; class Enteropneusta; family Ptychoderidae; genus Ptychodera; species Ptychodera flava. The sequence continues at coordinate 32,729,031 of NC_091933.1, forward strand.
CAATCAAATCCCGGGTTTTGAGTGCCGCGCTCGAACACTGCGCGTCCGAACCAATGCATAAACGATGTCGCCCGTCGTTACGTTTAAATAAGAGGCGAGCATGAATCATTATTATCTGCGATGATAGAGGAGTTGAAGGTAATGAGAAGTAATGGTGAATGGTTGTTTCGATATCTGATGCAATTCATCCACGAAAATACCTAATAACTGAGATCGAATGTCAATGAATGAAATGAAACAGCGTCATAAGCGATAAAAACATCGCTTTTGGAAGAAAAAGCAAAAACAATGCGTTGGGAAGTATAAAAATACTACCCGTACTATACCCGATGTCGGGTTCCGCATGTGCAAAATATACATATAATATTCTAGCGATATTTCTGAACACAAAAAAGGCGATGTTATCTGACAAGCAAGTGTGAAATGTCTTCTATCAGTGTTGAAGAGTTGTTGAAGACGGAACCTTCCGGAACGGTTGGCGCCTTCGCGAGGTGAAATCGTAGCTTCTTGTTTTTCCAATTAAAACACGAGACTGACGAATGAACGGAAGCATATGTATTATTTGCGAGGCCTTTCGAACTTTATCGACACGCCCACAATAAATTGTGCTAATTGGTCTTTCATTAGCGAGTAGCCTCCGTCAGGACATGATAACTTGTTTTATCACCTGGGTTTTGAAATGAATCATATTCAATCATAAAAAACGATACAACGAGAACACAGTCAAGACAAACTGACAGATCAGGATGGCCAGCCCGCCCATCCGTCCGTCCGTCCGCCCGTCCTTCCGGCCGTCCGTCAGTCCACCCGTCTGTTTATCAGTCTCTCTACGTGTGTCTACGAGCTACTGTTTTCCCTTCGTGAAGAAACGTTACAAAATGACAGACAGACAGACAGACAGACAGACAGACAGACAGACTCAACAAGTCTATGCGCAATGGATATTTTACATTAATCGGTTAGCGACATGCTACTTGTTTAAGAAACACTTTTTCACTTTCTTTTTCCTATTTTTGAATTTTTACGCTTTTTGTATCAAACATTTCTGTCCCATTTCACGTAAGCGTAGTGAATAACCAATTATGTTCATCGTCATAGATTAATTAGAAGTAAGCGATGCGTATCGAAGCGGAGCGAAATATGTATTAACGTTCGGACCTAAAAATACAATATGTCAACACCAGCCTAAATGATGAACAGGTCTGCACTAAGCATTATGTATGTTTGTTTGTTGTTTGTTTATTGTTTGTTTTCAAGCGACTATGAATACAGCTAAATGACAGTTTAACAATGCGGTTGCTACTACAAAAAACCCGAAACAATTAGAGAGTAGAAAATTGGTGCACGGTCTCTGGGTGGGTGACACACCAGTTAAATTTGCACTATAAACTATTGACGTTGACCACACTTCAGACACTACTCCAACAAACTGACAATAACAGTGAAGGAACTTCGTGAACGGGCTTTTTGATGTTTATTTTATCGTGTGTCTAAAATCGTCTAAAAACACTGCATTAATATATTCTGCCAGAGTAATAAAACAGAATATATATATATATATATATATATATATATATATATATATATATATATATATATATATATAAGCTTACATATACATACATACATAAGTATATATGTACATATGTATATATGTATATATGTACATATACATACATATGTAAATATGTACATATGTGTATATGTATATATATATATATATATATATATATATATATTCACACATATATACATGCATATATGTATATATGTACATACACATACATATGTATATATGTACATATGTATATATGTATATATTCACACATATATACATACATATATGTATATATGTACATATGTATATATATTCACACATATATACATACATATATGTATATATGTACATACACATACATATGTATAAGCTTATATGTATATATATTCACACATATGTACATACATACATACATACATACATACATACATACATACATACATACATACATACATACATACATACATACATACATACATACATACATACATACATACATACATACATACATACATACATATATACATACACACATGTGTGTGTTGTGTGTATTCACTCGACTCGAAGTTTTTTAGTTACTTTAAATCTTTTAGGGAAATGTAACGTTTCTGTAGGCATATTCAACAATCTTATATGAATTACCGACATAAGCACTGACATGGTGACATAGCAGTGTTTCCACGGAACATGCGCTAACTTTTAATTATGTACGGAATATTATTTACGGTCTGCCTGGTTCTTTAATGATGATCGTAACATCGCAACGTCCTCTGAGTTAATGGTTACATAATGAATTTTCATTTGGAAATAATTAGTTTTAATCAAGTGTGTTGTTCACACCTGAACCATCATTTATCAATTAATTGTAGAAATCAATCCCTGCCTGAAAAGTGCTTTGTAGTTGCAAAGTATCTGAGTTATTTATATTGTTTGTTTTTGAATTCAAAAGTGAAATAAAAACCTTGGGAAGAAGAAATAGACCTTTTATTTAGTTATGGTTTTGGCATTGCATGGGAGACGCATGCTGTGGGCAATGAATATCTTTTTATTTCCACTTTTAAACAAAGATGTCTTGATATTGGGCAACAGTTATGGCATAGTGAATTGGCCAAATCCACAAAGATGGATTCATATCGTTTATTTAAAAATAATTTGTCATGTGAAAAGTATTTGAGATGTATAAATATCGAGATATTTAGATTATATCTGTGTAAATTTAGAATTTCGAATCATAACCTACTAATAGAGAGTGGACGTTTTGAAGGTTTGCCAAGAGAAAACAGATTATGTCAGTTGTGTGATTTGCAACAAGTTGAAACAGAATTTCATTTCTGTTTAATTTGTCCAGTTTACAAGGAATTAAGGAAAAGATTCCTCTCACCATTCTTTTATGATCAACCATCACTGACGAAATACTCTAGCCTTTTAAGCTCGGAAAATACTCATACCATATTAAACCTGGCAAAGTTTATTTATTATAGTTTCAAACTAAGGGGTAGCCTTTTAGAGAAAACTTGACTTTCTTCACGTTTATCTCTGTACAATTTCCATAGTAGTTCTTTCACATGAAGCCCCACCATACTTGTCTGTATATCTATTTTTCAACCTATTGTATGAAAGGCCGGTGGCCTAAGATACTGAATAAATTATCATCATTATCATCAAATAGACCGATAAGGAACAAATCTTTTTGCCAGCAGGATTACGAGAACACAATTATTTCCAAGAGAATTGCGCGTCTTGTCATTCAGAAAGAGTCGTGTACTTTTAGCTTTATGTTACAGAAAGTCTCGTGTTATTTCCAAAAGTTCAAATGCAAGTGGTCCATAATAACAGAGTTGTCTAAATCGATTAAACCTTTCAGTGGACACGCATCTTCAGAAAATTCCTGCTGTCTTTGTTCAATGGTAATGTTATATCTCCAGAATACAAGGTACTTACGAAAACTTTCAAGCTTCATACTTATATAGCGTTGTCTTTCAAGGGGTTCTCATCGTATGGTTATTTCCCCGGCTTCGTGTGGGGAAAACACGAAGGTTCAGGGGGCATCGCTGAGTCTGCCAGCTCAAGATGGTATCTCTCATACATTTTACCATCGCGTGTTGGCGACTCCAGCAAAATAATACTCGATCAAAGTAAGATGTTCAAATACGACCGTCTGGCGGGTAGTGGTGATGTGGAGAAGGTGATGTTACCATGACGCATGGGGAGAAATTAGGTTTTTTTCACACTCTAGGCATTTGGCGATTAGTCTTCATTTCTCAAAACGTATGGCGAAAAGCAACAGCAATTTGGCAATGACGCTGAACATCCACAACAAACATGCAAACAAACAACAAACAAACAAACAAACACATCAGATTCTTAAAGCACTCATTTGCTTTTGCTACCAACGCTTTAAAATCTTACAGAATTGATGACCTTTCCCACAACTTCGATGAAAACTGATTTACGTGTACACATAGCTTTTTTCTTTGAAGGTATAAAACCCAATGTTGATCAGTTATTGAAACCAATCATTCTGAGAATGCATTAATTTATTTAAGTAAAGGAAACTGTTGTAAATTTCGATGTTGATTTCCCATCATTTGTTTTCTTCATTTCATCCATTGTTATTTTTATTGTACAGTCCACTATTGAACCGAGATTCTAAATCACCGTTGTCAGAGCAATAGGGTGAACTCAGAACTTCAAAAAAATACCGCAAAGTCTGCACTAATATCTAAGGGATCAACTCGTAAAGCGGATTACTGGGAGCAATTATCGGACATTTATCTAAAATCGCTCTGCCGGCTTTATTTTACTGTTAAATCCACGTAGGATTAAACAAGGAAAACACTCAACTAATCATGTCAGACCCTCGCCTCAACTCGCCGACTTGTGTATCGTTCGAACTGGAGTGTTCCCTGGTGGGTCAGGGATCCAGGTCCTGGTCTGGTGGGATACTCAGAGCTCTCTGGCGTGAGTAAGATTCTGCCAAACTGGAAGAGTTTGATGGATGACACCGCTCGTCTGCGGTGTCGATAAATCAATAAGTTACATTTAGGTCGATTAATTAATAGGAAACTATACGGACGTCTCGCAATGATAAATCTCCCTGCTACGTGCGGGGCTTTTTAACCGTGCAGCCTTACATATGGGACTTCTAGCCACAGCTTTTTGAAGTTTCTTGCGCCGAATCGCTCAACCTTGAAGTGTGTTTGTTTTACAGTCGCGATAACGGGAAATGTTGATATTAAAGCCATTTGGCAAAGGCTAAATATTGTCAAGCAAAGCGAAGAGCGAGTTACCTATCCCCATTTTTTTTTTTATGAAGGCCGCCGTAAAATCGTGTTTGTGTAACACAGTAGTGGTATAGTCCACCGCCAAAGTGATCATCGAATGAATCCATAATGTCATCTATTACAAATAAGCGATTTCATGTGATGTGACATTCATTGCCCCTCTCGGAAACCTAACAGACACCCACATTTCTTGCCGGATGTTGTTTATCCGCACTCTTGATTAAAGATAATTAAATTTACCAATGACACTTCACTGTTTCTCATGTGCGTATCGCCTGCCAACCACACCGTCATTTTAATTCTCCTACCAGAAGATATTCATTTCAAATTAGGCCGGTCGTACTTTGGCATTTTCGGGGCGGCTGCAGCGATATGAATTTTAAAATAACGGATATATGATAGGATTGCGCTCGCATTAAAGTCACAATTATTGCCGGGAGTCACCAATCAAAAAATTGGCTGGGTTCACTTGTGGTTTGGGCGTGCGGGTGCATTGATGATAGTCCAGCGTGCACTGTGGTGAGAGGACCATTTGGGAAATAAGTTTAATTACAATCGGAGTGTGGAAATACGACACGGCTGATCTACGATGCTTGAAAGAGAGATATAATGTGAACCAGCGGTAACCCCGTATTATCGTTACAAGAGACTCGTGGAGCACCCAGGAACATCATCAGTCCGCCTGCGTTGCTTATCGAGGGCCCAGTCATCTCGGCTAATTTTCAATGATTTGTTATAAGAAATAAATCCATATCTAATAAACTTTGCCAATTATCCCAATTCCACCGTTGACCCTCTTGTTTGTGATAATTACGGCGACGGAGAAGTTTACAGTGGGGCTCTCGATAAATCATTCTTAGCAGTTCCCTCGATGCCCCCAAAATCTTCCTTAATAACCGTAAATCATGCCCGTTCCAATGTTAACGTCCTAATTTCGAGCGAAACTAAATAAAAGTTGACAGTTTGTAGTTGTTCATTTCAATTTTACCCCGCGCAATGTTCCATTTCGATTCAAATTGCTGTAATTACTCCAAATATTTGTCAATTTATGTCGGGACATCCTAAACTGAAAGCCATACATTTAAATACAATGATCAAAGTGGACAGTAGTGTTTAGCATCAGAATTACGATAGAGGACTCTCCCCCTACGGTAGATCTGTTACCAGCGAGCCGAACAAGTAATTGAACTCATGTATTAGTGATAGCGAATACATTGTTTATTTTGAATTATCTATACCGCTCCCGTTTTCTCCTTGACTTTCGCACCTATTTTTCCCCTATAAGTCTTTTTTTTTAAAAAATTCATGGAAATAAGTGAAACGGGAAGAAAGTGGCCTGTTCGGCGTTATCGACGACGTGAAAACAACTGACTTTCATAACTTTGGAAGAATCAACAGTTCGAAGTTTGATAGACTGTGTACGCAAGCGTTGTTGAACGGACTAAAAACCCACATTGCAAGCCGCTTTATGAGAGGCCTGGCCACCGCCGGAGACCAATGCGCTCAGCCTGGCCGCTGTGTCATCTGCTTGCCTGGAAAATTAAGATTTGTAAAGAGAATGATAATCTCCGCTTAAAAGAACGAACCTCACAATCGAGGGTTTTTTTCGGGCATAGTGTGTGTTTTATTTTCCTCCGTCGTGGGGTACCCACATGCGCGCGTGACTATTGTCAGTATCAAAACAAATAGCATTGTGAATATCACTGGGGAGGTAAGTGGTATCTATTATTTGATTTCCGATTTCTTTTATCTTCGCTTTGTCTCCGCATTCGTGGCAGGATATCAGTTTAAAGAGCGATTGCTGCCTTCTTTATTTAATGAAATAGAGGTGTTCTGCCTCCAGCAGAGGGAAACCCCTCTCCGAATAAATTAAGCGACTCAATTCAATTATATTTTATTGCTCTATTTTGCCTGGCGCTAGGAAAGGTACAAATAGGTGCGCTCTCTCCGTTTTGCTGGGGATTTAATTCATCAATTTTACACACATTTGTATCGTTTCATTTCGCGAGGCGGCCAAGTATGTGTAGGTGGCAGATGACAACTGGAAGTGTAAATTTAATTTTCGATGCTAACACCTATCTTTGCTCTGCCGATATTAAGCGAGACAGCTCCTAGCAGAGGGACCTATTGCGCAGGCGCAGTGCTTCCATCCCTCTATTTAACCACTTTTGAAAGGTGCACCGTCCTGATACCGATCAACGTGCGTAGCATTTGGAGTGGGGTCTCCTGAGACTGTCCATTTTAACATACTTTAACATTCTCCTCTTCGCTAGATTGTCGTAGCGAGTCTTAATTACCGTGTTTCATAATATAGCTACCATTTATTTCCATAAAACTACTATAGCTGTCTGGCCTGTTCGCTGACGTCCTTTTTGTCGCTAGTCGTTGCTGCTATCATTTTAACAATGAAAAACTCATCACGCTCTTAATGAGCAAATTTACCGCCGACATCCATTTTGACTCACAAATTCCTCTAAGAAAAAAAATATCTGACATTATTCCTGGCTGGTTATTTTTATTGCGTTAGCGCGCTCCAGTACAACGGTTTCCTCATATTTTTTCTCAAATTTTTTTTTTAAAAAGTGAAGTGAAATAAATGTGGGTGCCAGCTTCCCTCTCATGGAATTGAATGTGGTGACGAGTGCGATGGTCCTTTCTCATTAAGCCACATAAATCGTATATCACCTGTGCACGGGCGCGGATCTATAAAATTGAAAGCTTTTCCACAGTAAACAAAGAGACACGACAAGCCAACCGAGGGTCATTATGTCAGCGCGCCCATCATCACAACATTTCAGGCCTAGGCGAACTTCTCAGCGCGGGAGAAGTCGGAGACACATTATTTCTATAATGATATCTAAGGAAATGAAATCGACATAATAAAACAAAGGATAGGACGCAAAATGAGCGCGCTTTATGCATTGCCGCGTAATTCACCGTGACTAGATTAAAAACCCCGTGCACGCGCTGCTTTCTTTTCATATTTCCACGTTGCTGAGTAAAGATGCCGATACAAATGTATTACATTGAATAAAAAACAGGGATAAAAAATCATTTGCTTTCTTTTTGGATACCGACGCGATGACAAATGGGACTTGTCGTCTGCTATCCGCACTCTTTCAGCTTCTATCAGCCAAAGTGATGGTAACGGATATGAGGAAAAAAGCACTTATCCCAGAATCCGAGAGATTTCCCGTCATATTAATAGAAAACAAGAACTCACGCGACAGTGTGTTTCAACCCCAGCGACTCCTATAAACGAAGTCTATGGCAGGATAATCGCTGTACTTACATTACATCAGAAGCGGACATCTTATCTCTTATGTTGCTCCGCTAAATTTGATTATGTTCTCAATTTTCCCGTTGACTGACCCAAAACACGGCAAACATAGTCACCGTGTAACAGTTGAAGTTGAACGCAAAACAGCGCAGCACAGCACAGTGCGGTTGGATTGCTGAAAAAAGCTTAACGCAATCCCATCACACTGGGAGTAAACGCAAAGCAAAGCAAAATAAAACTAACATACAAATATAACCCTCCATCTCAAACACAGCCGTAATTCCGGGAACATGCAATTAATATCTGGAAACGACTGAAAACTCACGGCCCCTATTTGAAATCGTAGCGCAAATATGTTGAATTTTGCAAGTGTCCCTTTTAGGGAATGTCTATTTTTGTTTCGTCTTGAAGGAATTCTAAGATATTGCTGTTTGACGACAATTATGTTCTACGAAATATTTCAGCGATAGCTTTCTACGTTTGTTATAATATGAGGCTAATACATCAACAACGAGAAAAGACATCGGCTATGCTATCACGTCATTTATGTAAGGATTAACCTCTATATTGCCATCATTAAAGTTATAAGAGAATTTTTTACCTTACTTTTCCATGATTTATCGAACGTAACGTAACGTAACGTAAATTTCATCAAAAAAATCAATAATTAAAAGAACAACACAGGAATGAAATACACATCGGATAATTTGTTAGAAAAGTCGTTTTACACCTATTGTAATTTCTATTGTTTATAATAAGTAATGCGCAACTTATCACACTTCATAAAAGCCAAACGCTGCAAGCTAAAATGTCCTACCTGCAAACTTTGACTTTGGTAGTGAGCTGTTTAACATTCAAGGGCTAAAGCGAGGTGAATGGAAGTCATGTCGAAAATAAATGTTTGGGGAAATCGAGACTCTAAATTTATCGGTCGCCGAGATTTAACACTAAGAAACAAATCTTGAATAATCACCATATTATTGATAACACCAAAGCTATTCGAGTAGGTGATATTTCGTCTTCGATTTCCTTATAAAAGAAAAAAAATGGGTGATTGTATTCTTGTGTTCCTTCAGAAAGATTCTGTAAAATTTACTGTGACAAGAAATCCAATCGAATTTAAAAAAAGATTGTGAGGTGCTCACCTAGGGTACGTTTTGGTATCTGTCAGGCTGTAGCTCACCCTTCTTGGCTAGGAGTGTTCTGGCTACCGTTGGCGATCCTATCTATCGATAATGCGTAAATGACATCACGGACTACAGAAAAAGTGCTCTCAAACCAATATTGGTTGAAGCGTCACGACCCTTGCTGCCCCTCATTATAATATGTTAATGAGCTTGTTTTATTCTGAAACCTTACGCATCGGTGGAGTTTTCCGGGAGCAAGTTAACTGGAGGCAAAGGGTTGGCGTCATATTTTCAAGTTTAGGGAAGAGCTGGTCCGCCGTGGCCTCCACACGGCCTACAGAAATGAGAGGAGCGAGTGCGATATCAGTTGGGGATTTATGGTTCACGGAAACTAGACAATTTTCAACGACTGATGGCGTTAAATCAAAGTCGCGCGGGCAGACGCGCACACGGCGTGGACGGCTAGCGCACTCACACAGGCAAACGCACAGGCACACGCACGCCAGTTTAAAAGTTACTACAAATTGTATTTATCTGCAACAAAAGTCTGGCGATTTCATCAACTCGTTTACTCCGCACGGTGATGAGCTAATTTCTAAATTTACTTTTTGGTTCACTTATCTGCCCTCACCATCAACGCGAATAAATTTCGCACCTTTGCGAAACATCAGACATCGCTCTAGTGGAGGTGTTGAACGCCAGTTTGTTGATATTCCCGTCACGCTATGCACGCAAGAAAAAGTCAATGGTGAAACTGTCAGGTTAGCAGAGTTTTTACCTATTGATTACGCGGAAGAGCTATTTGCCCGGAGTAAAAGAATTATCAAGTAACTGAAGGTTATTCTCCAAATCGTATCAGCCCTAGGAGGCAATAAACTAATTCACTTTTTTTTTCTCGAAAATACAATAGGCTTACGGAAATGACCCGGTCGTCATCCCGAAATGTCGACCGCGGCGTGACTTGGGTTGGTGTCTCTTTACATCTTAAGGTGACACCGCCAAGTCACAAGAAGTTTGCGGGGGGGGGGTGGAGGGGAGGGGGAAAACCACCTATGTCTTTCGACTGGTGAAGGCAAACAGCTAGCAAAAATGGAGGCACAGCTGCGTAGAGACACAGAAAATTGGCCCATTTTCGTGGCCCTTTATGGCTTCCCTTTTACTTTCCATTCACGGGCTGACAAGCCTTCGCTGCAAATCGTTGCAAATTTGGAGACAGCTTTGCAGGGTCTTTTGTGGCATACATCTGATCGGCAAATTACGAGAAAATTCGCTTTTGTATGGCTTGTTACATTTACAAAAGGGCAGTCGGCATGTAGGACGTGTAATTTGCCAAATGACTGCGCTACCAGTACACGCTGAAGTCGGATGGGTAGAATGAGTTAATAGTTTTCGGACACGCTAATTATTCGAGCTGTTGTACGTTTCGTCTCTGAAATGGCACCCATTTGTTCTTCTTCGCTACTTTCTCGCTTTCTTGACGCCCGTTTTTGCGCCGCATTTTCGATTTCAGCCTCTTTGCCGTGGATGACTCATGCCAAGTTCGACTTGACTGGCTCGTTTGATGTCGTGCGAGTAACACGTTTTTCACACTTTCACTCGAGAAATGTCTCCAACGAATGTAACCTTTGCGCGACGATATCCACAAAACATTAGGATCGCTAAATTTAGCAAAGAAATGCGATCTGAAAATAATACTTTGGGCTCCCAATCCACTACTGTGAATTATTCAGCGACGTTAAGTAAGGGCGGCATATGGGGTACACCGACTATGGCATATGGGTGTAATGGGAAAATGATGCGTAATTTATAAGCCGTGTTCGAGCCAGAGTTGGAGACGCAAGGTCGAAAATACAGCCCTTTACTCCAAATATTTACATACAAAAAACAAATACCAAAATTGAATGTACTGTAGTCTCAACTGAAGGCACCACGCGGCATAAATGAACCATAATTGGTCAAATTGGAGTTGAACCCCTCAAAATTTCGTTTTGGAGTTTTCTAAAATCACGGTCTTCCGACTTTCGTGCGGTAGAGCCGTGATGTTGTTTTTTTTAAAAGGAGACGCGCAAAAGAAGCGCGAACGGAGTAATTAACCCACTTGTGTTCAGGAGATCGGTAAAATTGCACAGTGAATTATATATGAATTTGGCTTGATCAAGAATTTTGTTCAGTGACAAATACAAGCGGTACTACGATAACTGAGTTTTGGAACAAAATTATGGTAAAGTAAGTCGTTTTTGAGGTCTTGAAGCTGCCTCAATCGCTTTGAAAACAGCCATGGTTACCAAATTTTAAAAAAATACACTAAATTTGAAAGTTGAAAAAATGTCGCATTTACGGTGAAGGGGTATAAGGTTTATGAAATGGGCCATGTTGATGTCTCGATCGACAAGAGGAGTAAAAAGAACCAGAAATTGACAGAGTATATAATATTCAAGGTGCTGTTTTGGCTGGCCATTCCTCTCCAACTGTATCTGCCAAGCTACATCAGTATTTTGACGGATCCATGTCAGTGCACGATTAAGGTATCCGGTCGATTCTCGAGCTCTGTCATGCATAAAGACTGATCACTTCCTAGCATGGGACCCATCGGTTTTGCTTTCTTTATAAAGAGTTTCTTGCCCTGAGCAGTTTGTATTGGCAAGGGGATCTTTGGTAGCTAAAAAGTGGGCCGTGACGGTGTATCGACTGAATTAGCAATATGATGTTCGCGAATAGCACTCCAAACGGTATAACAAGGCTGATCATATTAAGCTTGGCCAAATAAGCTCTAATTACCGCTGATTGCAATACAGGGAGAGGAATAAAGCGCAGTGGAGTGAAGCCGCGCGGAGTCGTGATTTATTGATACCGGGGAGCAATTTGTCCAGTTGTAGCGGGGCTGCATCTGCGCGCTCCTTTCCCTTATTATGACCGACTTCGGGGCGAGGGGCAACCGATAATCCGAGACGAGTTCCACCGAAGGTGAGAAAAATTGCCGCTAGATTGAAATATAAGACAACGAGACACTTGCATTGAGTAGGAGAAGGTTAGAGCGATCTAGAAAGAAAACGGCTCCATTGCATTTTACTGGGGAAATAGACACTGGAGTTGTTAAGAATACATTATGAATGCATGGCCAGTTGCTAGCACCCAAAAGTAGACATCAACTTTGGTTCATACTGATGGTGGCCCTCGCTAAGATTCACGCTGATAACGATGGATTTCCAGTTCCAATTTATATAAAAAAAGTACTCCGTCTAGACTCATGGAAATTCAGTTAAAAGCCGTCGACATCACATGAAACAGAAGTGCTGGATATGAGCAGGGGGAAATGGGCACTGGTAGCTGTGTGGTACACCAGGGAATTGGTCGACTGCAGTTGGAGCCTAGGCAAATGGCTTCTGTCGCAAATCCACTCCTGGGAACGTAGAGAGCACTTCTCATGATCTTTCAACAAAACACCAATAGCCATAATTACTGCTAAACTTAAGTTGCTACTCATTGCAAAGACACTGTACATCTCATACTTTATTCACACAACCGGAAAAAAATCCACGTTGTTTAAGGGGCGATTATCATTTACGTTGGTTGATAAATATGTAGGGAGATGGCAAAGTTTTGTAAAAAAACTGACGTCTGGATCTTTCATATCGATTCCGATTTTCGTTAAAAGGGAATGGGTGACTTGGAACTGTTCCGGCAACAATTTGGAGGTGGGTCACGACCGTACGTTTCTCTAGGAACCCTTCATCCATCACTGTTTATGTTATAGTTGGTCCGAGATGTGTCTTAAAAGCTACATTTATAAAGAAAAGTATCCCCGTGTCGACAGTAAAATCAGCGAGGTGTGCAGAGAGACTTTTTAAAATGATCACGCATATGCTGAAGACTTAGAGCGTTAGACTCTGCGGAGACGAGATATTCTCAGCGAGACAAAAAGGCATGAGAAATTTATTTATTTTTCAAATCCCCACTAAATCCCTCGACAAACTTGTCCCGTCCGCCGTTGAGCGGTAATTGATCACCTGCCGTACTCCCAAAACAGCCCAAACGCATCTTCCCTATAGTTTAAGCAGCAATTTTCCAGCTATCTTTTAAGGGGGAACGATTTATTCGTTATAAAATGGTAAAACAATATCAGGCAATTTATTTGCATGGTGCTTGGGGAGCGCACTCTGGCTGATAGCAGTATGGCCCGCTGTTAAATGTGTTTCGGCACAGGCACAGGATATAAAAAAATCTGGGATTTGTGACGCATTCAGGAAGATCGTAAGTAGACCTATCACTCATTCCAGCGGTAGCATCACAATCAACAGTGAACGATGTCGAGTTTCGATTGTGAGCATCATTTACTCAAAACCTATTCCACACAAATTCAAAATTAGTTGACAGAGAGAGAGAGAGAGAGAGAGAGAGAGAGAGAGAGAGAGAGGAGAGAGAGAGAGAGAGGAGAGAGAGAGAGAGAGAGAGAGAGAGAGAGAGAGAGAGAGAGAGAGAGAGAGAGAGAGAGAGACCAATATGCTGTATGATGTGATAATATTGGCTATATTATATAATATCTTCTAACTTCAGAGTATCGCAGTATCACCGTCCTTTAGAAAATCTGATATGCATTTCCTTGCGCTTCGAATGTAGTTAACAAGCTTTAATTAGCCTATCGGTGTATGGCAAACTATTGGATAAAGTATATCTCTTGCTTGCCAACGATAGCGCTTAAGTGAAAACTTGATAAGTTAACTTGGGATGTTTTTTGCCGCTATGATCGCTTGTCTGCGCGATGATCGTTAATGTCACACGTTGGTACACGCGCATACATACAGTGATAACAAGCGAAGGCAAACTTACCGTTATCGGCGCAAGTCTTGGATAACCAGAAAATTAGCTTCACGTCGGGGATGATGCGATCTACTGTCAGTCCGATCACCGACTGTAATCTGCTATCCGGGTTCCTCTCTGTTATTCGCTGTTAAATAGAGTATCGTGATGGACACAAACGACAGCCGGTTAGACAATCAAAGGACCTAAAGACAGCGCACAACACATCTGAAAAGAAGCAGTATCTCTAAACAATCTCTGACATGAAGCTCTCGTTATTAAAAAATCAGAGAATGCCAAAATATTTCAATAAAAACGTTCCTTCCGGCCCTCGTGGGGGTCTGCACACAAATGAATGATATTTGAGATAGGGGTCTCTGCACGACAAACCTATCTGATCGATAGCACACGAGGATGGACATTGCGATGGTTAGATTCTATTGAAATCAATGTGAGACGGCGCGGAGCATTCATTTCCCCTTTTTGAGTTGGGACCAACAATTTTTATCGGTAACAGCTGGGATGGAGTTACGCCTTTTCCGAGAAGGGAAGTTTAGGGTATGACAAATCCTGCGCACGATAAATATCTGAAGAATTGATATAAAAAGACTTCCATATCGCTAGCTGCTTGAGCGCCCATTGTGTATCAAACAATGTGCCGTTTTACCTTTTTAAAATCAGTTTTATTTTTCGTAAATATGTAGTTAAACAATGGAATCTCCTTTGTGTTGTTATCAAGTTTATTTGAAAACGCTTTCCTCCCCCACGAAGGCAAGCTTGTACAGATGAGCTCACCCCTTAATAAAAAAAAAATCAACAGTAGAAAGAAATTAGCGACCACTACCCCCACCCTCCAATGATACCATTTGTTCATATTTGCTCGGCCTGAAAAAGGAAACTTTTGAATTACGCATTGTTCCTAGATGTCACGTGATTTCTAAAATTCAAACTTTCCTTATGACCTTGCTATAAGTGAGATGGTCGAAGTTTTATTAGACGAACCGTGAAAACACTTGCTTTCTTAGCGTCTTGAAGGAATATACGGATCGGGTGGTGTTTTTTCTCGTTGCATGTAATGCGTCCACAACCAGAAGCATTAACTCCAGCAGATGAAGCGAAGCGCGGTGACTTTCGATTCGTTGATCCTATCAAGTTTGCCGCGTTTCCTGGCGTGCGTATGAGAGCCGAACTAACTCCGTGATTTTTTTTAACACAAATCATGTACCTTTCTTCCTTCCATGCGCGCTTGCAGTGTGACAGCAAGGCTTAAAAGGCCTGCTTAACACGATATAAAATACTTATTTCCCGAGGCTATGTCCCCTGCTGTACCTGCGTACTTCTTTTAACCCGAGGAAAACACATTTGGAGCGGGACACAAGAGAAATAGAAAAACCTGCTCGGCGCAAAGTAGCCGCAATCGAGTTTCAGTCTTCGTTATTCGTCCCAAGAGACGCGTCAACAACTTCAGAATGTCTTTTACGGGAAGTTTTTGAAAACCTGCAGTATGACTGATGCCTCGTCTAATTATGCAGACTCAGGATTGTAGAGAATATAAAATCGGAGATGTTACCGGAGATGCTGGCCGAGATGAGAGCTTATCAGCTCGAGCTTCCTCCACGTCGGAACATGTGTCTGACGCAATAATTGTTTTAATATCCCTCAATTAAAGATTAAATCAGAATCTACTTCCCATTGTAAAACACACGAGTGCTCTGAATACATCTTAGAATCCCTTTCATTACGGAGACTATCAAGGTCGGAAACGCCGCGGCATTCCTGAAAACATACACGTATCCATTGATGTTAAGTACAGTACTATATATATATATATATATATATATATATATATATATATATATATATATATATATATATATATATATATATATAATATATACATATACATATATAATGTATGTATGTATGTATGTATGTATGTATGTATGTATGTATGTATGTATGTATGTATGTATGTATGTATGTATGTATGTATGTATGTATGTATATGCAATATAGTATATAACATAAACAGTAAACACACGTATATACTGCATTTACCATATATCTGTTTACATATCTGTGTACACAATATCACATATAAGCTGCCTATATAATATCACACTATATACAGGGCTCGAAATTAACTTTTTTTCCCTGGCAGTCCAATTGGGCTACCATTTTCTGAAGTTGGTAGCCCAATGACAATGGCTGGCAGCCCATGCATATTTTAGTTGTGGGATTTATTTCATTAACAAGAGAAAAAAATACTATTTTTCAAGATTCTGTCAATAGAGTGAACTTATTAGTCATTTAGTCATTATTACCCAAAGGAAACTTGTATAATTGACGACAGTGACACTAAAAAGTTTTGGTGACCTATCATTGTATTGACAACCCGTTTCATTCCCGGAATCGTATGCCAATTCTGACTGTCGTCATGGCAATGACCACCACCTTTTCAGCAGGGCTAAAAACAGACCATGGGCTTTCTGTAGTAGGTGTTTGTGACAGATACATTTTGATCAAAATGCAATGAGAATACGTTTTCATTGGCCTTCATTTTCTGTGCCCGTCATCCAAGTACATAAGTTAAGATATTGCAACTTTATTGCAAAGTTCCATGGCAAGATCGTCTTTGTAATTTGCAAAACAAAGTCATAGTCTGGCCTCACTGTGTCCAGCTGGGTTTGACTGCATTTAGCTCGTCTAAAAGTGAAAGACCGGACATGGCACGCAAAGTACTGACTGAATTTCATGTCCCAGGCTTTGGCAGTCTATGTGGGCTACCATTTCATGGATTTTGGTAGCCCCAAGAAAATGTTGGTAGTCTGTGGACGCGGGACTACCGCTAATTTCGACCTGATATATATATATATATATATATATATATATATATATATATTATATATATATATATATATATTGGTATTTGTTTAGGTCACATCTGTGGAGTATCACTGTATAGTACTTAAAAGATCAGTGTATATCACATAATATATATATATATATATATATATATATATATATATATATATATATATATATATATATATATAAAACACTATCTTAGGGCTGGTTATTGTTCTTAAAACGTGCGTCTTAGAAAAAATCGAATTATTAAAACATTTTATGAGTAAGTTATTGAAATACATTAAAAGGTTGTTTCGTGCCATAAATACGTTTTCTTCGATAAGGTATAGATAGCGGATTGATAGCGGGATATAGTAAATGTTCTTAATTTTCTTATTATAACTTTGTAAATCTCTGCCGTCCTTCTCTTGATAACTTTTCCCTTTTTTTAATTTCTGAAATGGCCTGACTGCGATACGATAGTTCTATGAAACTTCAATGCTACTGTGAATGAACAAAACGGTAGATGTACTGGTTATAAAACTAGAATAAGCCATAGCATGAATGTAGCATAATGAGAGAATTTACATGTCTAAAAGTTTGCTTCGTATATTAACAACTTAAAATCAAAAAATGAGCATATGCATATTTTGTTGTTACATTCCTCCAGAAATGAATCATATAAGTCGTTTGCAGATGATTTCGCTGTCGACCCAAAGGATACGGCAAAACCTGGCAAATTAATGACATTTTTTGAGAATGCAAAGCAAAGTTTCACGGTTCCGAAGTAGGATAGATCGGATAAATGGAAACGGGCATTTTGCCTGGGCCTAATTGTATTTTATGTAATACAATAAGGAAAAGAAGCATTTTGTTTGATCAACGCAATGATTAGTACAGGGGGAAATCTGACGCTCTGGTTAACTACAATATTGATTTTGTCTGATATCTATTTCAAATTTAGCCATATCTCTTTTCTTCTCTGTCTTACATCGTCAGGCCAGTGTTAAAAATTTAGGGCCGTCAATAGCTTATCCTAGGAATAATAGGAAAGAATAACACGAAATCAACGCTTTCCATGATTTTGGTCAGCTGGCGAACCGAGCCATTCATTCAATCCTCGTTTTAAAGTATAAGAGAATATAGGGAGCAATAAAAAAATCTGTTGTATCCCCCCTCCCCTCATGCCCCCCACGTTGGAGATTCCAATCTAAAGACACAGCTTTGGCTAACAGACCCCCACTGGCGAGTTCTTTTGTGCTGGGCATATTGCAAACACATAGGTTGTGGATTCTGTGTCGTGTTTCCAGCTTTTGTTGTGCAAAGCACCGGGCGTGTGCCGGCTATTGAGATGCAGAGATCCGTGTTTCATTGGCGGGACCACATCTTTGTGAGAGAGCGGCGCTGGCTGCAGCAGCAGCTCTGTAGTTCAGGGTCGACCTTTCCACCCATCCCCCGCAACCAAGTTCGCGAAGCGAGGTCAAAGGGCAATGCGCCAGGCAGCTCAAGCCGGGCCCCCCACCTTTCCATCTTGTCACTAGTGTGCTGTGGCGATTCTTTGTTGTCAAGGGCCATTGTCATTGCTAATACCCAGACTGGTGTATTGTTTATGTGCCCAATCATCTTTTTTTAATTTCAAATCACAAACGGTTTGGTTTGTTAGCGAAAATGACCTTTTCATGTTGTAGCAAAAATCTCCGGACAGGTTTCGCTGTAGGTTTTTAATTGGTATTTCAACGTCGTTACCGGTGTGACCTTTGAACTCTTGTCAGTTATTCTTCATGGAATTTTCGATGTTTCTCCTCGGCGGACTCATCAGCATTGTACGCCAATAATTCATCTTCCGTGTGACGCACTAAAAACTGTATCCCTCTCTCGAAATAGATGCAATATGCCTTGTGTACATTTCGGTCTCATTTGTCATTGCTAGACAGGGCACCCATCAGTAACAACCAATTAATGAAACCTGTTTAGCTAGATAAAATAAGAAGGAATTTGGCAAAAAAAGGAAATTACGATATATAGCCATTCTTTGAAATGTATTTTTGTGCGCAATTTCACTCCGGATTTCGAAAATTCGTTGACGTCGTCCGGTGAGACACTCGACGAGTTCCTTCAGCGTGTTTCTGAGACCAAGAAAGGGAAAAACAACTGCAAATAGGTAATGATTCGGTCGTGACATATTTTAATGACAGGGAACAATTGAAAGAACGAAATTGCGAGAGTAGCACACTAATTGATTCGCTATTTTTCATCTTCCGAGATCGAACAGAAACGTCTGAAACCCGGATGGGTCTCTCCAATCACCAAATTAATCGGTTTATTCCGACATCAATTAAAGTGGTCGGCAGCGACAGCGATTTAAAGAGGAAGCCCGAAGTGATTTGACTTATAGACGAATAACAATCGATTAATTTCGGACTGTTGGTAGAGCTTAGGCTTGTCTGAGCTTAGACGGACGGGCCAAGCAACAGCAATCTAATCAAGGGGTAAAGACAACCTCGATTAGATGGGGCAAAGTTACATTGAGGCTCCCCATTCTGTTGATAATTATCTTGGAAATGTCTGAGTATTTTTTCTTCTTTGTGACGATGTGCTGAATGTGGAATGAAACGTGTGACCTTAATCGGAGTTAAAAAGTTATCAAACGGGGCTACACGCAAAACCACTCGAGGAAAGAAATCGCGGAATAAGAACAATCAGAAAATGGGGGACCAGAGCCAGGTAACATGTCTTCACAGTCAGAGCAAATCAATCAGTCAAAATCTTAATATCGGCATCTTTGCTGTCTTGACCCCTGATGGAGTCACACAACGAGTAAAGAAACAGTATACACACAAAGTTTAAGATTAAACCGTAGACAAACGAGAGAAGTGCTCCGGATTGTCTGTGAAACGCGACTCTGGAGTGAAATTAACAGGAAATAACAAGGGGTGATAGGCCGTCTGGTTACTTGATATGATGGCATTTACCGATAGTTCTATGTCAAGACAGACAAGGAGATTTCTCTCGTCGTTTTGTGTATGTGTACACTTCGTTTTTGTTGGGTAAATAACATGATAAGGCGTCGGAATCAGAAAACAAAGAGCCAAAACTTGTTCGCCGCTGGCTGTGTTATTGTCGTGAAAAGAACCGCTTGATTTCATCCATTGTCAATATTTTTCAGGTGACGGTGTTTGATACATTCAAATTCATTCAAATGTTCTGAAGCAAGTGGACTTTCACAATGCTCTTGTTCTCCTCCCCTTCTTTTCCCCCCGAGGAATCCGCCACCGATTGTTTAAAGCACAACAATTGAATATATACAATCACGGTTGCAGGTTCTTTACAGTAAGCCGTGTAGAGTATTTCGGAATGCATAATTGCTACAATTGACGCCTCAACAGTTTCTTTGTTCTTATTCAAATTACAGTATTGTAGTTGTTAAAATTGCAGCTTAAAACAAAGTTTACTTTGTTTATATTTCTGTCAATGTCGAATCGCTAGGAAATTTCGGTCGATAATCTGATTTTTCTCATTTACATCCCAGAGCAACATGAATTTCCAAAAGCCCAGGTCAATAGGCAATCTCGGTGTATGATCACAATCGTTGGCGAAGGATGTCAAAGTATTTCATAAAACAGTTACCGCACAATACATTAGCACTGATGTATAGTTACATTGAGGATGGGAACTTTGCTTTGGAAGTAAACTTTCTCTGTTTCAGTTTTAACGGCGGAGAAAACCGTGTAAGGTCACTAACCTCATCAATAATACTCAGCCTGCAAAAATGTAACTGCGAGTAATTCTCCAATTTATAATGACATTTTGCCTGGGCTAAGGTAGAAAGGTGAATGGGAGGCGGGGGGGGGGGCACATTTGGTAATGTAACCACCACCGATAAACTCTTCTAGATATTCTATTGCATATGTCTAGTTTAAAATAAGTTTTACTTCAAAGTCCAAGATGACATGATCTGTACATTACAAACTATGTCGGGGCTAAACGCTTCATACATTACAACTTCATGACAGCAGAGGTGCATATCCCATAATACCGGTCACAGAATAGTATAAAAACAGACGAGACTCACATCAAAACCAATACAAACATTATGCAAATAATCATAACGGTACTTTCCCGCATCAAAATCATATAACAAATCGCCCATCATGAAATGAGCGAAGGTTATAGATGGTGCAGATTTTAATACACATCAGTGATGCAGAAGATTTTCATGTTGTTTTGCTTTGTCTATTGCCTGGCAGAAAGAACACGACAATTTAAACGACACTTTTAACAGAAAACGTTTGTCATAATGTTGCTATTATAGTTTTACTCTCTCCATATCTAACCCCGGGAATGTTTTACACTGATAAAAAAATAAAAATAAAAAAATAAAACAATACAATTTCGTCAAGTACAAAATGAAACTTGACTGTTCTTATAAGCAAAGAAGACTATCGTTGAATTCCATTATTTTGGAAAAACGACACACCAGCGTAAAATCTCCTGAATGATCTTTATCAAAGAAAACTTCATAAAATTGCCTTAGTCAAGTTATCGAAAACTAGTCCTTGTAGATGATTTAGCTCGTATCGCCTAAATAAATCATGTATGCCATGGTTATTGAAAAAAAAAAACAAATGCGTATTTTGTTGAAAAGAAAAGTATAGTCGAGGCATAGTTTCATAAATCTGACAAAAATCCAATTTCCTGCGTTTCACCCCCAACTATCAACCTGAAAAATCCTCAACAGCTTCTCGGTTATTAGTCTTCTGTCACATTTATAGATAACATAGTGTCATGGCTTATCTCGTCACAGCCGGTACGCAGCATCAACCACGGTTATTTATGAATAGATTTGATCTTAGTTTTTCCCTGGAATTTGTCCGCTGAATGTTCGTAAACCGTTTCCTCCAACAAATGCGTGCCGCAAATGAAACTTCATCCAGCAACCCTTTTTTTGCGATTCATAGTTAGTCTTTGAAGTTCACTGTAAACACTTTTGTAATCAAAGTATTTTTTTTTATCTAGTTATGTATTTAGAGTGGGTATTCAGTTTGAATCAGCCGCACGCATTATAACCGTTAATTAATTCGAAACTAACATTAATTTGATTTTTGTAGTGACCTTATTAATCGTCGGTATTCAGCTAAATTTTCGTTTTTCGAATGCAAAAGGATGCACGTTGTTAGGATGTTCAAATAAAGCAAAATATGGATATTTTCACTTTGGGGATTAAAAGGGGATTATGCAATCTCGACGATCCGATATCCCGCCAACCACAACATTTACCAACACTGGACCTTCAGTGGAAAATTGATCAATTTTGCTAATTGCTTCACGTCGTTATAGTCTAAGGGTTTGATTATTTCGTAAAATTATAATGGTGCGTATTTACTTATAAGCGGTGAATGTAGCCGCGTCATTATACTGAAATAGACATTTTGAATAATAACGGACCACCGCTAGTATTGCATTCGTAGTTTCTAAATCTGCCTAGTCGAAAACTTTCAACTCGATTCATGCACGTTTCACTAATACAACGACCGTTTTGCATCTGGTTTATCATTTCCCTTGAATAATTTAGCGAGAATGCTGGAAACAGAACAATTTCTCATGTAGTGAAAAACGACAGAAGACGGGTGGATTAACTGTTCTTCTGTCGTCTTACGTCAGCGGCCGTAGGGACTTGAGTAAATTTAGGCTCGCCCAGGCATAAATTTACTCAAATGGAACACTGCTCAGCGAGTGCGTGCCGCGCGAAAAGCGCACAGCGCGTCTGCGATCGACGATTTAAAGTGACGATAGACGCAATCACGGCTATGTTGAAATACGACGGCTAATTGAGGAGCGTTGTACCAAGGAGCGCTCACGCAACACTCAATGTGACCATGAAGCCATATGTCAAGTGCTTCGATTCATGTCCTCACTTTTGAGCAGCCTTACACTGTACCTTCATTCCTTTCCCTGAGGTCTGACATTTTCACTGGCGGAGCAAAGCGCTGACACTACAGGCCCCTCATCCACGCAATTCGTCTTCACAGACCCTGACACGCCGCAAAGGAAACGTCGAAGACGCTTTTTTCCCCGGATGGTGTCGATGACAGCTTTTGGGGCGTATTACACACCGCCTCGCTTCTCGGCTAGTGGCAAAGTCACCGACGTGTGATTAATCGGCACAGACAAGGCGGGAAACTGACTAGATGCTCGGTCCCTTTTTTCACGTTCCTCTTCCTGGCCGAAAATGGGCGACGTCGACAATTCTCGAATTTAAACGCGGGGAATGGACGTTTCGTCTTGTCTGAGAAATAGAGCCGTTAAAAAGCCATAAAATGGGCGAGAGGTACCGATGAAACATTTCTCTAGCGCTCGCATTTGGCGAGCTACGTAACGTGGCGAATTACTACTTTTCATGCAAAATCTGTTCGTATTACCTCGACGTAATTGATGAATGAGACGGGGCGTAGATTTGTTATTCTAAATTTTTAGTCAGACATCTCAACTGATGGTTGGTTTATGATGTCAACTGGCTAAACTGGCGACACAGCACGTTCTTTTCGGCTTACCAGAAACGGGGGGTTGGGGACAGGGACGCGGCGAATATTGCCACGTCCCCTGACGAGTTTTGATTTTGACTGTCCGTTCTGATTTTTAGGTCAGCAGTTGACTGGAAATTCCGGACACAAGAACACTGAATAAACCACTTTAGCTAAACCTTTTGCTGAATATATATACCCAACACTCTTCGAGACGCCAAAGTCCACGTCACAACTCAAAATGTGAGATGCGAGCAGACGACCCATTCTTGTGTATGGAAGTAAGCAGGGATTTCTGCAAGTAAGCCGTATGGCGTGGAAGGGCTCAGAGGCCGCCGTTACATTCATCCTTAGCAGCCGTAATTAGATCACGGGCCTTTATAAACGCCGTCTTTTCTATCGGACAAGCAGGCCGCAAAACTACCCAGCGTACTCTCTCAATGGTAGCGAAGTTCATTAGCTTTGTGGCTGGTATTGTTCGACTCTTTTTACCCTACTACCTAATAGTGCCACTTGGCATAATACCGTGTAATGACTCCCTATAAACTCCAGCCCACTCCATATAAGCTGTATTCTTTTAGAAAGAACAGAGTGGGAAAAAAGAAAGATTTGACTTTACACAGCATCATTCCGTTTGACACCATACTCAAATACCCCCTCCCCCCCCCAAGAAAATCTGTCTAGAGTAAACAATGGAAACGGCTTCGGTGAATTAAGATTTCACAAGACTCCCATAGAAGGTGGGACAAAAACGACAAGGCATGCTTGAAATTTCTCGAATATTCCAAGCTCTGCTAATAAAATTTCAGACGATAAATTTGGTGCGATAGATTTGACAATCAGAAAGTTTTGGGGACATTTTGTCCCCCTTTTTTGAGGAATCGAGAGTACTTTCTTTGTTGTCTGTATATGGTGTTATCCAAGGGGTTTATCTGGTCTCTTCACAATGCTTCAAAGCGAATGCAGCGAGTAATCCTTTCCGGTCCTTGCCAATGTAACGTATGCACATTACTGCTTCTAAGTGTCAGAAACGTTGGGTATATTTTGTCCATTTCTCGCGACATGAAGTAGAGCGAGACAAGTGTCATCGCTGCCAGGACACTTCTTTTTTCCTGGGATCAGTGAGGAGTCATCTTGTGACGTGTTGATACCGCTCAGAATGGAACACGGAATTTTACAACAAAAAATAACGGCAAATCCAGTTCTAACCCGATAGACTGTTTGTCTGCAAGAAATTCTGGCTGGACGCACGCGAACAAGAGTCACAAAAACTACGGACTCGGGGAAAATACCACGCTCGCGCGATGCTACCCCCACGTGTGCCGGTGATCGCGGCGTCTGTTTAAGTTGATTGGAGCAAGGCTAGCAAGCTTCAAGCTATTCGCATTGCGACTACTTAATGCCGTGCTTAGCAAAAAACCCCCAAAACCGAGTAAATTCGAATTATAGGCACATCAAATCCCCGATATTATCAAATAACCCCAGGCAGGTACGTCTTGCATTATTCATTCACGAACGGTATCTTCATCTGCCCACAAGTAATAACAGAATTGTTTCATTGTACAGGCGTTGTTTAAATCCAAAAACGATTTCGGTGTCCATCCTCTGTTCACAGAAAATGGTGCAATATAATAGTATCAATAATAATAATACTAATAATAAAATATTAATATTGCATACGGTTTTATGATATGGCGTTTTGGTTTAATACGAAATGGTGAATGCTGTTGATGTGCATTTTACCAGATGCGCAATATTTCAGGATAGTTTACTGGAATGAAAATACACGCATACATAAATTAGTTTGGTAAAACGTAAATCACAGAAAATCACATATTGAGATTGTTAAGTGCAAAATGCTGCGATCGCCATGGTTCACTGTGTACGCGAGTCGAAAGTCATTCGTTCTTGAGTGAACATTTTCACCCTGGGGCCGAAAATAAACCATAAGGCGTCCATTCATTTTGAGTCTGAAATTTACGACAATGGCACACAATTCCCCCCAAAAACAGTTGTCTCAGAGTCATACAGTGGATAGTTGAAATCGATAGACTTACTTTCTTAGCGACAGTCTCATCACCTCCGACGCTGTTGACGAAACAAGGGACGAGCTGGAGTTCGCTGTTGTGAGTGAATCGCCCGCGATCCAAGCGCTCGATGTGCCGGGGCTTAATTATATGCACGAGAATTAGCGATATATTGGTGACCAATCTTTTGACCGTTGACTGCGCCTAGTTAGGCGAGAAAGTTGGTGAATGAGAGCCAATAGATCTCAAGGTCGACATAAAAACACCGCAGTACTAGCAGTCCAACGACAATTTGAAACGCCAACTCTGAAGTTTACGCACTCTCAGAGGCTGTAAATTCACAGATGATGGAAGGATTTGCCATGTTTAGCATCTTGCCTGGGCGGCATGCTAACTATAAAATGTGATCGTGATTTACTGCACTGAAGATCGTACTTGATGCAGTGGATGAACATGATTTTTTTATTATATATATCATCTCTTGAGATGGAGGAGAATGCTAAATTTCTATGTGAACGTAGCGGAAGGGGGGGAGGCTTTTGTAGCGATTGAACTCCGTGTGAACAGAATCCAATCGTGGGGAAGTGCGTGTTTCGTATCGGAAGGAGCTTGAACACTTACTGCAAAATAGAGCTAAACTTCTCAAACGCCATCGAGACAAAGTTTAGGTGGGTCTTTTCTTTACAAACTGACAGAAAAGCCCCCTTAATTGGTCTTGGTAACTGCAAAGTGGGTGAAATCCAGCACCAAGTGTTATCACAGACCTCGCTAGCCTGTGAAACACAATGTTGTGGTCGTTTGCCAGTCCGTCATTTTCTGGCGTCCCACTTTTAACCTTTATATCCCCTATGACAGCCTCGATTGGTACCAAATTTCAGTTTTTGTTTTCTAAGTGTCAGCGGTATCGCTTTGAAATCCGTGAGTTACCAGCGCAGCGTCTGTGACCCAATCGAGAATTGGCGACGCTGCGTCTCGACAATCCTGTACCTACGCCCTTGTCACTCGCCCCTGCTTTCCACGGCGTGCCGCGCATACACAAGAAAAACGGCAGTGTGATATTACCTATCGCCGATCTCTGATCGCGGCACTTGACCAGCAAGCCCCCCATACTTCACGAAAACACTCTTAAACTCTCAACTTGCCACATGTGCTTAAAACTGCGTAACGAACCGTTCGTTGTAGAACACGAAACTCCAGTTTAGGTAATCTACATAATGGCCCGGTGTGGTGTTACAGCCCAGAGGTTTGTCGACATTCAATATCGCCACTCCGACTCGCTCAATACCTGTAGGTTCAAGTCCCCTTTCAGAGTAAACACACGCGTTAGCAAGGTTGAGTGCGTGTTCTTTCGTCGACCAAAAGAGGCTTCATGTCGAGATGTGCTGCAAACAAATACAAAATATTACAAAAATGTTTGTATAGAGAAACTCGAGCCCCCTTAAACAATATGTTTTCTTTTAAATTTCATGAACACGGAGACATAGCCCAGGGCCATGTACATGATAGCTCATTCTGATATCGCTACCCAAGGCGAACGTCTCATATGATACCGCGGACAACAATCTATAATTGAAAAAAATATCTTGCTGCTAGACCACCACCGGTTTGAAAAAGTTCAGACGATTTTGAAACTTTAATTTCAGGCGAATCTTTTCGAGGAAAAAAACAACAAAAGTTAAGTTTGTATATGTGACCCCTCGTTTCACGGTTTGGACGCGGAGAAGTTCTCAATCAGAACGCAGTGTTTGTTGTGTCTTTCCTCAAAAAAGGGCCTGATGCTACTAATGGCGATTTCTTTTGGTTGATGCTAATTTTAAGATATACATCTATTTTATGCAGGTTTGCGACATGTTGGGAATAAAAAATGAAACGCCGGAGCTTTTCCCTCGCCAACTAGTAATGTACAGAGAATTGGGGCTTTTGCTGGGCTGCCCTAGGTTGACAGAAAGTTGAAAGCGCCGTAGAAAAGTGACAGCGATGGACCACGGACACACACGGATGCCTTTGAAGGAAGACGCTCGACAGTGTTTCACCCTTGCTTCACATGATCGCCGCCGATCTTATGAGAGAGCGGAACGTCGATAAGAAAGCACCATCCGAATTAAATGTATTTGAAGTAACACGCCGCCGTGATTTGAGTAATTTTGACAAATTCGCCGATAACCTTATGTTTGTTATACAAAAGTTAATGTAATCTAACGGTAGGGCGGCCTACACCGAGGGACGACAACAAGCCCGATGTCGAAGGGACATAGCTCCCGTGTTCGGCCTAGCGTAGCAAATGCAGAATATAATCACTTTCGATAAAACAATCAACACATTTTTACTTCTTGGATAATTTGATGATTTGAAAGTTTGTTTAAGTTCATTTGAAAGTTTGTTTAAGTTCAGTGTTGATATGGTTAGTGATTTGAGTTACAATTTTAGCTCTCAAGATACAGATTTCACGCGACTAAACTAAGGATTATATTCAACCCTTCCCGCAATTTTCCACTCTTATTGACACACGCGCTCATCATCTCTCATGCACTTCGTATTTACATAATAGGATCCCCTCGACTTTTACCCGATAACCAGAGTAAAAAGCCCCCGAAACTGGATCCGAAACGCAACTATGAGGTACAAGAATTCTCAAGCGACTGTCGAATGCCCCTGGGTGTGCAAATGAACCAAACGTAACCGTGGTCAATGTTCTTTAAAACAAACAGATGACGAGGAACAGGGACACAACTTCACACTGTCAGTTCGATGTTTTTAATCTTCAAATAAAATCTGACGTTTGAATTTGAAATTTGAAGTTACTCGGCAAAATCGTGAAGTTGTTTTACTCCAATTTTTTTTTCAAGAAAATCTACAGTTTCAATCTTATAGCTGCAAACGTTACGAAGATCCAATGACTCACGTCCAAATTTCCCGCTGTGACAACTTTCTTTCCCGCCAAGTTTTAATATGAAAATTTACCACGTCCTGGCGACACTGATCTTGTCCGCATAGACGAAAAAAAAGAATAACGGTCGCTGATGCATTGTTTTACCGATAATTGTATCTGACAGCTTTTAAAAAAACTTTCCACTTTTGTACAGAGGTATAGGCACAGAATGTACATAATAAACAGAGGTGTTATTGTGTGTGCTTGTCTTATGAATAAATTTCAACGATAATGAAACTATGGATTGCACTGTCCTTTCAGAAAAAAAAAACTATGAAGACATGTCCTGAAAAATCATAATATGCGGCCGCTCCAGAACTCTAGTTTAACCTATGACCTCCCTCCAGCACCTCAGAGTGAGAGAGATTCAGGTAACACAGGGTCAGACATGATTTTGTAACCACACAGATATATTGCAAATAGTCATTCAGGAAATGTTCGTAGGGGTTTTCATTCAAGTGCCAGGGACAGTTTTTTACATGACAACACCATTAAGGTAATATGCACCTCGAAAGTGAAAGACTTAAACTTTTGCTCTAACTTTCCTCAAGGAATCTTTCAATCATTCTCTTTCAAAATCAAGAATAAAAATAGGGGGTCACCGTGCAAATTTTGGTACTAGAGAAACAAATTACCCAAGATTTACCGATATTGGAAATTCAAAATGGCCGCCATCCCTGTGTTACCTCTATGGAGAAAAATAAAAATTTTCGAATTTCGAAAAACTAAGCCGGTGAAAAGTTTTCTTTCACCAAGAGCTTTAAAATGAACCCCCACATGTGGTATATCAGAAGAGAATTGTAAAAGTTTGAGAGTCCGAATGTCTGTCCCCGAGGTGCGTTCTACCTTAAAATGGTGTCGTATACCTATGAATGAAGGGGAGCATCTTGTGGACCGGTACTAGTACAGAAGACTAGAAAACTTTGGATATTCGGACTCTTCCAGGAATAAATTTTTATTCAGATTTTGTACCAAGGACTTCAATACATCATAGTTTTCCATGTTGGTTAAGATTTGAGGAAAATCCTTTTTCACAAAAAATAACTCACCACCCCTTTTGCACTGAGCAACAACATAATCGTCGTTTGTAACAACACCACTTTGTCCCAACATCTGCCTGGAATATATAAAACCTAGCGTCTATCAAAGCCACCCAATGACGAAACAGTGCTGTAACGACTAGAGCCGTGCAAAGCCACTGAGAAACACGAACGTTATGATTATGTATCAAAACCATTCAGTGGTAACTTTTGAAACCATTCTCTGACAACCCTAATGGGTAACAAACCTCTCCGGTCACAACGATGCCATTCATGACGAACACCGCCATGTAACAAACTTGAAGCGGACCGATTGGGTCGGCTTATCAATCTGTACCGTTATTCACCGTACAATAACTGATCGTTTTAATGTTAACGCCTAGCTTTCGATTAATCGGCGATGGATTAATACGTAAATCAGTTTGTGAACGATTAATTAATCAATAAGATAAATTAATCGACATCTTTGCAATAAGACCGTACAAAGTAAGGGGATCAGGATATTTGCTATCCACCTGTTAACTATTTTCCATCGACACTCTAAATGTTTTTCCTCTGTTCGTGAAAATAAAAGAAAAATACACGGGATATGTAAAATGACAAAAATAGCATCTTCGAGATATATCTCTATCTGATTATCTTTGAAAAACGTGTCATTTGGAGAAATTGTCTACTTGTCGTCTGTTTACGCGCTATTCAATGTTGAATGGGAGTTTTCACGTCCTTAGAAATACATTTTATCATTGTCTATTTCATATTTCGTGTTGTAATCTGACATTTCACGGAAAATGAGTTTGTTGAATCGAGATTAGACCTAGTTTTCGGCGTTAAACCAAAATATCAGAAAGTTGACAACAGTAAAATCTGTTTCGGCTCTGTAAACTGCGAAATCTGTAATACAGGGTACGTAACTGCATCCTTCGGAAGTCCGTGTGATTTTAGATAGAATAGAAACGGCAATCGGCGATGAATTATTGATCTCGTCCGTACACTCCGGCTTTGAGTAATATTTCGATGATGTGACGTCATCGATCTCAACTTCACCCTGAAATCGACCACATCCCAGGAGACGGATTTGGATGAACAGGTTCTGTCCCGCTCAGAACACAAAGATTTGGGATGGGAAACGGAATGGCGTATGCAGTGACAAACAGAGGGTGTGAGAGAACGCCGGGAGAAAAGAGACAGGCTCTCTCATGAGCTCACCCAAATGGAGAGTAAACTTTGAACGCACCACGAATATCTGGACACAAGGACAAGCTGAGCAGGTGTACTCACGTTGAGGGGCATTGAATATTTCCCCTCTTCAGCAACAACAAGAGGAGCCTCAGTCAAGCCAGTTTAGCACTACCTCATAACATGTCCTTCGCCTCAGAATGGATTCCGTGCTGTGGTTTAAACGGGGGGCTTCGCGTTGATGGCATCGTCATAATGAAAATAATACATTATTCAGTGTTTTTTCGATCTGAAGCGTACACTCTGAAATACTTTTTATTTTCAATAACGACCGAAAACTAGTATTGCACTTAAATATTGAAATCCTTGATCAGGGTGGATTTTTGTGTAATGGACGTTTGTAATTACATGCGGATTGGTCAGACACCGATACACCTATTATTACCACCTTCTGATTATTTTTTAAACAACCACCGAGGTTGTTGAGAAAGTAGAGGTTTACAAGCCATGATCATATGAGCAATATCACTCTGGCATTCCATAATATCTCACTACTATTATTTTCCTTACATAACGGTTGAAATATAAAAGACAGAAAATTCATAACGTAAGCTAAAATTGTATGTATGTATGTATGTATGTATGTATGTATGTATGTATGTATGTATGTATGTATGTATGTATGTATGTATGTATGTATATGTGTGTGTGTGTGTGTGTT
The DNA here is from genome assembly GCF_041260155.1 of Ptychodera flava. Lineage (NCBI taxonomy): Eukaryota > Metazoa > Hemichordata > Enteropneusta > Ptychoderidae > Ptychodera > Ptychodera flava. Next base: position 32,760,341 of record NC_091933.1, read on the forward strand.
TGTATCAATCTATCTATCCATATATGTACACATATACTTACATGCAACTCATACATATATTCACAAGGAACCAACCATCTGAATTAATAAATAAATAAATACATAAATAAATAAATAAATAAATAAATAAATAAATAAATAAATAAATAATATATGAACAAAAAATAAATAGATAATTACATAGATAGATAAATAAATAAACACAAAACAAACAAACAAACAAACAAACAAACAAACAAATAAATAAATAAATAATTATATACATACTGTGAGATACACAGATAGATAAATAGCTACATAGCTACATATATACTTACATAGTTCATAACACATACATACATACATACATATATACATACATACATACATACATACATACATACATACATACATACATACATACATACATACATACATACATACACGTTTTCTGAGTATTTGGATGTAAATGCTACCACTGATAGTACATACGAAACCGAAACATGCAAAACGTCGTCTAGAATTTGTGGGTAAAAACTGGAGTGTCTCAAGTATCTCTTATTTTTTACTTTTCCTTCGAAACAAATACTAATCTCTTCAACTGACCAATCCTTGGCAAGGAAGAGTCTGGTATCAGTTATATTGTTAATTAACATTTATAAATAAAAATATCACGATATTCTGCTGCCATATCGTGAAATATTTCCCTCTTATGAATACAGGACGGCCGTATGCACATGGCACGTTCGATGACATGAAAACTGTTGCCGCGTTGGAATTTGTCTTATCTATTTTATCGTTCAAGATCATGGTCACAGTTAATGAGCAAATTAGTGCGCGATAGTTTTGACTTGAAATGCGTGAAAATATGTTTGCATCTTTCTGTCTTTTGAAAGTCACGACCACATCATGTAAATTTTCCATGTCATCATACACGGAATATAGGACAATATAACAATTGAGAAAGTTTCTTTTATCTTTATAGTTGAAACAAACTCGAGTTGACTCTTTCAAACAAAGATATTGATGGCATGAGTCGATCGTGACATTTGATTCGATTTTCTCTGCTTTAGGAAGATCTCATGTTTTAGTACAGTATTTGTTTTGGCACTTGAAAGCGGAGGAACTACTACGACCTGGCGTTTGAAAAGATATAAGATCAAGTTGTCGGAGAAAAAGCTGAACACAGAGCGGCTCAGACATGCGTGTTAGTCTCATTTGGCAAAAGGAGATGGCGCTATGGTTTCGCAACCGGGAGTACTAAACAACGTACTTAAGCAATAAGACTTAAATGGATCACTACTTTGTTCCATTTTCAGAATGTCTCCGAGTTGTTCAGCTCTTGCCAAATAACCGGCAGAGACGCTAATGTGTGGAGCGAATGACGTGCGAAGTCGGCGGCGTGGAACGGTCCTTGGCGATGACTCATTCGCCGAATTAAGTCATTTTAACTTAACAGCGGGACACCTTATTTGTATTTTGCGAGTGGGCATTTGATCTTTGCTGAACGACTTTGCGGAGTGTGTTTGCACCCGACATCGAGGGAAAGTATCGCCATTGACCGCAAACATTAAACAAAACGCGGACATTTGAAGAAAGACCAAAGGAAATTGAATGACTGATAATGTCTTGATATGTTAACGTTAGACACTTCTGTTTATTTCAGCGAATGGTGGTCGCGTAGTAAGTTGTCGGATTTCACTTCTAGTTATTATATTATTCTTTATACTTTTAATTAGAAATTGGACCGCAACGACAAAACGTGAGCCTTATCATGCCAATGATGAAATAATTGAAAATACACAAAAATAAGGAAAAGAGAGAGAGAGAGCATGGAAAAGTCCGGGAAGTACTTGAATCCATCTCCAGACACATTATCGATTTTTGTAAATGATCAGGACATACAGTCATTTGTCACAAAAAGATCACGGAAATTGCCATAACAAATATCAGTTATACCATTGTATATTTCAAATCGGCTCATGTAAGTAAATCATAACATTAAAACCAGTGATCTATCTCATTTACAGGTGACACTTTAGTCCTCCTGTCTTTTTTTTGTTTTGACAATGGAGATGGATAATTCTTTTATCTTACGTGAAAGTTACAGGAAGCAGAGCTTATCATTTCAAAAGTTTTGCAAGGATGTCATGTAACACATTGTCTCGCGTCAAATCAATATCGGTATCTGTTCATAGTTGAAGCCGTACGTATCTATACCGCAAGTTACAACATCTTGTGAAGGTATGCCTTACACGTCGCTGGCATGTTTTGATATTTTTGATATTTTCGGGAAAAAATGAAGTCATAAAATCCAATGAAATTGAATTTCCCATTGGGAACATGTGTAAAAGTCACGCAAAAGGGATAGGACAAATATTGCAGATCATATTTCTACCTCCAGAATGAACCAAGAAATACACACAATCACGAGCTCAGGTCGGACCTGTGTACATGTTTATCCTTGACCATATGCGTTGACTACAGAAAAAAAAACTCCGTTAGGGTACGACACGAGACGAACAAGAAACTGTGTTTTACGAACGGAACAAACATATTTGGGAAATATATTAGAAGTCACTGGCTGGCGAAATTTCAAGTCAGCATAGAGACACCTAATGCTGTCATACAAAATTTGCCACCCCGTCACAGTCCTATCGATGAAGATTCACACGGCGATAAGCGGATACGCGTGTCGCTGACGGACGCCCGGAAAAAAAATTAAAGAGAATTTTCTATAAGAGAAGCGCGAGCGGGATCTTTTACATTTACACGATGTGATGAGAGATTAGACATGGACGTTTGCTTTGGGGATGTTCCAGTTAACTCCGGCACACGCCAAATGAAACATTTATCTCGTGTAGGTGAGAAGCTGACATCATCTCGACAAGTCCGCGGTGACCTCTCGTGACAACGTAAAAAGAGAACACAGACAAAAACGCATGATATGACAAATCATTCGCCGTAGCATTTGAAATATGAGATAAGAGGTCGGAGTGCTCCTTCAAATCGTAAAATGAAATTAATTTGACAAATATTCTCCGTCTTTGAGATAAGGGAGAAGACCACGTAGCGGCTAATAGATAGCACGCTGCCTGCCTCCCAAAGTGTGCTATTATTGGTCCGTATTGTTCTTCAACCAGAGCCAGCAGGAATGCATCATCATGCCGAGCCAAATCTCCTTTTCTGATCTAAGAAATGGGATTTACAGATTTTGATGGCCTACAAAGACAGTTATATCGGAAACTAATGACCAGTATATATTACTATCGCTAGGATGACCCAGGTCGTAAAATTGATGAGTATACGACATGTGCGTTGGTTTGTTTGTTCGTGGTGATGTCGATTCACCCCTTTTGCACCGCCTCTCGACCGTGGAAAACAAACGATTTAATAGAAAAGTAATTTTATGTAATTACATAACAATTGTTCCCGCAGTCGCATGTAGAGGTGAAAAGTCTCTGCTTTGGTGTTTTGTACGATAATGAAATTAAAGGAATATATATATATATATATATATATATATATATATATATATATATATATATATATATATATATATATATATATATATATATATTCATTTGCATACAGTAAGGCAAAACAAAGTAACGTCTTTGTCGAAAAGTAATGGTCTGAACCAAAATTCAGCTCTTAAAAATAATATTTGACACAACACAAAAAAGTTATGCTGTAACGAAACGTTTATCACTCGTAGGCATTGTCACTTAAATTGTGGAATAGGACCAGGGAGTGTCTCCCTGAAACAGAACAACAAATACTGGGGAAATAAATCGAAAGTTACAGCTGATGGAAATTCAGTGGCGAACTCAAGTAAATATTGTTCATGCAGGATGTTACTAGTGTTAAATGAAAACCTTGCTGTACTGTAAGTGAAACTGTACAATTTGTGCGAGCACTAGTTAGTTCATTATCATGTACTACTGGTTGTTTCCAGAAATTCTGATATCGTTTTCTTCCACCATTTCTATGTGCGGAGTTCAAAGTATTTTCTGTACCACTCCTCCATTATTTTTAGCTGTCTAACCAATTAATTTGAGGGAATAATATATGTGGCTTTCGTAATATTTTATTATTTTGTTTTAAAAGTCATTTTCATGTATTATTCTGTTCGCTCGAGGTTGTTGAAACACAAGTCATAGTACTGCCAACACAAAATGCAATGTTATCGATGACGATTGAATTCCGGTCCGGACAAGAGTTAAGTGAAAGACTGAAAATCTTACTTAAACTTTCCTCAAGGAATCTTTCAACCATTCTCTTTCAAAATCAAGAATAAAAATCGGGGGTCACCGAGCAAATTTTGGTCCTAGAGAAACTTATCACGCAAGATTTACCGGTATTTAAAATTCAAAGTGTCCGCCATCCCTTTTGTTAACTCTATGGAGAAAAATAAAATTTTCGATTTCGCAAAAAACTTAGACGGTGAAAGTTTTTCTTTCTCCAAGGGCTTCAAAATGAACTCCCACAAGTGGTAGATCAGAAAAGAATTGGAAAAGTTTGAGAGTCCGAATATCTTTTTCCGAAGCGCATTCTGACTTAAATGAAACTTACCAAGAATAACACGGGACATCATAGCTATACAGGCTGTGGAGACAAGCTCGTCATTTCAACATGATTGTTGGAGTAGAAACAAAAAACTGCGTGTTCAAAAAAACAGAACTAAACCATTTGAAAGTTCATCTAAAGGGTCAGCCAATGGAGCTTTAACTTCTCTAATGACGCAAATCGACGGCATAATACCAAACGAGGGGTTATTTTGTCCATCAAAAGCCGCACTTGCTGTAGACCCTGAAAGTATTTGCCAGTTTTTATCTGTTTTGCGAAATATATGAGTTCTTTTTCTGTTTGAGTTGTTGTTGTTTTTTCACTTCTTCATTCTGAAATTAAAATAAGAAGCATGTACACAACCGTCTGATGCTCATTTATCCCACAGATGTCGAAATAATTTACAAATTTATGAAAACTGTTCTAGATTCAGTCTCGCTGTTTTATCTTCGTGCACGCCGTGATGCCCACAGGAAATTAACTGTGAATGAATGGACCAAGAGTTCCAAGACATTGGCAACAGTGAATGTTTTAGTGTCAAAATGTTGGACTCTACGACGTTTTAACCCTTTAACCAAAACATTTTGGACCAAATTCATTGTTACCAATGGACCTTTTCACAGGGCATTGGAGTGAACAGGCAAGCGGTGGAAAATAGTCTCGACAGGTAAGTTGGTGCTGAATATTTTAGGTAAATTAGATCCATAGATTACTATAAGCAAAGGCGTGGGAATACAAAGTTTCCACTCAACTATAATCGCATAATTGAACAAATCGATTTGTACTATACGACAAGGAACTTCGAGTCAAGCTTAAAAGTTTGCTTCATAAATCTCAATAGTTGTGTGTCTTTTGGTATTGTTGAAACTCGATATTTTCGTCTGGAGAACAATCTTTTTTGCCCATTATTGTACTCATAAGACTATTATGATATGGCATTTGAACATGAAATATTTTCTGAAAATATGATCGCCCCTACTTAACTCAGTGAAAGTTAACATTCAAGAAATAAGATGGAAACTGCTTTCGTTTTTTAAGAAATATGCAAGAAATTAATGGTAGTCACAGCGATCAGGCATAAATACTCAATAGTAATTCAGTCATAGACTGATTTCTTATCAACAATGATATAGCGTACATCACCTGATATCACTTCTTGGTCTTTTTGCCAGAGGTCCATATATCTCTCTTTCATGAATTTTGACTTCGTAGTGTGAACCGGTGCTTTACTGTCTGTTCTGTGCTGTTTTGTGTCTACGTTTATAACAAACGACTATGCATTACGAATTTTGACATAGTGTTATCGGATTATGGATTGGTATGATTGTGATTATTTTTATATCGTTTTATTAGTGAATACTAAGAATCAAGGATAAGATTCGATGGGAGTCTATTTATTTTAAAAAAGAAAAGATGTATAGCCGTCGGCTACTTTATCGATTTTAGCATTTCCATTATTGTATTACCTTATATCAACGTCACTGCTGATTACACAAATTATAAATGGAAATGAAACATTTAAGTGTCGCAAAAAAGGAACACTACTTTTGTAGCAAAGTGACTTCTCAAGCTGTTTATTTATTCGGTTCACGAAAATATAGATTATGTGAGTTGATAGGATCAATACAAATGAGTTTCAAAATCATGGAAGAAATATCAATGATCAGAAAAAAATGTAAACCGATGAGAGATGCATATGTGTGTGTGTCTTTGTTTGAAATATGCTGAACCTAGGAAAATTGAAGAAGAAAAAACTAAAATCGAAGCAAATCAGACATCGTTATTTACAACACAGTCTGAACACCTCCAAATGAACTTTGACGCCTAACTGATGATAAAACACGTCCGCTATCAACTCACATTCGAATTTCCTAAATCTATACGTATGTGTGACCCTTATAAGATTGTCAGAAATTGCATAGAATAGCTTGCATAATATCGGGGAGGTTTTTTTTTTAATTATTTCGTTCCGCCGAGCCTGTTGATGTATCTTCACAGAAGGTTGTTTGACGACAATCTGCTCATATTTCATGTTCTTTTACTTTAAATGAAAGTGTTTAGTTTTGTAAAGATGTAAACTATTTTTTTTCAAAGATAACTGTGGCCTCTGACGATTTTGCGTGCCCACTGAAAAAACAGGGTTGAAATTAAGAGTCGATTATCGGAAAGAGACGGGAAGCTTCGGCGGGCGTTATGTCAAACTGCGTCCGTTTTTGACCGGAGGGTGGTGTGTTTTATAGCGAACACAGATTACACGGTCTGATAGGAGGGGATGACATCCCCCCTTTGCACATACTGGGAGGAGGTTAACATATTCGATGGAGAAATATAGCCTGTACTGCGCACTTCAGGAGGCAGTCAAGCGTAACGTGAATTCCAAGCCCGGAGCAGTAGGAACTGGTGATCGGTATTCTGTTGAGATGTCGGGGAGAAGGGAAGATGAGAGAAAGTGTCTGTTACAAAAGGATAACAAAAAACGGCAACCTGGAATGACTCCGGTCGCTATCCCTGGTGAACTTTCAATTGTTTTTGCATGCCATGCTAAACTCCTAAGGCAGACTCAGCGTAAAGCGACTCCGACAGGGCGATAAGGATCGCCTCATCTGCGGCTTTAATGGAAGGGGGCTTGTAGGGTACTCCTACAGGCCCCTCCCCAAATGGAAATCGCTGGCAAATAACGAGCGATGCCCAGCTATAAACTACAAAACACTTAACTTGTAAATGGCGACCGGGATACGGCGCTGCACAGTTAGGAACGAAAATCGTCAAATGGTTTTAGTGGAAAATTTCTGCGCCCCTGTTTTTTACATTGGAGGGAAGTGATCATTTCATTAGTGAGGTGATGTTTTATTGTGGGCATTTGTCTGCTACAAATAGGTCCGGCATGAATTGGCTTTCATTGCTAAGTGAGATGGATGCCGAGCTCTTAACCAGGGGAGAGTGCTCATACTTTTAATGAGACTCAAGACATTTCGCCTTCTCCATTTGAAAGGGTTATACAACTTTCAAAAAAGAAATCACGGCCTGGCAGAATGAACATAAATCACTTGAACGGGGGGCTGGGGTGGCGCAGGGGGTAAAAAGTGAGAAATTATCAAGCGCAGCGTGTTATAGCGCCCTCTAACAATAAAATGTTGTGATGAATTAACCAGGTCTCGTCAGAGTTTTACCACCGACATGCGGTTTGTGTTTTTTTTTATTTTGAGTTTCCCTTGTAGGAGGTATGTACGACAGACATAACCGTGATATGGCATTACGGGATCATGCCGTCATGGCCAGGTTTAGGCCTAGGACTCGTTACTGGCGTTTATCTGCGCGGAGAATCATCGAAAAAAAGAGTATCTCCAACAGCGTGGAGATTATCGGGTACATTATTGGTCGCTACTTCTGATAGCTTGACCTGGCAGCGCAGATTTGCACGCATCTTACAAATCCCCGAACACGATAAGATGTAAAGAGAAATTTTATGGGGTCAGCGGCATGATGGCAGATCGCGTACATCTCATAAGTTTTGACTCCGAGCTGGATGACAGGCTCGCGAAGCAATAGGCCGTGGATGAAAAATGGTCTCTCAAGAAAAATGACCATTATAAACACAGATCCATTTGAGCTGGCTCTGCACAGACTGACGACAGAATAAATGATAGACAATCCTTGCAACCTCGACACAAAGCTTAGAAAGCAACAGATCCTATCACTGAGAAACGTCTTTCACAAAAGCACGCGACGAATAAACAATACTTTGATTGCTACATTGAAATTGTCACTCAGGAACAACAGTAAAAACAATCAGTATTGTAGACAGTGGTATTATTATGTATTTCATCGAATGTAAAGATGCGATAGAAGTAAACATAAATAGAAAAACGCTATACGTACGTACGTACGTATATACATACATACATACACACATACATACACATATACATACATACATACATACATACATACATACATACATACATACATACATACATACATACATACATACATACACACATACACACATACACACATACACACATACATACATACATACATACATACATACATACATACATACATACATACATACATACATACATACATACATACATACATACATACATACATACATACATACATACATACATACATACATACATACATACATACATACATACATACATACATACATACATACATACATACATACGTTTGACATGTTAGTTTTTGATGTAAATACATGTATGGAACTATGTATGTATAGAAAGATGAACCATGATCGGTTTGTCAGTAATTTATTTGTTTTATGAACGCGGAATATCAAGTCGATTGGTTATCAGTTTCCCAGGTATTTATTTCTTTATTATAACTCGCGATTCGTTTCTGTGATTAGACGCCGCGCCGCCAAACGCCACAAACGATGTAACATCGTCAATTTCCAGCGAGCTATTGCATCTTAATGCTATCACTGTATTTCATCTGGTTCGTAAACATGGGTCTGAAAGAGATAAAAGAAAAATATATCGCGCGCCATAATGTTTTGTCATGCAATTTTTGTCATGTTATCAGCTAACAGCGTTTTTTTTGAATATCTGCTCGGAATCATAAAGATGAATAGAGCCTTGAAGTTTTATGATAATGGTAATTTTCCATTAAATCATATTTTTACTACAATTCATACTCTTCAATCGTACAAATCGTGTATTGAGATATTCGGTGTCTCCACCTTTGTGCATCGGCATTTTCAAACAAAAAGCGAAGTTTTGTATCGCTGTGTTTTGCCTGAGGATTGTCGAAATAGGGGCTAAATTTAATAGAGTTAAATACATTAAAATTACTTTTATCATATAACACTGACAATGTTGACGTTCTTAAGATATTCTTGTGCATGCTAAAAGCGCTTGCGGACGCGCGTGTATGTATGTATGTATGTATGTATGTATGTATGTATGTATGTATGTATGTATGTATGTATGTATGTATGTATGTATGTATGTATGTATGTATGTATGTATGTATGTATGTATTTAAGGATCGTTGTGCAACTTTTAAATTGCACATGTATCTGTATTTGTAGGTATTCTTAATCATGTAGACACCCATAGAAAGGAAGGCAAAACTTTAGAGTGAACCGATAGAACTAAAATTTGTGCTTCAGTTAAGAGTATCGGCCAAAAGGTAATTAAGAAAGACATGCCTAATTGGTGAATATCATGCTAAGGTCTGCTCCTTGAGCGACACGTTAGTGCATGGAGATAGCCATTTGTCACGCTATCTGCTATCATGCTAGCTCTGAGCAGATGGCCTCCCTTTAAGATGAGATAACAAGAAAACATCGATTTAAGATAAAACAAAATTGTCACGGTGAACAGTCTTCCACTTCATCTGGTTTAGCAAACGTCCTTGAGGGTGAAGCTGCGCGAGGATGATTCGACTTACCCTCACGCTTCACCACGCTCACCCCACCAATCACTGACCCCCCCCTCCCGTCCATATTTTACAGAAGTCGTCTTCATTGCGAGGGGATGGTGTTATTCTGGAGGGAAGAGATCACAGAATCTGTAAATAGCAGCAGGTTAAATATGAGGAGTAGAGTTGAGCATGTGAATTAAATATAAATTCCCATAAACCTCCTAGGAGCTACCTGAACTCACGTTGCACCGGAAGAGACGTCATAAACCGTAGAAAGAAAATGTATTTTTAATCATAATCATACAAACCCGTGTAAAAGTTATATGGCTTTTCTAAATCAATATCTGTACAAGCCAGTCCAGACGTGTGAGACGTGTGAGAATGAGTGTTGCCATACAGTCGTGGGTGTAGAGTTACGCCCTCTACCGTTTTGAAATAGTTTAACCGTAAGTTTGCAGACGGAAGTTTAATCGCCACCTTTGGGCTCATCAAGTTTGTCAACATCTCGATCGGGAGACGCGAAAATATTTATACAATCAAAGAGTCAGTGCATTGATTAGTGAATCGTTCTCACTCTCAGTCAGTCAGTCAGTCAGTCAGTCAGTCAGTCAGTCAGTCAGCCAATCAATCAATCAATCGATCAATCTATAATCCAATCATTTTTGTAAGATAGTCGCAATAAACAATAGCTACCATCATCCGCACATGCATGTAGCACTATCATCTGTAAAGTGTACACTCACAGTGAACTACTATACAATAATGCAGAGGACCAAAAGATGGATTCAAACGTGTGAAAAAAAATTAGATTAATTAACCAATCCAACAATATTAATGACACCCTTTATTATCTATTCAGAAGAAAATAATCGCCTGTTTTGTGTAAGAGAGATAAGGACTGGGAACTTCTCTCATCCATGAACGAGTACGCGTTTTTCAACATTCTTGCGTGCTGCCGACGAAGTGACGTGTTCTATTTGCAATTACTATGATTTATTTCCCAATATTCTCAACCGCTCTGTCTTTTCGCTTCATTTCTTCTTAGGAGAAATTAAACGCAAGGCATACTCGACTTGAGTCAATGTTTGCTGTCGTTATCAGCTCTTGAGAGTTGCTTTTAATTACTATCAGCACTAGATTAGGTAGTGGGCACAAAATGTGCTATTTCTGATGACGCGCAGTCAGTCACGTGACGCGAGTCCTTCAAGGCAATTGGTGGCCTTTTTATCGGTCGTCTCGGGAACACACAGATCATCGGGGAACCCATCCGTCACAGCCATGCCTCAAACTGTCATATCACACACATTTTCTCAGAATCTACCTTGCTGTAATGATAAAAGACGTCCCAGAGCAGTCGCAATTCTTCCTGTTGAGCAACAGTGACAGCCTATTGTAGGTGAGGGCGCCGTATCGTTACGGTGGTGAACCCAAAGCGGCGTTTTCAGTTTTTGAAATCTTTTGAAAACTCGTCAATTACTCAACCATAAAAAGACAAACAAAATTCGCAGAATAAAAGTGCATTCAAGAGTTATAAGTAAAGCTCTTGACAACGTTAATTTTCCCTCGAATATTCCACTGAGTTTTAATAGGCTGGCAAGAAAGATAAAACGCACACGATTCTCACTATCGATTTTCACATGATCATCGGTTGGTAAATGGTTATAGAATTGTGAAAAGTCAGGTTGCCAAGGATACCCCGCATCCAAGCTTCAAAACTAATGTTATACGTCATGGTAAATATTACCTTGGGTATATAAGCATTAACACTGAAGTGTAGCCGGGCCTTACATCGTAAAATCTGTTCAATATTTCATAACTTTGTAGGAAATATATGTTAGTATCAGGCAAAGTATTAGCAGTAAAAGATAGTTATCGATGGACAAGCATATACCAACTCTTTGTCGTTTTAATAGATACCGCTGTTGCTTTTTGTAAGATAGATAGATAGATAGATAGATAGATAGATAGATAGATAGATAGATAGATAGATAGATAGAACCAGTGCTGTCTGCTTAATTATAAGGATGTTTTGGATATTTCGACCCATTTCATCAATAGCGTGTCACTTCCGATGAGATTGAACCGATGATGTAAAATTCGAGTGAGAATGTTTGACGACTGCCCTCAACTGCAAGTTGTTGCTAATCTTTCAACATTTTCTATGCTGCTTTCGCCGATTGGGGGTGTCATACGTTGAATCTCGAGCGTCTGTAGTTGTATGTGGATACCTAGACACGCATTTTATTGTAAGGTTTTAATTATCTTCATCGTTGTATGAGTTCGGAACCGCCGATATGCGCTAGCGACCCTTAATTATGCATATCTATCCATGTATCACAAACAGTCATTTTGTTACAGCGTTAAGCTAAGGAAAAAACACCAGACTCATTTACAGCCCCCTTTCAGGCTACAAACTATATATGGGTGCTGTAGTGTAGCTCTGTGAGCTGGTGCGCCCCGGCTTCACCAGCTCATCGAGCCGGCTACGTTCCAAGGAACAGTAGTCAACGTGTTACAGCACCATAGTACACACCTAACTGACAACTCAAAACATGTTGTTATTGTTTCTTATTCCAAAATGACCAGATAACCTGTAGATATTGGCGCATAAAACCATGGTACATATGTCGTTTTTAAAAGAGTTTGACTTTCATCTTTTTGTTTTAATTTTAATGTTATATTTACCATGCACGTTATGTACATCTAGGCATACAGCCCAGAATGCCGCAAATGATAAGGGTAATGCAGGCGAAGACGACGATGACGATGATTGTCACGATCATGTTGTTCGATTATTTAATCATCTTCAGCACCATTCGACAGACACTTGCAGATATGAAAGAAGGAATATAAATGACAAAGACATATAAACCATTGATATCACCGTGTTTTCTTCGTCGTCTCGTCCCTACAGTCGATAAAGGGATTCCTACAAGAGAACTGTCTCCTTCAGAGGCTAGGGCTTGCGTTTGCTTTGTTTCATTCTTTGAGAACACGGAATTTTCAATACCGTGTAAGGTATAACATACCTGGCTACTTTACCCGTGATCAATGTGATTTCATCACAAAAATGCGTCCGAGTCCGTCCTTTACCTTCAAGTTTCACGAGATTTGAAAATATAGCCACAAAATCATCGACTTCGTTCATCATATTATGTATAAAGTGCAACGTATTTATCCATGGATATAAAGAGCATTTCAGTTGCGTAACATAGGATTGAAGAGTAATCCATCAAGAGTAATTTCATTTCTTATATTCAGATTGGATATTTCAGATAGGGGAGTGACGAAGTAAATAATATCTGACGCTGCGGATAATAGGATGTGTTTTGGAGTTTCATCTTGGCGACAAATATGACATTTTTTTCACTGAAATATTTTGGCCAAGGTGCAACAAAAGGATGTGCGCCCTCAACGACCAGTTTAGCTGCAAATTTTGTTCTGTTCAAATCAGACTCACTGCAATCGTTTTTTGTACATTATAATAATAATAATAATAATAATAATAATAATAATAATATTTAATTCTTAAAAACGCACTCAACAAACATCTCAGTGCGCTGTACACAACTGTTAAAAAGATAAGAAGACAGCTAAAAACCTTTAAAATTATTACGAGTAAAATTTAGTAAATAGGTGGGTCTTTAAAAAACGTTTTAAAGATGCAATATTTCTGGCGCAACGAATTTCCGAAGCCAGTGCATTCCATAGCAAAGGAGCACATACCGAAAAAGCTCTCTGACCGTAGGACTTATTAAAATAGCCGCGTTCAGAATTCACACGCAATTTCTGAGAAGATCGTAGATCTCTTGTCGGTACATACAGGTCAATTAAATCAGTAAGATACAGGGGTGCATCACATCTGACAATCTTAAAAGTAGTTTGTAAAATTTTGAAATGTATACGAGCTTTCACAAGTAGCCAGTGTAAATCAATTAAAACGGGAGTGAGGTGGTCATATTTGCGTGTACCTGTGACTAGACGGGCTGCCGCATTCTGAACAGACTGCAGATGATATGTTGGTCATTTGAAATGCCATAAAACAGACTGTTGCAATAGTCAAGTCTGTAGGTAACGAATGCATAGATGAGTTTCACTGTAGTGGGCCAGTCCAGTAGTTTACGAATTTTACATATTCTTGACAAAGAGAAATATGCGTAATCTCTCAATGTTTGAGGACTGATGGTAAACTATGAAAATTTGAGAAAAGCTCAAGGTGAAAACAAAATACAAAAAAATATTTCGTGACCAATTTATCACGTGGTAAGAAGTACCCCTTTTAACTTTGAATTTAATCTTGAACCGAGTTATGCACTTTTGCTAAGGCAATTATAGACATATTTTCAAATTTGATACATTTAAACACAAATGATCTTTTTAATTAGATGGTTACCATTTTACTCAGCAATAGTTTTTGGGTTTTTAAGCACGAATTCAAATAAAACTCCTACGTGATTGACAATCACATTTTGATTTTGATCAAAATTCTTTCCGTGTAAAAACGTCTCATTACCCTTTCTGAGTAAGGTACGATCACCAGTTCGTGAATTATTAATTTACCAAGAAATCAATCAGTGTTTGAGAACCCTTTGAACTCAGTGTGGTAGGTTTTAAGACAACACACATGATAGTCAATTGGATAATTATCAAATATTATGAACACAGAATATAGGCTGTTTTACGTCGCCATACATTATTCCTAACCTAGAGACTATCATGATCAGGAATCTAAAGGTATACAGTCACCTGTAATCTAAATATGCCCATATATGGTCGAAGGGCCGTTCCTTAACATTCAAAATACCCATGTGAGGGCGCTGTTTTTAAAAAGCGGTCACCCGCTTAAAATCTGTGATTGGTTAGATTTTGAATTGCCATGGTAACTGTGGTAAGATTGGAACAGGTGACAGTATACCTTTAAATTGTGCATGGAAATATTTCCAATAATTCATTCATGAATGATGAGGGTATTCTGGTGAGTCAATCGTGTCTCTTATTTTGTCATGTTCACAGGTACAAGATATATGGATCATTAGGTTTTGTCGATCATGGCAATGAAGTCACATATCGGTATTATTTAGGGACTGAGCCGAGCGGCCGAGCACCCAGTCGCAGAACAGAGTGTACACGGTACACCATTTGCGTGCCTACCTCTTCCATTTCTTTATTCATCACAGTAAACCGACCTTTATATTTCCATTTGCGCGTTCATAGAGTATAAATGAACTCGAACCGTTATATTTAGGACGTGGAATTTAATAGCGGTGAGTCGAAAGCAACAACATGTATGCTGTGGTACACTTCATTTAAATGGCACCTCGCTGTAGAACAATGACGTCATTGAGCTTACGATCCGGGATCCCCCGCTGTATGTTTACGTCATTAACTTCGAGGTCTGGGATTCCCCGTTCGTAATGTAGGTCACGGGGCTGGGCACGCGATGAACTTTCGGAGATCAAAACTTGGTTCTGCAAATTGTGTATTTCGCTACATTAATACTCACCTGATGTGAACATTTAACAACTCGAGGTCGACATTATACAGGATAAAACTTTAAAAAAAGACCAAAAGCATTTCTTGCGCAGCGATATCGCGAGATTTAAAGCTTGGTGGGTATTCCCCAAGATTCTGCCAATGGTTGAACACACTGAGTTTGGTACACGTTAAATAATCGGGTCATGTTATGTATTAAACGCCATCAGGTCGAAACATTGACAGCGCAGTGCACCAGCCTCAGCTAGTAAATTAGTTTCATGCAAAAACCTTCGTCTAAGCCAGCTAGGAGATGGTGTGCCTACTGCAAACGAAGAGGACACAGTTTATACCACAACGAAGGGGGATACGTAGTCATAGTCTGTGCAAAGTCTAGACTTGAAGGTCGCTGCTTCAAAGATCATGCTTTTCTAATCGATCTGTTCAAATCCAGGGAACTGCTACCCAGATGCAACGGCACATTTATCCTACTCTGTCGAAATCTGTGGGAACTCGACGAGCGCCTGGAACCAAACAGACACTACGAGATTTGCCCGAGACTGGCTGATACTGCTCATGACGACGATTCCGTAGGTAGCCCTGTTGCTGAGGCAACACCTCGTACTAAGCAAGCTGACTCGCGGCTGTTCCGTCACGTAGACGACGCTGTCCTGGAAACTTCATCGTTTAAATACTTCTTGAAGCTGTTGGAAATATTCGGAACCGACGACGCGGAGAAGATCAAAGCGGCCGGGGAAGAGACGGACGAATTTCTCACGGCAGTGCTGAAATCATCTGTCACGAAAAGACTCCAGACCTATCTGGTGGAAAAACAGATAATAGGGCCCAATCAGACACAACTGAAAGAGAAGTTACGTAACATATGGTTTGACATGGAAGAGCATGAATCGCACCTCTCCTGTGCATTTGAACGAGTCTTCATAGGTGAGGAGGTTTTCATCGTAAACATGGATCATTCATGCCTTCAAGTTCACATACCCTTGAACAGAAAAACAAATTCCGAGGAAAACACACTTCGAGAAGTGTTGGGATACCCTAGGCCTATAATATTGAATCGCAATGGAGAACACAGTGTTTGCCGTGTACTTTACTCTCTCAAAACGTAGTTTATGTAGCTGACTTTACTGTACGTAAAATACGATTTACATCCCGAGAGGAATATTTTACATGACATCGACAGTAGACACACAGGCAGGTAGGGGTAGGCAGGTAGACAGGCAAACGGGTTGACAAATCGATAGATAGCTAGACTGACAGACAGACATAGACTGATATGCACACAGACAGATAGGCAGATACTCAGACAGCTAGCTACTAGATAGATAGGTAGATAGGTAGATAGGTAGGTAGAGAGGTAGAGAGGAAGAGGTATATATATATATATATATATATATATATATATATATATATATATATATATGTATATATATATATTATTTACAGATAATAACAGAAAGTACCTGTATAATTATATCTTAAAATTATCTCAGAATTTTTATTTCTGCGTTAATTCATAGAGTACTACGATATTGAAATAACCAGCAAGCGTTTTTTTCCAACGCGAATAGTATGTGAATGTGGCATATCATAACTACATTGTTCCCCTTTGGATTTGAATTCTAGATTCATTCAACTATAATACAATGCACTTCTGGATAGCATCATGCTTTACGTAGCTTTTGCGAAACATCCTTTGACGTCAATGGCACTGCAATGTCGATCTGATATTCCCGGATATTGTAGATACTTCATTCGAGTGGGCCTTCCCCGAACACAAGAAGCCTTTGCAAGCGCATTTCTTTAACCAAACGTTGGGATTATAAACATTTCCCATCATTTTGATTCATGACGTAGTAGAGTACGTCATGATTGACATGTAAAGATTGCCCATCTGTTTGGTTTAAAATTGCCATCTGTTAGATAGTAACAAAATATGAAAATTGTCACAGAGTTTTAAATAGTCTTTAGATATATGTACACCATTTTGATAATGTCGCGTTTCTAGGTTTTGCATTAAGTTCAGAATACTTGAGTCAACAGGTGAGTATTGCCCGTTTTCATCACAAGAGCGTCCTTGATTATTTAGGCTTATATTTCCGTAATTGCGTCACCCAAATGTTATTTCCTTGTTTTACAAGCAAGCATGGTCCTCCTTTCAACAAGATTCTCTGAAATATAACAGCTTGAAAGAAGAACATTTCAAAATTCTGTCATAAATGTATGCCGCTAAGCATTTCCAATTAAACATTAACAAAAATACAACTGAACTTTTACCGCGTTATTGACAAAACTACCTTTATCACAGCACGCCCTCCAAGTGTACTTTGAAAATAGAATCAACCCACACATATTTATGAGTTGGCTGACCTATGCCATCTGAAACAATTAAAAAGCACCGAATGGCGTCGTAGAAAATCAGACTGAACAGTTTTTGTCTAAATGGCGTCTAGTGATCCAGAGTGCGGATTTTGATGAAAAAATACTTCTTGGAGCGTGCCATGCGTTACTCTCTCAGTTTCTCAATAAAAATACTCCTATGCGACGCCTTTCAGTACAGTGGAAAAAATGTTTCTAATTTAATGGTTTAGACGAGTAAGGATAACATTACATTGCCACGATATGTTTATGTTAAACTGACGTTGGGACAAATTACCAATATGAAATATGACCAAACTTCCTCATGCGAATAGCAGAAAACAGGTACCTTCTGCCGATTGACCTTACAGCCTTGAACCAGTGGTTATAAAAGAATATTCTCGTCTTTGAGACAGCTGCTATGCTACTTGTGCGTATTCAATATGAATCTTTTGACGTAAAAGGTTTTACGGCCTTAATTTTTTCGAAAATTGAAAATGAAATTTTGCCTATAGCTTTGGCATTGGAACGTAACATAGGGAATTTACATTTCGGTAAATTGTAGTCAATTGTTTTCTTAGCAACAAAATTTGCTGGTAACGCCTGATTGCTATTCTTGTTTTGAAAGAGGTTTAAAATTTCCTTCAGTTTGAGCGAAAGTCCAAGTTTTTCAGTTTCGAAGCACATGCTCCCTAAAGAGAATCTTATTAAACTCTAACTACAAAAGCACGTCTATGATGACGACGCTCGGTGGTTTCCTCAAAATTTTCATGCAAGGATAACTTAAGGTTTGAATTTTTGCTTTGACTCTTAAGGTAATCTGAAAATGCGTGCAAACGGGGACAAGATAAAACCAGAAGGGCTAGTGAGCGGACTTCACAATTGGGTTAGGCTTTACTTGCTAGAAAAGAATGGCTCCATTCAATACAGAGGGGTACATGGACGACAGGCAAGTGACCTTTAACACCGCTTTGACTTCTGACCCGCTGCTGTGGTATCGATTTTTAAATACATGTAATAGACTGAAACAAGGAAGTATTTCGTTGACTCGATATCATACCAGGATGAATAAATGAAAATGTTCACACATTGGAATGATTCGATATGCAAATATGGTCTGCATACAGGTGAAACAGTTCCCTGTCTCGGATTTTTGTCAATGAAAAACAAAACATTACAAGACTTACACTCATAAATATCCAGAAACTTGTAGTCACGTTTTTTTTCAAAGCAGGAGACATGCTCACAAGAGAACATGAGACACCAGACCTTTGAATGAGATTTGGATAGGAAAGCCTAAATGACTTCGTGCTACCCCCGAATTAAATATATATATATATATATATATATATATATATATATATATATATATATATATATATATATATATATATATATATATATATATATATATATATATATATATATATATATATATATAAAGTACAAGCCTAGTTACGTACAATTTGAAACTTTGAAATTTTATGGGCAATCAATAGGATCTTTCAAGCTGGTGGACGGGGTACTAGCGAAGAGGATTTGAATTGCAGACAGCCCTTTGCACCCCAGCTGCTCGGCTATTTGTGAATGCAGCCTTAAAAACCCAGCCAGCATATCATTATACAAATATGCATACCTTTGAAAGTGTACCTGTATTGTGTGTACATGGGTTAAAATGACACTTTTGCGGGCCATGAAGTCAAGGAGCTCCGGGAAGTCTTTTCAACATTTTGTATGTTCCGGAAGTAGTTGAGAATAGCGATTAACCTCTTGGTTATGTGCCTGACACAGAGGGCATTTTGTATCGGTTCATTAGGTCCACACATTTTCAAAACAGGAAGCAATGACGTCGTGACTACACTGCAAACACTTTAGCTCATTCTCTTTGTGTGTTGTCGAAATCATACCATAAAAGGCAATCCTCTCGCAGTGTACTTTCTCTCACTCCTTTCTCTGCAGGTGCCCAGCGAGGATCATCCTATCATGAATATCGAATTCTCCTGGCATGATGTCATCAAGCCGGTCGGCAGTACGTTCATTAGTACCACGCCAGCATTCGAGATCTGCCTGTACACCGCCGCCTTCCTGTGTGGCTGTGAGGCTGG
Organism: Ptychodera flava; assembly: GCF_041260155.1. Classification (NCBI taxonomy): domain Eukaryota; kingdom Metazoa; phylum Hemichordata; class Enteropneusta; family Ptychoderidae; genus Ptychodera; species Ptychodera flava. The sequence continues at coordinate 32,780,239 of NC_091933.1, forward strand.
ACATACCTACATCAGGCTTGGATCCCACAACGTCGATCTGTACTGTCCTTCAAATATCCCCAACGGTGACAGCAAACTCACAATCTGCTATCCAGTGTGGGATTAGTAGACGACGGAAGAACGCATATGATTGGTCGAAAGTAGCTGCGTGCCAACGTCACGCAACGTCATATTTTGTAATTGCACCCTTCACAATCGGACACTTTGTCACTTTCTCTGTATGCTCGTAAATAACTGTATACCACAGTGTAATTATGATAGAAGTTTACAGTAAATTGGTAGCAAGATATCATTATTCCCAGTGAATAAAATGAAAAGAGACCATTTGGTCAACTGTATATGAACTCCGATACTTTGGAATATCTGAGAAAACTTGCAGACGACAGACGAGAAATGTATCGTACTTTCACTCTGGTACTTTGGCACTGTAACACGTGACCCCAACCAAGGGGTTTATGAAACTTCAGAGGTGCATACTTTGAATCTCTATTACCGCAACGATCCTGATTGAAGACAAACCGCCTTACTCCATTCAAAACGAAAATTCTAAAAATAAACACTAACGTAGGCAAAGTATTGGTCGCAGAAAGTGTTGTTTCTGTGTGCTAGTATGACTGGCGTATCACTGGATATGAAGGATAACATAGATTAGTGCGCTCTGTGATGGACGTGAGTTTGCTGTAAACAACATTTTACCACTCTTCGTAATAGCTTGGATTATCATAGCGGAAGTGCGCGCTACTGCAAAGACGCTCTTAAGAGCTCTTACGCTAAAATCGTATAACATCACTAATATGTCGTGTTTATCTTTCGAGACATTTTAGGAATGTGACTGTGTTCAGTGTGTTATCCTGACAAGTACTTCGACAGTGCATTTGGCGAGAATGCTTGTTTATTACACATATAAAACCATAGTTATAAATATATTTTATTTTATGGCGTTATTGAGCAAATTTGTCGGTCGGGATGTTTAGAAGCTTTATCTCTCTTACAAGTTCGACTATCTTTTACTGTCAGTTTCAGTTTGGTATTTGGATAAGGCCACCAATAAAAACGGCTTGCTCAGCAGTTATACTCTCAGTTCTGTCTATTCTTACCATCTTTCTTATCTATAATCACGGTCCCTCTTTTGTGGAGGGACCGTGCTATAATGCACCAGTGGATGATTTTAACTTGGCAATAAAGCATACGTTGCTTAACATGCATTGGATCAGTGTGTCAGTGTTTTTAACTGCCAGCCTCACGGTGGCTACGCTAGATTCTGAATTCAGATCGAGGCCATGAGTGGACGGTCCTTGGATGAGAGGCAACGTAATGGTACTCCCCCATTATGGGCGTCCGATTTTTTCGACAATTTTGGTAATGTTGTTTCGGGTTTTTAGCAAACAACTAAAGCACAGAATGTTTAAATAAAGCAGGATGATCATATATTTCATATACTCTTTGGCTACATGGGATTACAAATTATGCAACTTTTACTATATTGCACATCCCTATTAATGACGTCATGCACACGTGACAAGATGACTCACGCTCATATGATAAACTCTTTATGCGTCTGTTTGCTTTCAATAAGCACGTAGCAAATGATGGATATATAATGGTTTATTCATGTTAAAGGTCAAATATTGTTTCATCGTGCCGATCGGGACCACCGTTTGATCCCAGTCAACGCCATACACAGAAATATTGGGAAAACCAACCAGCAGATTTGCCCAGAGTCTAAGCAAACATTAAGTACAATCAGGTACATTATGCTGGGCTCTGCATTGGAGAAATGCCAAGATTTAGGTGTTTCAAGTGATCTTATATACATAAACATGCTTGTCAAAGTTACAACGAGCGACCATTGTGTTACTGTTGGATACCTCAGAATTAAATGGTGATCGAGGTCCTGGTATGGCGATTGGTCAGACCAACTTCTGTCTCCCAGTGTTTTTATTAGTTTCTTCCTCTTCGTTTTGGTAATATTTTAATTCGATGGCCGCCTGTCTCGTTGAATGAAGCATGCGCAGTAATTTATACAAATAGCTTGATTTTCAACCCTCGTGAGGGCTAATAGGACAACAGCAGAGTTCAGATGGCCTTTTTTTACTGATGTAATTTTATGGTAGGACATCCAAATATCAACGTTCAGTTTTCTTAAGAGGCGTCGTTGAGAAGCTGCAAATAAGTTGATTATTAAAAGGTATAAGAGAAAATATAAACCAGCACTATAATCTTCACATCGTCTCTTGTTTTATTATCTGTGAAAGAGGAGGAGGGAATGACTTTCATCAGGTCCACTTTTCACAATGTGGAAGAAGCTTCCGAAAATGTAAATTAGTGCAACTGATAGTACAGTGCTTTAATTGGGCCGACTTGCAGCGATTTCGAAGCTGTTATCCAATTGGTTGGCAGAATCGTACCGTTATAATGAAATAATACAAATAAAACTCCCTAAGTTGCTGTGAATAGTGACAATCGACCAATCAGATATAACCTTGCAAACACGCTGCGAGTCAGTGCTTTAATTTAACAAAACTTTTTATTGGACTGAGTACGCCAAACACAACATACTTTAACATAATACACTGTGCTGCTGTGGTTTTTTTGGCATCGCGGTTATATCGCAGTTATACCTGCTTATTATCCTACACATCGACTTTTTTCATAAGTTTTCGACTCTTGATAACGCATTCAGAAGACAAAATCATGAACAGTCACTGTGTTGTCCGTTGAGAATAATCGATGTATGCGCAACGTGTCATACATTGTACGTACTATGTATGTCTAGACGCACAGTCACAATTGCGTGTTTGAATTAGTTACACTCTGCCGACCGATGACCCAGGGCATCGAAACATTTATAGAACGGGCAAGAGTGTAAACTAAGAAATATCGTTGCAACAGTCCCGAAAAGGACGATGGTAAAACCATCTGTTTATACCCTACATTGCGCCTTCAGAAATTCTTCTTGTATGTCATTCGCTTTTCGTTTCATTGTAATTGTTGATTTAGCATTTCAATCTTGGATGGGTAAAGCATCCATTAACGATTTTCTGAAACAATCAGAGTCATATCTTACAGACGTTACAGATGTCATGGCGAGTATAAGAACGGCTTGTAAAGCAAATAAAAACAAAATACTGTTATTTAGAGCAAATGACGACATTCTAGTACTTGTTAGTATAATGAACGTAAAGAATAAGTCGAGCCTTTCTGTTTCTGTCTGCGCACGATGCAATCGATAGCACTACTGTTATACTTACATCAATATGGTCACATGTATTTATAGTTGGGCCTGACGGGTTTGTCTACAAAATGTCAAGTACTATACACACAGGCAATTTAATTTGTAATTCTATGATGTCAATGAAATTTGCAGTGCATATGCAGTACTTTATAGTTGATGGCTATTTTATGTTATAACACTATTGCCTGTTTGACTTAAAGTTTCTGAGGCAATGTGTAGTGACAGGAAGTTCACTTTAGTGAGAGAAAATCTTTTTATTATTACTAAATTAACATATATTAATAATTCTATACCTTGTGGATGCTTTTAAGAGTTTTGCCAGTATGATGAAATAAGTTCGCGGTAAGGAACCCAATACAACCAAAAATCCCCACATTTCTCATAATGCGGTCCTGCAAGCGTTCTTTAAAAAGACCAACAGACCCTCGGTGTAGTATTTCGTTTCAGGTGTTAATTTCCGTCAGAGGAGGTCGATGAAAATTTATAAGTAACTGTTGAACGGGCAGTGCCGTAAACCCGACACAACAATTTTCATTGTGATTACCAGCTCACATTGTTCATCTAACACAAAGTCTGTCTGTCCATCTGTCTGTCTGTCTGTCTGTCTGTATATATGTATGTGTGTATGTATGTACGTATGTACTTATGTATATTATAAATTAATATGAGAGAGAGAGAGAGAGAGAGAGAGAGAGAGAGAGAGAGAGAGAGAGAGAGAGAGAGAGAGAGAGAGAGAGAGAGAGAGAGAGAGAGAGAGATTGCAGGCAAATTTAAACCTCGTATTTGTTTGTTTGTTTCCTAGCATACTGGATAGAGCTTATGTGACTTGGACATTAATTTTCTTTTAAGCACAATGACTACCGCGAGGAATCCAGGTGTTCTTTGAAGAGCTACTTCACACGCTTATAGAGGTGACGTGGTTTTAATGGAATGTGCAATTTTGATTCAATAGACCTTTGTGGAGATCTACTGTAAAGTCGATCTCGTAATTACAGCACATAAGAAGGTGTTGAGTGCCATTAAAATGCAGTGCCACGTGGACAACAAATTTGGGACGCTTTCATTGGTCAAAGAGGGTTACGTGCCTGACCTTGTATATATTGGATGTTTTCAAACACCTGGATGTGCGTAATAATAAAACAGATATCCACAAATATTTGCAGAATAAGCGTAAACATAAACGTTGAGATATAAAATCTCCTACAATCAGTACAATGAATACATCTTAACTGAAGAACTTAAAAACATGCTTTTAAGTACCGGATTTACGACATTTTCACCACAGCAAACAAGCAGCAGACGATACACAACTTGCGTCATATTCTGTACTGAAGCTAGTTGAGCGCTCTTACATTACATCTTTACCATGAAGGCGATTGTTTTGTTCAAGTTTAACTATGTTTAAAGGAGTGGTCGACCTTTTCTTTCATCAGCTTCGTGCTTTTACAAATAAACACTACTACTACGTTAAGGGTTAGAGTATGACCCCAGGGGGCACTGCAGACCATCGGCCGGAGTGTTCATTGCTTAGGTTTTATTGCTTACGACGTGCTCTGTCGATGGAAAGAGTGTACCGTGGCAACCTCGGCACGACAGGACTATGTCTAGGCGTTAGGGCAGGTTAGCATTCTTATAACATGTGGAACTGAAAGACGTTATTTCAATAAAGGATACCTGAGAGACTGCCGACGTAAAGCCAAGTCTAGTTCTTTAGACAGTTTAACACCATAAGTCATTTTGTTCAGTGGATCAGTGATGATGCTATGGCATGGCAAGTCTAGATTGTAACACGACCTTGGGCATACTAAAATTCACTGCATCTGATCGGAAGGTTTTGGTGTAACTTACTAGTATTTAATTCGTCTTCTATTATGGTCTGATAAACTGCTGGCAGGACAACTAGAGCCATAAAGCAGTTCAGTTTAGGGCACATTACTGAATACAAACTGTATTTATGTAAAATTATTTTAAACGATACCACTCTAATCTACTTTTGCAAGCTGGAGTTATTGACTTGAAATGTTCGTAGACTTTCTTTAATAGTAGCCAGGCATTGACGTAAATCACAGGGAGGCTCATAAAGGCTTTGTAGCATTATGGAGAGCGAATTTCTCTGGATATCTCTTCACGTTTTGGAGAAGTGGTGGAAGTTCATGTTTTGATTCTATTTTTGATTTCTATTTGTTGTTATACCACTCTCCGCCTCGTGCCCATTGTTCTAACCATGCTCTCTAATTTCCATAACCGAATATTTTATTATATACCACCTGGCTTTCTTTTGTTTAAAAAGTGTCCGATTTACAAGTTCTTTTGTTTAAAAGTGTCCGATTTACTAGTAAATCGGACAGTTCTTTTGTTAAAAACTGTCCGGTTTACTAGTAAATCGGACACTTTTAAACAAAAGAACTTGTAAAATGGACACTTTTTAAACAAAAGAAAGTCACGTGGCGACGAGTAAAAAAAACAAATGCGAGACATTATACCAGAAGAAATTTATTTCACCATTAAGTACAGAGTAAAGACACTTTAAAAGAATCACCGGACTGAATTAATTTTGCACGACTGTACATCTCAAAATCAATTACAGGTCACCGTGAAATAACGGTATTGATTGCAAATATCACTTCAGTGTTAAGGTTATTGTTATCACGATCATTCGAAGCTGAAATTTAAGACTTCAAAGTCAGTTATCAACACTGAATGTAGAGGTTTCAGTCGCCTTTGGTAAAGTTAAATCTAGCTACAGGCAACACAACACACGCAGTACCACAGTCATTGTGGATCTACACGTATTTTTTTGTACTTGCAGTTTCTGTTGCGCCTTTTTCTGACGTGGCTGTGTAGCTTGGTCTTCCGATTGTAGCCGTTAGCACTGGCGTGACAGGGGGACTTTCTTTTCCATCTTTGGCTTTGGTAGTTGAAGTGCACTGGATACAGCTTTCATTTGTACTTCATCCGCCATATCGAAATACGTAGAGCGACTCGGCAACTGCGTGTATGCTGCTCAAAGTTTTCGACCCAAATGAGCAAAGCGTGACTCTAACGTCGATCTGCAAACACCTTTTCACTTCATTCAACCAACCAATCAATCAAGCATAACTCATATAATTCAAATCAAACCAGGTGCTCAACTGCGTCATCGCACTACAATAGCAACACTTGTCAACTTTGTTTTATCCAATCATGGGTTATTTTTTTATACTTTCGTTCAACAAGGTGTCAAAACGCGTCAATGTTTTCCTGCCAAAGTTTCAACTTGCACTGCACTAAAATTACAAATAAAAACTTTCGACATGCAAACAAGGCTCTAAAACTCGGCAAATTCGTGGTATAACACGGTCAGCGAACTCGTAGTCGGCGGTTTACGGAATAAAACCCCTCGCCCTGCGGGCCTCGGAGTTTTACTGGCAAACAGTACCGTTAAATTCCGTAAACCGCCTCCTACTCGTCCGCTTACCTATAGTAAATACACAACTCAGGGATTCTTTTGTCAGGCTGTGTTCACGGATAGGAAGTTTCAAGATATGCCAACTTTCACACTGAATATCAATTACGGGACTAAAGCGAAATAAACAAAACCGGAACGGTATTTTAAGTGGGGAAAAATGCTTTACATGCCTAATGAAAGGGGAATAAAAACAGCAAAAATATAAGAGAATATCACCGTGAAAAAGCAACACAATAATGCTGTAAAACCTTTCCATCACGACGTGTATGTATGCATTAAGTGTTTTTACCAAGAGGGAAACATAAAATAAAATGTTGGGTATCATCTCTAAACTATCTAAAAGAACCGCTAAAGTATATAGAGGAAACCGATCGTCAGCTGTGCATGTCATAGCTATTTTATTTTTACAAACAAGTCCTAACGACGAGTGATTCCTACTCGGAGTCAACGTGGTGAAAGTTTGACTTGGGCAAAACCGTTCTTGTAACTGTTGATGAAAAATGTAGATCAACCCAGCGCTTACAACCATGAGAGAGCTTGTTTCCGTAATGATATAAACTCTACGCTTTGTCTAGGTTTACCTTTCTCTTGCTCTGACTTCAATTTCACCCCATGACCATGAGTGACCACACATCAAACTGACAGATCCAGTCATGTATGGGTCTCCAACAACTCCAACTCCAACAACTTGTATTGGAGTTGGCGGAGACCAATACACAACTGAATATTTCACAATTCTATAAAGCCGTAACAAAATTTCAGGAATTTTATTGGTAAACCGCGCAGTGGCTTCGAACTTGACTTTCACACTCATTCTCATCCCAATGTAAGTTAATTTTCGTCTGAAAGTCTGTAAAGCAGATCGACCAAATAAATGGAACGCTCGACACGATTTGATTAAAACAGATGACCTCACTTCTAAAAATAAAATTCTGAGTTAAATTTGTGACCTACTTTAAATTTTAACGCACACCAGAGGTTATGATGCTATTTACAGTCTAAAATCAAGGACAGCAATGAAGCTATAGAAATAGGCTATGTGATGAGAACTTTGCTATTTTTTGTGTTGATAGTTTTTGCCCTCATGCCAAGTTTTGTCGCAGCTGTGAGAGTCATGTACATTTTGCATTTAACTCATGACCTCAATAACTGTGACACCAAACTCCCTACTTACAACTTTGTATGGTTTCGAATGGACGAAATAGGGTCATGTTGTATTTTCCAACCTCCTATCGTTTCTCTGGATTAGACTAGGACTGCAGTCTCCCATGAATCTCCGGAACCTTTCACTATATACCGTGATCTGTCATACATTTTTTGTTCTTAAAATCAGCGTGACTTCACGTGCTGGCAAGTATTTTTTTCAATATTTTTGGCCAGCGTCTCTTACAAATTGAATCTAAATGTTCACCCTAATCTGTTTCCGGGGGGCCTCACTTCCACATACTTGGTCGATACAATTCATTTGTAAAACCCTCTTTAATACGTTGCCAAGACACATTATACAACCATTCCATCTGGGCAGAGATCGACTCCCTGGAGACGTAACAAAAAAATTGTGAAAAAAAGATGTCAGCGATCTTCCTATGGGAACGACCCTTAATCAACTTGAAAACAAAAATAGTATATCTACGTCATTGGAACTTTTTTCTCGTGAGAGTTTTAAAAACCAGGAGGTAAAGGAGATCCAAATTTAGGTTTGGTAAATATTTCACCTAGATGTCTGCGGTACGATGCGGTCGAAGGCAAAGTCGCCTTGCAAAGGAAGCTAACCCGACAAAAAGAGGTCGTTTTAAGTTGTTTAGCTTTAAAATATGTACATAAAGTTAATTAATGTTATCCGTGATTTAGATAGATTATACCAAGGACAATTTTTCAGTGTAATAATTGGCAGGAATGGGCCCAGCGAAAATATTTCAGTCAGTCAGCTTATGTCTGGTGAATATCTGACCATTAGATGTCTAAAAATAGCTTGGGAATTTCCAGACACCTCCTCGACGTGGAGAGCCTTCAATCAACTGTATAAATATTTTTCCCCCAAGAATAATTCATTTATGTAAATTAACCCACCCGTATACTTATCACGTAAGCGTAAAGTATAAACCTTGAATTCGAAGTGAGTGCACGCACACATTAGGAATGACGTCAGATAATTGTGTAATCAGTGTATTCCGTATTCATTGTTCGATACTTCCAAGTGCGCTCGCTCCCTCTACTACATACATATGTAATTATATACGTACGTACGTGAATGTGTAAGAACGTGTATGAACGTACATATATATATATATATATATATATATATATATATATATATATATATATATATATATATATATATATATATATATATATATATATATATAAATCCTTCGCCATCAACCTAGGGATACCACCAGCCTAGGGCACTTCCCTCATTCTAGACCTTAAAACAAAGAAACAAACAAAAAATAAGCCAACAAAAGCAGCTGGCCCGGCTTTGCAAACAGCGAACGGCTTCTACTACCAGAAGCAGGCTACAAACGGTTTCTGCAACAAGGATTCTACAACAGGCAGCAAGAGCAACTGCCAGAGGATTGCAGTGCACATACATCGGCTGTCGAGCGGCTCGATACTACTTGCCGCTGATCGAAAAACCACAGAACCCATGGCAAAGTGTGTATAAGAAAAGCAAGGCATGCACGAGACCGGAGATCCACGTACACCAAAAGAGCAAAGGACTGAAGACCTCTACACACCTAAAGAGCAAGAGACCGAGCAGGCACAAACACAGGATATCAACGCTAAACAAGAGCAAGAGGACCTGTAGCAGCTGCCAAGACAGATTCTATCCTGCAAAGCAGTATTGAACATCAAACACAAAGACGACTTGTGTTTGTACTGGTCGAATCGAACTGCCATGAAAATGCGAAACCCCCATGCAGCATGTCTTTGCGACAAGGTATCTGGCAAAAGATATAGGCCATAGTGTTCCCCAGTCCACATCGACATTGCACATTGCATATGCCATGGGCGTTGCAAGCTAGTTGACCACTTTGGTCCCTCCGAAAACCAGAACAGCACTCCCTCGCAGTAGCTGATGGCGTATAATTCACAGATGTCCCAGTCTTGTAATTTTTATGCCTGGGAGGGGCACCAAGCACCCATTCAGGTGGGACCACTACCTATGCACGGTGATCACAACAGGCCAAATCTCCCAAAAGGCCACAGTGGTGGAGGACGAGGCCAAATGGGAGAAAATGGTGCTATAGGCCACCACTGACTTCGGCTTCTTCATGTACCCTATGTTTGGGGTGGACATCCTGACGATAGATCTGTAGAACATGGAAATTGGGTCCATGTGGTGCTACACCAAAACCAGTGACACGGGCATGTTTCAGGCCCAACGTTTCTTGTCCAAGTGTTTTGGAGGAATTGGACAAGTGTCTTGGCAAGTCCGTAGCAAAGTTTAGCTATCGGCTTTTTTCTTGCCGAAGACACTTGAGCAACATGACTTTGCCCCTAACGACTTTCCAAAGGACAATACGACTTCTACCATATAGATATAAGTGGGCATTTCCTATGAAAGTCAAATACCACCCAGGCAAGATCTGTCTGAAGAAAAAATTAGAGAAAGTTGAGATCTGCGGGGAAAGCTTTCTGCCAAGCCGACAAAGAAAAGATATAGAATTGGCACCATCCACCTCTACAAAATTTGGAATGGAGCAGCACAGTCATCTATTCCCTTTGTGGGACAGCTCCTTCCTGCCAAACAATCAACAAAGGACTTCTACGCTCAGCTTAATCAAAGGGTAGAGCAAAAAACCCCAAAACCCCCCAAAACATTTCGGCATTCTCCAAGCTGGACGACATTTACATTGCCCTCTTGGGCATGGACAAGCAGGCAGAAGGGGATATCAACAAGGATGGCAACCTTCCACAGTTTCGGGTGATGGGGAGGGAACAACCAAACGATCCTGTGCTTTTTTAATTCGTTTTGCAGTCTTCGCTTTACCGATCTTGCAGACTATGGGGGATGACTGTTTCTTCTTGGCAAAACTTCTCTGGCTCTTTTTCCAGAAACATGCCATGTATTTTTCTTCTCCTGTCTGCTTGCCCTCTGCGTTGATTGAGTAGAAAAAGAGAATCATCCTGGGTGTCCCTCGGTACACAGTGCCTCACCACAAGGCATAAAGGTAAACCAAACCCTTCCCCCCTCTTCTTCTTCCTACTCCTTCTCCAGAACGGCTATCCTCTGTAGGGCCTAGATTTCCTCCTTGTTGAAGGTTTCTAGGATACGGAGGGGACTCCAATAGATCTCTTTCCTTATTCCATTGCAGAAGGCCTCACTTTTGCCAATCTCAAGGTGCATCTGGGTTTTGTCATTCGCTTGCAGCCAGTAGAGGTAGCAATGGTTGTACTGTAGGCCTTCTTGCTGGAAGTACCCACATGTGGCCTCCAGGACCCTGTCCAGGCCTTTTGTCACCTAATAGCAGTACGCGGTTGTGAAGTCTGTCCTCTGCGGTGGGAGGAGGAGCTGCAGCATGGCCTAAGGCCTCACGGCTTCTATTTTGTGTGTTTCTTGTCGAAGCCCCACAACCCAACCTGCTTGCCGGCGATGTATCAAATCTTTTTAATAGGTGTTATGTAGGTCATTATTCCCCACTCATGACCCGAGTTTAATTAGTCCACAACATTCTTAAGGTCATTTTCCTCCATGACCTTGAATTAAATTAGTCATGTTTAAAACTTTCTGGAAATTTATTGTGTCGTGTTTACTACAGGTGAATATATTTTTAGAACAGTAATTAGCATATCAATAGAAGTCTAGATTGTTCTTATATTCTCTTACATAACAATTTAAATTTATATACCTGGGCGGCACAGTTTTTCAGTCAGACATTTTGGATTATGTCACTGATGTAATTAATTTTGGGATTACTCCAGTAGTGTTAATTTTAGGAGTTTTAAAGATCTTCACAGACACGCTAGATTTATTCTGTGGACTTTGCACGGACCAACCTCAAGTCTGCAAGTCAAATAACCGCTCACTTCATCGATCCGTCTGCCTCAACTCTGAAGCTTTGTGCAGTCCAAGCTGGGATAAGTAGCCTGTTAACTTTTACAGTTTGTACTTTAGCCATTGATCTAGTGATTGGTTTTATTTTTCGTAATATATTTTATTTTCAAGAAAATCTCCGACTTCACACTGTTTTTTCTAACATAACACAGGACTGCGCAGTGTCCTTTCTACCATGCCATCCAAGTTTCCCAGGCCTCCTTGATATCTTCCAGCACAGCTGCGCAACTTCAAAGGTTGTCCAGCTCTTGTCAGCATCTCTTTCTTGTTTCTGCATCGAGGCGGCCCCTTCATCCATGTAGGCTCCGAGCCACCTCCTCCCACTCCTTGCTGGCCAGGGTGTTAGCAATCTCCAGCAGGCGTTCCTCTCAGCCGGTTCAGGAGAGTGCCAATACCTGCCTCTCAGTGGGTTCCTCTAATAGGGGGAATGGACTTCGCGACCTGTAACATTAGCTTTTCTTTTCTCTCCATTGCGAAAAGACATGGTGGTCTCAGGGAGGTATTCCTTTGGATTGGCAGTAGCTTTGTCAGTTTTCTTTCTTGGGGGTCAGAAGTGTGCCCACATCGCTGATTTGAGTGTAGCACCAGAAGGACCCAATTTCCATACTCTCCAAATCTATCATCATTTGTCCACCCGGAAAATGGGGCACATGGAGAAGCCGAAGTTATCAGCGGCCCATAGCACCATTTTCTCCCATTTGGCCTAGTCCTCCACCATGGCAGCCATCAGGGAGATTTGCGTGCCGACTATTTTGCATTTGGCTATGTGGGCGTATCAGAACATATTGATGCTCCTGGTGGGCCTGGAGGCCATGGCATACCTGTAAAGGGAGGTGGCAAGGTTCCACCACAGGGCCATTGGCAGTTGCCTTTCCTCTCTTGCCTCTTCTTCTAGGCGCTTCTGTCCATATCCCTCTCTATCCTCTCGACGGTGCCTCAGATAGTGCTGTCTAATCAATGCCCCAAATGGCGATGGTACGTATGATTACCATGCATAGGTGGTGGTCCCACCCGAATAATTGCTTGGTGCCCCCCACCCAGCAAAAATGGCTGGACTGGGACTTGGTGAACTATACACCATCAGCTACTGCCAAGATGTGCTGTTATGCCTTTCCGAAGGGACCATAGTTGTCTACTAGCTTGGAATGTCAATGGCAGTGTAGTAGCAGCTTGCAATGCCAATGGCGGTTCAGTAGCTTGTAATGTTGATGTGGACTGGGGCCGCTATAGCCCATATCTTTTGCCAAATACAATAATCTCCTTTGCCACACAGACATGCTAGCTACCTGGAGGGTTCACAATGTCAGGCAGTTCGAACGGACCAGTACAAAACAAGTCGTCTTTGTGTTTGATGTTCCACACTACTTTTCAGGACAGAATCTGTCTTGGCAGCTGCAACAGGTCCTCATGCTCTTGTATGGTGTCGATATCCTGTGTTGGTGCCTGCTCGGTCTTTTGCTCTTTGGGTGAGTCTCTTGCATGCCTTGCTTTTCGAGTATACACACTTTGCTATGGGTTCTATGGTTTTCGGATCCACAGCTGCAAGTAGTATCGAGGCGCTCGACGGCTGATGTATGTTCACTACCATCCTCTGGCCACTGCTCTTGCTGCCTGTCGTAGAATCCTTGTTGTAAAAACAGTTTGTAGCCTTCTGGTAGTAGAGGCCGTTCGCAATATGTGAAGCTTGGCTTGCAGCTTTTGTGGACTCGCATATCCATGATGTCTATAATACTACAAATATCCTTGTGGGAAATTACAGTGCTCGATCCTAAATAAAAGCAGAGCGTTATAAATTACAACAAAAATTATGAAGTACGAAGTATTTATGTTTGTTACTTTAGTTTCATGAAGATTGCTAGATGCATAGTAGTTAGTAGTTATATTTATTATAGTGACTTATGACATCACTAATACAAGAAACTGATTATATGTCATACATTATGAGAGGTCATCCAGCCCAACGGGCTTACAAGTCACTATAAAGCAAAATTAAGCATCATAGAGGGTCTCAGGACGAAGACAGTAATGAACTAGAGTTAAAACTAATAAATAATGTAAATCAATATCTCATTCGTGACAAACTTAGGAAAGGAATATTTGCAGCATACACTGCGTCAACTAATTGAATAAAGTGTTGCGTCTTTTCTGAAACGCTTTCTTGATATATTTTGCCGTTAATCTGGCATTATTCAACATAAGATAACATAATTTTTGCATATCATCAAAAGAGGAAAAACCCTGATTTGTTAACTCAACCTCGTGATACAAGTGTTGACGATAATCATTATACATAGGACAGTGAAACATAAAATGCAGTTCATCCTCGATTGCATTTAAATCACACAATCTACAAATACGTCTTTCTATAATCTCATTTCGATATCGCCCCGTTTCAATTCGTAAAGGAAGAATTCCAAAACGTAGCTGAACAAAAAGGATCTTTCAGTCCTTGACATGTCCAGTGACAAATATTTTTCCTCGCCAAACTCCGTCTTGAATTTCGCAAACGTACGTAATTTTGGCTTATTTAACACATAAGTGTACCAATGCTCGTTACATTTGTTTTGTTTCATATCTTGAACATCTTTTACATTACAAGGATAGATGTCGTCTATTTCTAAATTATCGAAAATGTTATACATTTCTGATGCCCAGTTATTACAATTTAACGAATTATCCCATAAAAATATTTTCTTAGTTAATCTATTTCATTCAAATTACACATTCCACAGGCGTGCTTTATTTGCCCAATGCCTTGAAACACAAGATTTCCATCCAGTATCTCCATTAATAGCCAACGTAGGGGCAAATTTGTGTATCCCAAGGAAACACCTTAATGCTCTTATCTGAACAGATTCACAGACATTGTACTTTTCGTAAGCCCAGACCCCTGAACAATAATCTAAGATTGGTACTATCGAAGTTTCATATATTTTAGTATATGTCTTAAAACCCATATTATTCAAAAATTTAAATTTTGCTATCAGAGCACCTAGGGCCCTATTAGCTGCATCAGCCAGAGCTGTGGCAGTTACTGAAAAATCAAGATGTTCGTCGAAAACGATTCCTAAATATTTATATTTTGATGCATGATCTAGAATATAATTACCTACTTTAAAGCCGTGACGACTGCGTTCGTCGTTATTTTTTCGAAATGAACAACTTTTGATTTCAAAGCATTAAATAGACAATCTCCATTTTTTACACCAAATACTAAATTGATCTAACATTTCTGAAGATTAGCTTCCGAATCAGAAAAGAGTACAATATCATCTGCGTAAAGTAACATACAATAGTTAGTTCCTCCTATGGTGATAACACAATTTAAAGCACACAACTCGGTAACTAAGTCATTTATAAAAAGTGAAAAAAGAGTTGGCGATAGGTTATCTCCTTGTCTTACACCACTGGTAGTGTCAAATGAAGCCGTTAAATTACCGTTAAGACAAAGTCTGGCATTAGTATATGTGTACAGAGATTTAATTGACCAATACATCTTGCCATCTACACCATTTATGAGTAATTTAAAAATAAAAGAGAATCCCTATCAACAAAATCAAATGCTTTGCGCAGATCAATAAACGAGGCAAATGTAGGTAAATGCTTATTTAGGCGGTTACGCACAATCGATGTCAGAACATAAATGTGGTCCTGGCAAGACCTATCTTTTCTGAAACCATTTTGTTCCTCGGCCAAAATATTATTACTCTCCAAAAAAGCAATAAGTCTCATGTTATATCCCAAGCATAAAAACTTAAGTAACACACACACTCACGCCTAAATTTATAAATAGAATAAGAACTTTATATAAGTGGTGAAGATTGAAGTTACATTTTGCAATGGACCACACATTGAACAGTAACTGAGAGTTTAACATTACAGAACAGTCTATTTGAACACATTGCTTGTTCACAATGTCATACAGTTCTCTAAACCATGTCACTTTCAAGCCGAACCTTCGTCTACACCACAATGCATTTAAAATGTTTACTTTTACTGTTGTAAATCTGTTTCAAATACACTGCAAATAAGTCTTAGTGAATGAATCAAATAGACTATATCTTAAAAATAAAAGCACCAATGACGAAGATTAGGGATAAAGTGACCCCTTGATTTTGAATAGGTCGAAATAGACTTCAGTCTGGCTTGTCAAAGTAACGATTGAAAAACATGATTGATCTACTTTTCACATTTCCTTTCCATGAATAATAAACACTTACATGCATTATCCAGTGTCATGTATCATATCGATCGTTCTTTACTATTGAATACTTATATATAATCCCCCCGTATTCCGAACGAGTGTGGCTGCGTCGCGGACGAGTGATTCCACGTGTAGTGGCCGTATCCCTCCGAGCCGTAGGCGAGGGGGGATACGGCCGCTACACGGGGAATCACGAGTCCGCGACGCAGACACACGAGTGAGGAATACGGGGGGATTATATATTTATCACATGCATAGACCCAGTTTTCCGTGAATAAACCTTCCAGGAATGATAATTACTGGGAAAAACGAGAGGGAGTATTTTACAAGAATTCATACGCTTGTGTTATGCGGTCGTGGCTGGGTCACAGCTGACTTGACTGCGGTCAGCTCAACATGTCGGGGCTGCTCCTATGGATAATTAGCGTCTCTCGTAGGGCTTTTTCTGTGCGAATCAAGCGGAAATAGGAAAGACTATGGATTTTTAATGCAAGGTATTTATTTGGTACTTACTATAACATCAATTTTAGTGAAAATTCATTCATAAAATTATTGGACGTACAAGCGGGACGTCGCGACACTCAGCCGCGGCTGGCGAGAACGGGTTATTTTTGTCAATATTCGAACATCATTCAAATAATTCTTCTTTGCAAAGTTTGTATGAAATTTTCAAAATTAACAATTATTATGTTTTACGAAATTGCCAATTGTATGTTTAATATTTTACGAATAAAATGAGCGTGTTTAAATATAATGAAGAACAGTGTTCGGAATCGGTAAGACAACATACAAGCAACGAGTCTTTCTTAGCTCAGACGCGAGACGACGGAAGTTCAACAACAAGGTACAATACAGGAAACGTGATTCACAATATGCATGGACAAAACAATAGCTTGCACCTTTAAATGCACTGATAACATTGTGAACTCGTCGCTCTTGAAAATATAATAGCGTTTCTTCTGATGAGTCTCAAGTCCGGAGTATCGTCATTGCTGTCAGAAATAATGGACGCTCTCTTTGCTTCATCGGCTCGCCCCGGGGGCTCGACTGGTTGACTGCCGCGGCAGCATTGATCGTGATGTTGAACTTGAAACCCGTCCATGTTGATTCAGAAAACATTCTTACTGCTGTAGGGATGATTGGTACGTGTCTTGGGTTATCGGCTATGCTTATTATGTTGTTTGATGGACATCGAGAAGGGCAATTTTGACGAGGTAGACAACACAAAATGCCGGTAACATACCGTTAAAATGTCAGCGGTGTACAAATCAAACGTTTCAATCGAAATCAACGACGAAGAAACACAAATTCATAAAAATTCTAGTATCGACGGTATTTTGTGTTCTACACATATATTTTAATACTCCATATTTCCTTATGTTTCATTACCCTCCCACTTTTGCATTTCAGGGATTTGAAAATAAGTTCTGAACTGAACAGCTGATTTTTTGTTTACGTTTTAAAAGTAGTCCGGGTCCCATATCCACCACATGTGGAATATGGATTCATCGTAGTCATATACCTATAGTGTGACGTCATACTATAGGGATAATTGGGTCTATCTATTGAATACATATCATTAATATTACAATCTCAGTATATATATCCCAACTACAAAGAGCATGACACTTCAGTGAAAGGTATTACAACTTGGAAAGTAAAGTTACAGATACATCGCGTTGGTCTGTACAACGATATCTATTAGTTTATAAGAAGAGATTTACACTTATGGTCTTAAAGATCTGCTTTGAAATCGATCACTTTAATTTCTTACTAAGATATCTTTTATATTAGTTCGGTAAATCATAGACAGCTACCACTAGTGAAAAAGTCTTAGGGTGAAAGTTAATCGACAGATAGTATTTCATTTTACCTTCGTTAACGTTATATTTATATGATCTCTTGATCTCTTGATCTTATGAGCTCTCTCTCTCTCTCTCATATATATATATATATATATATATATATATATATATATATATATATATATATGTATTTATGTGCAATACAATGTTGTATTGTATGTACTTACAGTTTTCTGGTAGACGGATTTGTCAATTTATAGTTGATGAAAAAAGGAAATATTTACATCATTGCTTGTTGCCTCTCTGATAGTAATTCGTGTTTGCTCCCTTAAAAAAAGAAGTGTAATTATGTATCTGTAGAAAACATTATTATAGATGAGAGATAAATAATATATATATATATGTTTTGACGTTCTTGAATGGTATTTCAGAAGAATCATTGCATCAAGTTTTACCTGAGTAGTGAATCGACAAAACTTTTACATGTATTTCGTAGTTAACGTCGGTCGAATGGTTTCTCTTTATCTCTGATGACTTGCATGCTGAACCAAAGTGCACTCTCGATCTTGGTTATCAAATTGGTTTCAGCTCCTCTATTTTCGAACATTAACAAAACATTAAACGTGGTAAGAATCTCTCTATTCGTTGTTAAAATGGATCATTTGACGATATCATGAACTGCGAAGTAAAAAGAGGATAAGCAGCCGGCCATAGCTGGACATTATTTTGCCAATTTTTGTCACAAGTACACCTTTAAAGAATACCCCTCAGCCAGCTTAACACATACCATACAGACATAGATTTCTAAAGACTGCAACTTATTGTAACCTTTTGGGTGTCATGGCGAATACATAGTTTTAAATATGTGAACGTAGTACCGTGCGTGTAATGTTCAGTGTTATCATTGGCGACTAAATTTTGGTCGGGACCAGAATTCACTTGCCTACAATAACACTGAAGTTTCACAAAATGCATTTGTCTGAAAGGCTAATAGTCTGCATATCAGTATACCTTAGAGGAATTGAGAAGAAAATGTGCTTGTTTTTTTGGAATAAAAACAATTAAAAGATTATTAAGAGTTAAAACTATTAATCCTTTCAGATTTTCGGTTACTTATCGATTCGTTTAACATATTTGGAACTTAAAATCATTTCACTTTGGACCTCTGATATATATCGTGATCAACAGATTGGGACAATTAAAATAAATTCTCATGATGAGGAAGTTCCAAAAGACTATAAAGAGGTTCTGGTTTGCCATTTTAAACTTTGTCTCTGTTAAATCATTCCGAAAGCAAAACTCTCTCGTTAAAGTTGACCACACTGCACACTTCGATATATAATCTGTGTTGATCGCAACGCATTTCCGGTCAGGATTTTCCGAGGGGGACAGAAACTATCGTTTCTCCAACTATAGGAGGTGTGCAGTCGTCGTTAAGCCAACACAGTGCAAACAGCTCTACAGTATCACTGTTGTGGACACTTACAGTTAACATTTCCACCCTATTCCAACGATCAAAAACTGTATCCTCCAATATTTTACATACAGTAGACTCCAAAGGAATAACAGCAAGCGCCGGATGGCGTATGAACAAGCCAGTGACTTAAAATCTAAGGATAAAGTTTTGATTCGATAGCGATTTGCAAAGCACTGTCGAGAACACGTGGAAAATATATAGTGGAATTACAATAACTGAGTTCTACCCGTTACCTGTTTATAAATCGTCATCAAACAACGATTTGCTTTCTGCCGAAGATATTTCAGAATTATCACACTACCATTCTAGCATCATATCATGTGTGGCATCTCACGACGCCTTTGAACCATCTTTGCATTATCAATTATTGTCTTTTGCACATTATTGATTATTGTTTACGTTCTGTTCCAAATAGATGATGTCATATATTGCGAACGAAGTCTTTAGTTCTTCTAAAATAAGGTTATTGATTTTTTTTCATCTTGATACTTAACAACAAAATGTACTGTGTTGTTTTATTTACTCTTGTTTCGAAACAGCGAAACTTTGTTGTAGATATGAAACTCTGCAAGTGCTTTAAACATTTAAAGGTTACGACATGTTGTCAAAGAACGTCGGAATTATATTAATCTTCGACGGGATAGCAGATTGCCAGTTCATCGTCACCATTTTGGACATTTGAAGGACAGTACAGATCGACGTTGTGGGATCCGAGTCTGATGTACGTATGTCCTTCCTGACAGCCGCACAAGAAAGCAGCGGTGTAAAGGCAGATTTCGAAGGCGGGACTTGTCCCGAAGAACGTGCTGCCGACGGGTTTGATGACGTCATGATCGCAGATGAATTCTACATTCATTATCTTCTTCTCGTCGCTAGGACACTGAAATAATCAGGTAAACGAATGATAAGAAGCATTTCGCGACCGAAAACAGTCAGTTTGCCCGAGGAATGCGCAAGTTTGCTGTAATCATATGACCTCAGTCATTTACAGAGCCATTCATGATTGCGGAAGTTTTGGAGCGTGTCTCAACCGCACAATATATCGCCATGCAGTGAGGTTATAATACGTGGACATACACTTTAGTGTTTCACTGAGAAGAACAAATGTACGCATGAGCCATGCTGATTTTTTAAACGTGAAAGAATGACGTGAATTGGGTATAAATTATACGTCTAACTTGTCTCAACGTACCTGAAAATGAAAATGCTAAAACTTTCAACCATACTTCGCTAAACTTGAAACTTTTAGTGATCAGCCACAAAAAGATCAGTGGCCAAACCACAGATTTTTGCATTAGAACATTGAAGTTTATCGAATTTGCTTATATTGAGAATTCAGTATGACCATCCTTTGGCAAACTCTCTCTGTATAAAATCCATCAGAGAAAAAAACCCAAATCAAAGCAAGGCAAAAACCTGCCCAAAACAAAACTAAAAGGAAAACTCTACTGTACTTGAATACTGAGTGAAGATCGGCACAAAAATTAATCAGGAATCGGGAATCATCTACCTCTAACATCTAACAAATTGTGTATTCCTGAACTATCTTTGCATTATCAAGTCTTCCGTATCGTTTGTTACCCGCAGATACCGTATCAATTTCGGTTTTATGTGTAGTATCTTACTCTGATATCGCCTGTAGCTATATTATAGCTGTAGCTATATTGTACTATTGACAGAACATTTAAATCACGATGTATTATATTGGATAACGAAGACATTATCTTTTTGAAAGGGAACATTTATGGTTTATTTGCATACTTATTCATGTAAATCATAATGTATGGTTGTAGCAACTGCTCTCGACATTTATGTGCAGATCTATACACGCCTGTCTCACATGATGTATGACGTCATGATGGTGAATGGTGTCGTCATAGCCACGATAGTTCTATCGCCAGCCACTGCATACAGATCAAAATACAAGCCCCTTGACAACACCCTAGTCTAGACAGCTGAAGAACGTCACTGATAGAATATGCATAGTATGAACATTACCATCATATATTGTTCAGACTTGTAGGCCTACTCCTATAGTAGTTGTTTGCAACTAATGTTTCATATCAATGCTAACTTCGACAGCATTAACAGTAAAAAATGACAATCTGCAGATACAGCCTCCGCAAGTTACTATTTTTTGGAAACTTAGTCCACGTACATAAAGTACAATTCGGGGAAACTTAGCACAATGACAACTATGTTGGTATGTGATATACTTTTTAGTCAAACATATTGCGTAGTTATAGATTAAAGAATATCTAGAGAAATGTCACTATGCTATATTTGCTATATACTTAGTAATACTCAATATCTGTTTGTGGAATGTATTTGTTGGATATTTCAGCTTTGATAAGAGACCAAAAGGTTTTGGAAAGGATTGTGATAATCGCGATGAAATGTTACAGTCGTAGGATGCTGCCATATTTGCGCTAGAGCTCTTGTGCTGTGACACCCTAACGTTTCGCACAGCTCGGTTATAATACCAATAAATGCAATTGCAACCAATCACGAAAATCGCACATACCTGTTTCCCGTGGATTCCGCTGTATGTGATGTCACCTCCCTTTTCCAACAAATAAAAGCGTATCCAATTATGAATCCCGGAAACAAAACTCTCTGCCTTCAGTTTCCTGGTTCTTTCATACATCTTTAATTTGCCTAGCGAAAAATAGAAAAGGTGAAGTTACTGTAGAATGACAACGTATGACAGATCACAATATATTCAAAGGTCTCTTTTAATATGTTCTGACTAAAATGCAAGGTTCAATCCTTGCAGTAGCTTTCGTTCCTTCGCGGGTTATAATTCAATACCGTATTGTAACAGTTTATTGGTCGCCGGTACGGCCATGAACGTTGGCAATGATCGACATGGCAGCTGGTAACCGCACTGAAAATAAAACGGGAAGCACGATTCGCAGTTTGTCTACAATCATCGCTAATTTCATAGATAAAATGTGCAATTTTTTAGCAAGTTTTATTAAAGCTCATGCGCGGATTTTAGTCTTTAGCTCTCAAATAGCATTGAATTCATTCATGGCTGAAGTGAATGGCAGAATGGCATACAATTGTCAACTGTGGCACTTAAGGTAGTAGGCATCTCGAAAGTAAAAGACTTAAACTTTCGCTCACATTTTTCCTAAGGACTCGTTCAGCAATTCACTTTCAAAATCAAGAACAAATATTTGGGGTCACCGTACAAATTTTTGCACGAGAGTAACAAATTAGTCAAATTTTACCGATATTTGAAATTCAAAATGGCCGCCATCCCTACGGAGAAAAATAATGCGATTTTCAAAACAACGAAGAAGGGAAAAATTTTTCTTGATCAGAGAGTTTCAAAATGAATTCCCATAAGTGGTAGATCAGAATAGAATCGAAAAAGTTTGAGAGTCCAAATATCTGCCCCCGAGACGCATTCTACATTAAGTTGAAATCAGAATGTCAGTGACAGACCAGTACAAAGCAAACACGGAAACGATGCATGATATCTATAAGTATCGTCTGTTTTACAACCTGTTTCCAGTTTTACCGACGTTTTACATTAATGGACTGACCGGCATCAATGTGCACAGTATTATGATAAGACAATAGGCCTATATCTGCAGTTAACACACGATAGATTTGATAAGGGCAGCTGGTAGAAATTGATAATCTCTGTCGTGGCTTGGTTGCGTAATGGAAGGCTTACATAAAAATAGGTTTGTTGTCTGTGCATAAATTACAGTGAGGAATGTTGACCAACCAATGACACCCTGTCAAAGTAAAGCTCCGAGACTTGAGTTATGAAAGCAATGCACGAGATTCCAAGACCACAGTCCCTCTTGAAACGACTGTGCTGAGATAAAAGGCTGAGAAGTCCGGGCGCTTTTTATTATACCGGTCATTTGTCGAGCGACTTTGCGACACTGCCTCCCATATGATCCTAGGCCTCCTCATGATCCCGAACACAAAGCGGAGTCGCATGACACAAGTGACAAGTATAACCTTTTCTGCAGAAGCAAACTGTATCATCGAAACAAACTTTGACGGTTTGTGACAGTATCTTCTAACACACATATATGATATATATATTTTGGCGTGATCTGGCCAGAAAACCCGTCGAAACAATATGTATATACATGTGCTACTATTTTTTTATTGTGCTGTTAGAAATAACGTGATGGGTACGATAGGACAATTCTCATATCATTTTTAGAAATGAAAATTCATGTCGTATCAAATTAGTTCGCCTTTTATATAGTTATGCTAAAATGTCCTGGACTAAAAAGCTTCAAAACACGAGCAAAACGTGAAGCGTCACCGTGTTTTTCTCCAAGATGTATCTATTAGCGCTTTGTTCTCGTGAACTGCAAGCTTACCTTGCTTGCGAAATAAACATGAACGATCACAAACGTACACCTCGTCTCTCGAGTAGAACAGAAATACTGTTCAAGTGTAACAATGTCAACTAAAGTCGTATTAATTTTTAATTTGGGATGTGAAATGTTGATCAATGACGTGTTCGGTGAGTATAATGCATAGTTCACCTTTTCATTGATTTGAAAATAGTCTCGATTCTATCAGTAAAAATATACACTTTCTATTTTGATCTGCGAAAGTGGCGTCATGTCAACTAAGAGAAAAATATGAACTTAACACTTGCGACCAAAGAAGGCGTGAGGCATTCTAATAACTACTAAACGTTTGTCGTTTATGCAGTTTTTTTTTATCAATAGATACCCTCATTGTTGCGAGAAAGCGACGGGGTACTTCGCATTTTCCAAATACAATAAACAGAGCACAAAGAACTCAAGAGAAGGCAATAAAGTGTGTCCGTAAAAAAGACGTGACTACAGAATTTATTGGCATTTGTGGTAACAATGGTCGTGATGGGATACACTATGTTGTGCACGTTACCCTGGCAGGTTGAAAAGAGAAGTATTGAGACTTTTCATTGATTTATTATAATATTGAGTGCGCTTTATCTACGGTTGTTCTGAACAACAGAGCAAGGGTTTAAAAGCTAACTTCGTAAATTGGGTTTACAATTTAGATGTTCAAGCATTTAATTATTGTTCCATATATACAGCACGTGAAGGCTAGATGATATTTAAAGGGACACGTATAAAGCACATGCGCACTGCGGAACATTCCTTATGTATGCGGCAACGATAGCAATTGTCATTTCGTCAGAAGTCTCACCTATGAACACACGTTGAAAAGCGCATGACAAAACCCCATCATTTTCGGTCTGATGAAACCAAGTTTTTCTCAACTTTTCTTTGAAGTCAACCCTACCACCGTCTGCGAGATTTCTTTCCTTAAGATAAGAACGCAAGCGTTCGCCGCACTTATGTTGAACCACCTCATCCAAGAAGAGTCCAACAAGCTCGCAATCGCTCCGAAACCCAGAGGCGGACGAGCCAAGCATTTCCAACAAGTCGATGAAATATCTGAATATTGGAATTTCAAGAACAGCGTCTCTCAAATACTCAAACAGGTGACCCTTTCGGGGGGCCACCGCTGCCGCTGCACCCAAATCTGTCTCTTCGTCAACTTCGTGACCATTGTTATTGTAATCGTTGAGTCTTGGATTAATTTTGTAGTCCTTGTTCGCCTCAATTCCCGCATCAAGTTCCCACAGATTTCTGCAAAGCAATATAAAGTCTCCGTTGTCCTTTGGAAGGGTGCTCCTCGCATTAAACAGGTCGGTCAGAAATTCTTTGCTCTGGTAGCAACGCCCACAAATCCTAGATTTCACGCAAACGATTTCAATGTACAGAACTCTGTCTTCATACAGGCTGTGACCCCTTCTCTTGCAGTATGCACACCATGTTCTCCCCATCAGTATCGGAGAGCAGTTCGATTTTTGTACAATTCGACGGTTTGCAGGGACCTTTAAATCCGTGGGCGTTTGTTGTGGTTGTATGTAAAATATCTTCCCTGGTTATCATGCGACACGAATCGCAATTATTGTTTAATACATGTCTTAGTGGTGCCTTCATATTGGTCCATTGCCGGGTATTTCCGAGTGTTCTAAAAATAGCACAATGCTAGCCCACAGCTTTGCAGATGTGACCTCTACGGACACTGTAGTTGAAGTGAAACCGACTGAATGAACGAACACATCGTTGATGACTTCAGCAGTACATTTTGTGGTGTCTTTTCTCAACCCTTTTCTTGCTGTCTTGGCTTTTAGTCATGTACACTAGTACTAGAAACTGCGGCATTCAATCCGGGCATTCAATATCTCAAATCGAAGCATTCTCCGGGATTCCCCTATGACGTCATGTTCATGTCGCGGACCGACGCCGTATAGGGACTCAAATGTAAATGCATAGGGATGCAAATCTTATATAATACGTTGTCGTTTACCGATAGTGCGTTACCGACAGCATCCATGGATTTAAGAAGAGACAAAGATTGGTTATGTGTACGGAACATCAGAGATGCTGGGAAAAGGTTGCAAAATACTTGACCTTTCACCTGTATCACTGGCCTGAATACGAACTTTGACACAGTTCTCATTAAAATATCCCAAATACGCTCTTGTTTTGCAGACTTGTTTTCATATGTCAGCCCTGGTATGTAGTTCCGTAGTCTTTTCATACAACATACAGACAAGAGGAATTTCGTCGGCGTCTGTTACCATACAATACGTATAAGTACATAACATGATAATGTCCTTCCCTATTAAAGGTAGCCTAAATAACAGTGTACGACGCGGTCCGAGTCCGTCACGAACTGATAAAGTTTGCGATGATCACGGCCGTATTCCAATTTTAAAAATATCACAAGATCTTGCGATCTAGTAAAATGGAAAGATCAAAGAATCCTCCATTTCCCTCGAAGCTCTATAACGTTGTTTTCAATGAGACTAAAAGATATTTTCTTCGAAAAATAGTTCCGACGATTCTATGCAGACATATCGATTAGGCATTCTTTGCATATTTCTAGGCGATATTTTAATTTGTCAATAGCAACTGTCTTTCATGTTTTCGTCATCGTTACGAATAATCTACGTGGTAGATTCCTCGAACGAACTTCAATAGTAAAGAGGTATTTAAACTGAGTTATAATTGTATTAATTTTCTTCTTCAATGAGTTGGCACAGCCATGTTTAATTTGCATGTAACACGATTGGAACCAATTTGGGATAATTGGATCTTCATATTTTTCAAATTTCTCAAAAGTGTTTGGTGCCATATAGCTGAATGTTGCAATATTACAAATTACTCATAAAAACAAGTGTGTAACTTAAAAAGAAAAGCAGATGAGCTTACATTTGCAGGTTAAAACGACCTTACTTCACCATCCAATTATCCCCAATTAGTTCCAATCGTGTTATGTCTAGACTCTTCTGGCTGTTCGTCCTTTTCGGTACACCAGATGTTCTTTTTCTTAAAAGTTGATAAAACTCCTTACGATTTCAAAAGGTTAAATCCGGGGCGAGGCACTTACCCCTGAATTGGAACCAGGTATACCCTGGAAAGTTCGTTGAACTCCTTCCGATTTCAACAGGTTAAATCCGGGAGCCCGGGGCACTACCCCTGAATTGGGTACAGGTGTACCGTGGAAGGTTGATTAATCCCCTTCCGATTAGAACATTTTGAATTTGCTGGCAGGATGGGGAACACTTAACCCCGAATTGGGTACAGCTGTACTTGTACCCTGGAAAGTTCCAACTACAAAGCCGCAATGTCATAATTTCCGTTAAATAGGAAGGGGTGTTGTCAAAAGTATATTTTTTTGCCAAATACTGATGTCAAGATCTACTTTTTTACCATCCTTTAGTCAGAAGTCTACATAATTGTAAAAACTGCAAATGCCATAGTAATAGAATTAAGAAAATCATTGTGTATTTTTGGTGTCCTATCACACACAAACGATTCTTTACTCATGTACGGAGTTCTTTAGATTGAAGTTATGAAAGCCGTTCTAGATTTAAAAAGCGGGTCGAAAATGTGGATTTTATCAAGTTGACACTTTTATCAAAAGTCCACATGGGGCGAAAACAGGGGAGGGGGTCGAAAACCGCCGTATATATGTGTTTACCCTTCGAATGGCATTGCCTCCGGCTCCAGGGGCTTAATGCAAGATAGCTTTAAATGCTATTTCGATGTCATAGGACAGCCAGGCCCTACATACTCTCGGCTTATCATATGATTGGGTGAAAAATCAAAACGAAATTGAAAGTTTCGCAAAAATGGAAACGATCATGATCAGGTTTGACAAGCCGTGGTTCACATTTAATTATGAAATATGGGAAAATTTGTGGTTCATATTTAATTATGAAATATGGCAACAAACTTTTAAAATGTGATTTAAAGTTTGATGGCATCACAAAACATTCATAAACATATTATTTGAAAGACCAAATGTCAACTATCGGTTGTAGTGCATCAACACTGCACATGCACATAAATAGCTCAACAGCATAGAATAAACATTCCTAGCATCGTATTTCAAATATATCAAGAAATGACAATACGCCATGGGTTCTTAAAGCTCTTTCAATTGGCATGAAAATATGGTTCACGCAAAGTTCCCATGCAGCTGTCCGTGGTTTGTGTCAACCATCACAGGGAACGGGAAACACATTCATTTTTACGAATTCTTGGTTAAGACTATTAACCGTTAATATCTAAACAAAATATGTCCGCCCCTCTGTTAGTGATATTGCCTAAAGAGTAGACAAAATACTTAACTCAAACAATTTTCCTCTTTGATAACTTATACATATTCCTCGCAGCATACCACTTAGGCCGTGGGCTAGAGGGGGTCTACGTGCACCCCCCCCCCCACAGGATAACAAACCTGTATTTTTCAGAAGCCTTGGGATCCCTAGAATACGAAATGGAATTTTAACAGAAAAAATATAGGGATGGAATAGCTGTTAAGGTCATGTTTTGAAGGGTACCGCAAAATCACGATTTTCCAAGCCAAATGCATTTTCATCAAATCTGTCTTCTTGTAAGTCATGTGCTGAGCTCATTTTTTACATAACCTCACTTGTTTGGTATCATTAGAAAGGGAATTTATTGCACTATGCAATATTCTTCTACAGTTTTTGTCAAATATAACCAAAACTTACCCCTTACCCCAAAATTTAACATTGCAAATTACAGTAAATCTCCAATTCTAACCAATTTTTTAGCTAGGCATAATAAAAAAAGCAATGTTTTGTCTGAAATCTGTTTTATTTGATACAGGAACATGTCAGAAATATGAAATAGACTTTTAACAGAAAAAATATTGGGAATCTACAGCTGTAACAGTCATATTTTGAAGGGTACCGCAAAATAACAGTGTTGCAGATTTGCATACATTTTTGTTAAAACTGTCTTCCTATAAGTTATCTGCTGAGCTTGTTTTTGAATATAACCTGGCTTGTTAGGTATCATTAGAAAGACAATGTACTAATTTTCAAAATGACATATTGTAACATGCAATATATTGTATGGTTTTCATGATATATAACCAAACTTACCCCTTACCCCAAAGTTTACATTGAAAATTTCAGTCATAGCTAAAACCAAATTCTACCATTTTTTTAGCTTGACACAAAAATCTGGCCGTTTTTGCTATTAAATCTATTTTATTTGGTACAGGGACATGTCAGAAATATGAAATAGACTTTTAACAGAAAAAATATTGGGAATCTACAGCTGTAACAGTCATATTTTGAAGGGTACCGCAAAATCACAGTGTTGCAGATTTGCATGCATTTTTGTTAAATTTGTCTTCT
This sequence comes from Ptychodera flava, assembly GCF_041260155.1. NCBI lineage: Eukaryota > Metazoa > Hemichordata > Enteropneusta > Ptychoderidae > Ptychodera > Ptychodera flava. The sequence goes on from NC_091933.1 coordinate 32,809,194, forward strand.
TATAAGTTATCTACTGAGCTTGTTTTTGAATATAACCTGGCTTGTTAGGTATCATTAGAAAGATAATTTACTAATCTTCAGAATGACATATTGTAACATGCAATATCTTGTATAGTTTTCATGATATATAACCAAAACTTACCCCATACCCAAAGTTTACATTGAAATTTTCAGTCGTAATAAACAAAACAAATTCTACCATTTTTTTACGTAGACATATAAAATCTGCCCGTTTTTGCAATTAAATCTGTTTTATTTGGTACAGGGACATGTCAGAAATATGAAATAGACTTTTAACAGAAAGAATACTATGGCTGTAACAGGCATATTCTGTGGAGTATTGCAAAATCATAGCAGTGCAGACTACTCATATGTGTTTTTGTTAACTTTGTCACATTGTAGGTCATCTGCTGCGCTAATTTTATAACATAACCATGTTTATTTGGTACCATTGAAAAGCTAATTTACTACTTTTAAAATGACATATTGTTATATGCCATATCTTATATAGTTTTCATGGAATATGACGAAAACTTACCCCATACGACAAAGTTTATATCGAAAATTACTTTTGTAGCTATCGTCAAATTCTACCATTTTCTGGCTAGACATAACAAATAAGCCAATGCTTTATATAAAATCTTTTTATTTGGTACTGGGGAATGTAAGAAATATGAAATAGACTTTTAACAGAAAACATATTGGGACTCTACAGCTGTAACAGTCATATTTTGAAGGGTATCGCAAAATCACAGTATTGAAAACTCGCTTGCTTTTTTATTAAATCTGTCTTCTTAAAAGTCATCTGCTGAGCTTGATTTCTGACATAACCTGGCTTGTTAGGTATTAATAGAAAGGTAATTTACTAGTCTTTAAAATGACATATTGTATATGAATGTTTTGTTTAGGTTTCATGAAATAGGACCAAAGCTTACCCCATACCCAAGGTTTACACAGCAAATTACTGCAAATCTGAAACTCTACCTTTTTTTACAATTTATTAACTTTACATACCAAAGGCAATGCTTGTATGCAATCTATGAAATCTGTGTTTTTGTTAAAAAAAGTATGTTACAAATATGAAATTAACTTTTAACAGGAACATAATATGATTTTGTAGCCTTTTGGATCATATTTGGAAGGGTACCCAGGTATCAGGGCAAATTTGCCGAAACACATACATTTGCAATATATGGGTTCCCCCTCCAAAAATGATCCAAGTGGCTACTAAATTGTATATCTTAATGTTAAAAGTTAATTTTATACTTGTGACATACTTTTGTAACAAATAAATCAGATTTATAAGAATTGCCTTTTGTATTATGTGCAGCAAAAATGGTAGAATTTAAGATGAGCCGTAATTTGCGATTTGAACTTTTTGGGTATGGGGTAAAGTTTGACCATATTCCAGGAAAACTATGAATGACATTGTATATTACAATATGTCATCTTAAAGAAGAATAAATTTCCCTACTAATGATACCTCACAAGCCAGGTTGTGTCACAAAATAAGTTCAGCAGATGACTTACAAGAAGAAGAATTTAACAAAAAAGGTGCCAGTTTGCGGTACTGCGATTTTGCATTTCCCTTCAAAATATGGCTGTTACAACTATACAGTCCAAATATTTTTTCTGTTAAAAGTCTATTTCACATTTCTGACATGACCAGTACCATATACAACAGATTTAATACCGAAACAGAGCTATTTTTATCATGTCTAGCTAAAAATTCACGGAAATTGATCACGTAATCTATGACAGTACTTTCACTATAAACCTTGGGGTATGGGGTACATTTTGGTCATATTCCATGCAAACTATACAAGATATTGCCTTTTACAATATGTCATTGTAAACACCAGTTAATTACCTTTCCAATGATACTAAACAAACTCGGTTATAATCAATAACAAGCTCACGTAGACGACTTATAAGATGACAGATTTAACAAAAACGCATGCGATCAGGAATACTGAGATTTTGCTGTACCCTTAAAAATACAGCTGTTACAGCTATAGAATCCCAATATTTTTTCTGTTAAAAGTTCATTTCATATTTCTGATATGGCCAAGTACCAAATAAAAAGAATTTCATACAAAAAATTGCCTAATTTTTTATGTCTGCGTATAAAAATTGCTTGAATTTGACATTAGCTATGACAGTAGTTTTCAATGTAAATTTTGGGGTATGGGGTAAGTTTTGGTCATATTTCATAAAATCTGTACAAGATATTGCATGTTACAAATATGTCATTTTAAAAACTAATAAATAATCTTACTAATGATACCTAACAACTTACATTATATTCTATAAGAAGCTCAGCAGATGACTTACAAGACGATAGATTCAACAAAAATGCACGCAAGTCAGGAATACTGAGATTTTGCTGTACCCTTCAAATCTGACTGTTACAACTACAGAATTCCAATCTTTTTTATGTTAAAAGTCAATTTTATATTTTCGACATGACCCATTACCGAATGAAATAGATTTCATACAAATAAATGCCTGATTTTATATGTCTAGGTAAAGAAAATGGTAGAATTTGATTTTAGCTATGACTGCAATTTTCAATGTAAATTTTGGGGTATGGGGTAAGTTTTGGTCATATTTCATGAAAACTATGCAAGATATTACATGTTACAATATGTCATTTTAAAGATTAGTTAATTATCTTTCTAATGATACCTAACAAGCCAGGTTATATTCAAAAACAGACTCAACAGATGACTTATAAAAAGACAGATTTAACAAAAATGCATGCAAATCTGCAACACTGTTATTTTACGGTACCCTTCAAAATATGACCGCTACAGTTGTAGAGTCCTAATATTTTTTCTGTTAAAAGTCTATTTCATATTTCTCACATGTCCCTGTACCAAATAAAACAGATTTAATAGCAAAAACGGCCAGAGTTTTTGTTTCTAGCTAAAAATTTGTAGAATTTGGTTTTAGCTATGACTGAAATTTTCAATGTAAACTTTGGGTAAGGGGTAGGTTTTGGTTATATATCATTAAACCTATAGAAGATATTGCATGTTACAATATGTCCTTCTAAAGATTAGTTAATTATCTTTCTAATGATACCTAACAAATTCGGTTAGCCTATATTCAAAAACAGACTCAACAGATGACTTATAGGAAGACAGTTTTAACAAAAATGCATGCAAATCTGCAATACTGTGATTTTGCGGTACCCTTCAAAATATGACTGTTACAGCTGTAGATTCCCAATATTTTTTCTGTTAAAAGTCTATTTCATATTTCTGACATGTCCCTGTACCAAATAAAATAGATTTAATAGCAAAAACAGCCAGATTTTTTGTGTCAAGCTAAAAAAATGGTAGAATTTGGTTTTAGCTATGACTGAAATTTTCAATGTAAACTTTGGGGTATGGGGTAAGTTTTGGTTATATATCATGAAAACTATAGAAGATATTGCATGTTACAATATGTCATTCTAAAGATTAGTACATTATCTTTCTAATGATACCTAACAAGCCAGGTTATATTCAAAAACAAGCTTAGCAGATAACTTATAAGAAGACAGTTTTAACAAAAATGCATGCAAATCTGCAACACTGTTATTTTGCGGTACCCTTCAAAATATTACTGTTACAGCTGTAAGTTCCCAATATTTTTTCTGTTAAAAGTCTATTTCATATTTCTGACATGTCCCTGTATCAAATAAAACAGATTTCATACAAAACATTGCATTTTTTATTATGCCTAGCTAAAAAATTGGTAGAATTTGAGATTTACTGTAATTTGCAATGTTAAATTTTGGGGTAAGGGGTAAGTTTTGGTTATATTTCACAAAAACTGTAGAAGATATTGCATAATGCAATATGTCATCTTAAAGAGAAATAAATTCCCTTTCTAATGATACCAAACAAGTGAGGTTATGTTAAAAAATGAGCTCAGCACATGACTTACAAGAAGACAGATTTGACGAAAATGCATTTGGCTTGGAAAATCGTGATTTTGCGGTACCCTTCAAAACATGACCATAACAGCTATTCCATCCCTATATTTTTTCTGTTAAAATTCTTTTTCGTATTCTAGGGATCCCAAGGCTTCTGAAAAATACAGGTTTGTTATCCTGATGGGGGTGCACGTAGACCCCCTCTAGCCCACGGACTAACTACATTTGGCGTTCCACGCTCCATGACGTGAAATTGAATTTTTCAAAATAGATAAAAGGGAAACAGTCGTCGGAACTGTGCCTATGCGAGTTTCTGTTTACAAACAATGTATTTCGTGCACGATCTCTAGATGCACCTCATCATCATAGCTGCAACATTTAATTATATGATGTAGATTATGACGACATGTTTTAACTTTCATTAATGAATCATCATCGTACCTTGGCATTGGTTGCATGGGTCCCATACGACCTCTGAGCGCGGTTGCGACGACTGTTTCCCTGTAAATGATATTGATCTTCTTAGGTATATGTCTTATTTCTAGCACGTTCATAATATCTCTGCTAATAATACCTGCTAATATAAGTAACTGAAACTACCCCATAATTATTTTTGCGTACAGATCACAGTAACTTGCTTCTTGGTACCTCAAAATTCCCCTCTCCAGAATGACCAATGACATTAAAGGTCTACCGGAGAGCTGCAACTTTATTTTGGCATTGTTTTGCTGCCTTTACTTTCAGATGAAAATCAGTCCGTATCGAGTACCTACCGAAGGATGAGGTATCATTAACCACCGAAAGGGACAAGAAGATAATAAACTGTTGCTGCACTCAAATATGCAAAAGACAGTGGATGATGTAAATGAATCTTCACAGCACCACATGGAATCATCCAGTTGAATACAAGGAACTGACTGCTCTCTACTGTGATACAATATTTGACACATATTAAAATGGCCATAAGAAAAAAAATGTTTTATTTCTTGCCTCTTCTTTCACAAATGAATGCTGCCATGATATATTTAAAGGCAATAAATTTAAAGGGATATGATAAGAAGGTTATCTCAGTGATTAGAAGATATTTTGAGGTCGAAAAATTTCAGAGATTTCCAGTTCATGGGCCTTCAATATATACCACCTTATATCATGACGTGCTAATCATTTTAATGAATATACGCATCAGCTACACAACATCATGGACAGGGATAAAGAACTGACATGCATCACTAAACAACATCATGGAAACAGGATAAAGAACTGACCGCATTTGCCAAAAACATGAAAAAAAGCCTGTTTGAAGTTGAAGGCAAATGCCAGTATTTATGTAGACACCTCCCTCCCCCCTCCCCCCACGAAAAGTAGTACAATATCTATACGTCCATTCAAACTGGTTTCAAGTTCAAAATGGGCAAATACATGCTACACTACACAAAGAAACTAGTAAATTATGAAGTTTTTTCTCATTGCAAAGTATTTAATGTTCAGAAACAATTCATTGACAACACAGACACACTGTTTGAGAGGCAAACTTCCAGTTTTCAAGACTTGCAATATTGTGTAGTGGCAAGTGAACGAGCTAACCCATCCAGTGAATAAACTCAGTCCCTACAAGTTTAGCTTGATCACTTTTGAAATAGAGTGTACATGCTTGACAATACAACAAAGTCTTACTGTAAGAAATCTCATGATCGTTTGTACATGTACTTTGCTATAGATGTGTCTACTCATGAAGATAGCATAGCCATGTTGTTTGATAAATATTATTTTACGAAGTGGAGTTTATTCTCGCTCTTTCCTGATGCAAAATTTAGTTCTAAAAAATGTGCAAAAAGAGCAGCAGTTAAATGGATTCTTTAGAAATACAGAGCTACAAATGACAAGTAAAACACTAATAATTACATATACATGTATGGAGACATATATGTATAAAGTTAAGTTTTATTCTCTATGTTCTGACCTTAACTTGCACTGTGTGCTGGAGGTTTGTCTTTCAATGGTATACAATACAAAAAATCACATTTATTCAGTGTGGCTGTAATGGACTATACACGTTTACTCAAAATATGAACATGACAGCGTAGTGAAAACAATGTAATTTTCTCTCGTCTTGAAATGTTTATTAGTGCAAGATGCGAGGTATAATGATATTCAAATATGCAGATTACATTAATGAGCATTGTTTCGGTATTAAAATTCTATGCTAATGACCCTTAATCAATGTGGAATATTTATGTACCTCGGGTCTTGCATTGTATATGAAATGTAGGGTGAGTGTGTTACCTTGAGTGTCCGAAAGTTCAAGTGCCATAATGAATTACTGGATGTTTGCATACAGGACAATTCCAGCATGATCTTATACCTTTTGAAGTTTTTACAGGATATTTGGTACACTTATTTTACCATAATGTGGTGGTCAAGAGGTCAGGGTCATGGCAGCGCATTGGACATGTTCCTATGTGTTCCTAAACACGGCCTAGGAACTCAAGTAACTTTACTGAAGTTCCCTCATCAAAGTGCTTTGGCACAGAAGAGAATCCCTATGAATGGCTACGGAACAGTGGTAAGATTACTGGCTGCCTATATCCCTGACACAGACACTGCGATACCTCAAAGCTAATCTGCCGATAGGTCAGCATTAGTTCTGCGGAAAGACTTGTACAAGTAAAAACAATAACTCATTTTAAATATCTTATCGGTGGAATTCCAATGGGGTATCCATGTACAGTCATAACACTGACATTCCTGTGTGACTGAGGTGACCGGTACGGTGATCTCAATCTATAATCCTGTGATTGTTCATGGAATTCATGGCAGACTGGGGAAAATAATGCGTATCTTGGTGAATGGGAACAGCGAATCATGCCAGTGCTGAAATACTAATACGTTCTATCCTCCTTCATACAAATTTATCTTTGACATAGATGTCTTCTGGCGCCGGTGTGTTGGCGAGTAGTTCCTCTTCTACATTGTCTAGCTGACCAGTTGTGGATCGGTGATTTGCAGAGCTTCCCACTCAGCCTGAAAATGAGAACAATGCAACATGTGTGTTAGACCTTCTGAAGATTTATCTGACCACAGAGTCATGTGAAATCTGTTTATACAATCTTACATTATATTTCATAAACCAAGCGTTACTTATTACTGACATCTAAGATTTATTAATCGCCGTATGCTAGCCAAAGGTCAAAGTGCAGTGGCCGAAAAGTTTGATATAGATATGTCTCAGCCATTACTGTGAAATATTCATGAGGATTTGAGTCTTATTGCTCTCAAGTCAGTCCAACAAATTTACTAAATGCAAAATACAAAAAGTCCACTACTATTTCTCATCGCACCATGCACCATGGGGTAAATATTTGTGAAAACTGGACTCTGACTGTACATCACATGCTTTCTCAGACTTTGCACAGGGTTCTAAGGGCAGTAACCACCTGCACACTGACCCAATCAGATGTTTACCAAAACCCTATCCCTGACCCTTGCTTCAACTGGCGGGTGGGAAACGTCCATATGATTTATGTCAAATGGGGCATATGCTATGACACTGTGCCGAGTAGTTAGAATGGTTTTGCCTGCGATGACTTTGGCAGATATTCAATATGATGTGATAGCCACAAGATGATGACTCTCTTGAAACTGAATTTGTCTGTGCAAGCCATGATTTGTAAGGGTGGGAATTATGGTACAAACTGCAAATGACAACATTTGCACGTCTCAGACAAATAACCAGATGACTCAGTGTTCTCCCCAGGATCAAGCAAAAGTGCAGCGGCTAATTTGCATAATCATTTGCATATCATTAATTTATATTTGCATATGGATATAAGCTTGCACATGCACCCAGGCATTCATGTACACTCACAACAAAATGCAATGGTAACACACAAGTATGCAATTTGAACATCATGGAAACTCTTTATTACACTTAAATAAATCATCACAGTATAGTACAATTGCAATTAAAATAGAAGATTCAAACAGTAACAGCAAGTTCAGATTGAAAGCAGAAATGGTTCTGCTGATTGGAGTTTCATTAATACATATATTGCTAATAAAATTGTCAAAAATTGCCAACAAAGAGGAAAATTCATAAGTTTAAGCTTTACATGATTCAAATGTAATTGAGTTCTATATCATTTTTGGACGACAAACACCGCGAATAATGTTTCATCATGGCCCCCCCCCCCCCCCCCCCCCCCCCCCCCCCCCCCCCGTGTAACTACCACTGCCACTAAACATCGTCGTTCGATTCTTGATTTTAAAAATACCACCAAGATGATCACAAGACATGAACTAAGTACGACTAGAATAACCCGAAAACCAGGTGTAAAATCTTTCGGAAAACGTGTCAGAGTGGAACCACACGCGACGCCAGGATCAATGTCAACACGTTATAAACACGTCGGCCAACATGGCCGCCGCCATATTGGAATTTATGCAATGTGAACTCGATCACGATCGTGATCGTACTCGGGCAAAAAAAAGATCATCATTGTAAAATCATAATCAACCTCACTAGTCAACTGCTTCTTTTGTTTCTTTTGCAGTCCATTTCGTTGATCAAAGCATGGGAATGTGATCAAAGGCCCCGCTAGTGCTACACCGCCTAACTCTGTGAATACTTGTCCTCGGTGTATACCGACTAAAAGGTCTTTGTTGGTCGTAATAGTCGTTGTAGAATGAAAACTTGTGAACAACCCAGCCGATTCTTCTATTGTTTTAACGTTCCTCTCAACACTTACGGACAACTTATCGGACGCATACCATACTTCACACCTTCCACTCTTTCACCAGTGCAGTTGCAGTGAGCGCTAATGTGTAGACAATGCATGCAACAGCTGGTAGCTATGCAGAGCGCTAGCGTGTGAACTAAAGGATGGCGGGAATATTTTAAAGCGTAGCGGGGAGAATCAAAGCGTAGCGGGGAGAGGCGAAGCGTAGCGGACCGCTACGCTAAAATGGCCTGGGAGAACACTGAGATGACTCAGACTCCGACCAAAGATCCTATACACTGGTAATATGTTAAAGTACAGATACTTGTACAGGGTTACAAACACTATAATTAAATTCTGTCACGAGTAATAACCCATGTGGATATCTATATGAATCATTCACAAAGCACAGTTGCTGTGATGGGGTGTCAACTAAATTCTGGCTGTGAGGGTAATAAACGTCAATACATGGAAAGGTTTACATTGAAATCATACAGTAAAGAATACAAAGAAGAGTTACATATGGATAAATGTCCGGGTCTAACATTACAATATACATACAACATCGATGAAGAAACAAGATCAGACAATTATTAACCCTTTGAGTACTGTAAAATTTCCCAAAAAAATTTTACTGCAAAATTTTATCAATTTTTATGAATTTTTTTGTAATTTTTTTGACAATATTTAACCAAATGGATATCACTTTTCACTAGCTACAGTTTTTGATCAACATTTTTGGAAAATCTGCAACATTTTTTGAAAATCTGAAAGATAGTCAGGGAAACATTTTATCACGGTACCGTGCTTTTGGCACTCAAAGGGTTGAACATCCAAGTTGAAAATTCTCAAATCAAAGGAGAGTGTTAGAATTTCTTACCTTGAAAGCTTTTGAAGGATCTGGAGGCATGGCCATACCTCCACCTGACATCTGTTCTTGCATTATACGGGCTTGATCAGCAGCTGTAAGTACAAATATAGTTATGTCTACAGGTTTGCCTCTCAACTGTCATCATGTATATTTCCACACAAATCACTAAAATTCTGTCAATTCATTTAAGGTGTACACAAGACATTGAGTGCATTTACCAACAAGGATATTTTTTGAGATGCTTACAAAGACAAATCTGTGTTCAATGACAATACAAGCATGTCTCACTTGTCAATTTTCCTCCCTGAATCAGCAGTTAATTTCATGACGCTGGAGAATTTGGATGCATGAAATAAATATTCTCTGATGTTGAGCTGACATAAACAATGGAAAGGTTTACATGTACAAAAAATAATTGCAACGACTGGTATGTGATACATCTACCAATACTTTAAATTAGTATTATATTGATCTCATTTTAATATTCAAAACTAGAATGTGTTGAATTAAACCAGTCCATTGGCAATATATAAACGTATTTCAGCATTATGACTTCATGAAGCTTGAGCTGTCTCTCAATGTCTGCAATCCCTTCACCCAAATTTCCCTGTGTATACATGTAAGTAAAACTTTACTATAGAAAGCAACACAGTCAGACTAAACAATGGTGGTGAAAGGGTTGTGTCGCACATCCCTTCAAATTTACCCTGTTCCATATTAAAATAAATTTGTCATTGAATATGATGTACATTTAAATCAGCTTAAGAGAATTGCGTCAAAAAGTCAAATAACATATGGGCAGGGGTTTCACTAAAATTTGAAGTAGAAGGCCATAGCTGCAAAGTAGGGGGCCAATTGCGCGCAGCGGGGGGTGGGGGGACGGCATGTTGACCTTTGACCCAACATTATATTATTAATCATTCTTCACACCAACTCATTTCAGTGTTTCAACCTTTTATTTAGTAGCATGATGTTATTACAGTTACAATTTAATCCTCTTTCTACCAAGCTCCATAGACAAAACATGGAAATAACTACAACTTGGGGAAAAAGAGGATTAATCAAATTCAAAATCACTGTCAGGGTCTGAGGAACAGTATTCCTCTGGTAATCCTAAAGCAGCTGAAACTTTTAATATTTCATTCTGTATTGAAACTTGTTCCTCCTCAGTCTCAACAATATCCACCTGCACTGAAGCATCAGCATAAATGGCCCCATCTGAAGCCAGTGCTGAGACAGACTCACTGTCTACTGTAACACATGGTGCATGAACCTGTACTTTTGTACGGTATCTTCTACTTTTGGCTTGTTCCCATTGTTCTACAGCTAGAGATATTATCTGTTCTGCCTCAGCACTGGCAACTGGAGGGCCATTTATGCTGACATGCAATATAGATTCTAACATTTCACTTGACAGTCTACTTCTCAGTCTAGTTTTGACATTTTTCAAAGTGCTTGCACCCCTTTCAGGCCAAGCATTACTCACAGGAACACAGAGTGCAGCTTCAGCTATTTTAGTTATCTCTGGGAAAAATGGGGTTAAGCTATCACATCTCACTAACTCAGTCAAGAGCCACTGAGTTGGTGTTACTGTGCCTTTACATTCCTCAACATCAGTAGGCATATTTGCCTTCATGTAATCTACATAGTAGTATTTTAGTTGTGTAAACTCATTCACTAATTTCTGCGTTTTGCTTTCTTTTACAGCAACTTCCTCATTTTGGTAAAAATGATCAGCTAGTACTTTGATATGTGCTTGCCCATATGAACTGAAAGTTTCATTGTCTTTACTTGGCATACTCAATGGGTCAAAGACAGACAGTGCAGTGAGCACTGGAGATGACTCAGCAAACCTATTATCTATATTCTCTATCAGAGCACCAATGTAGTTTCTCATCAGACTTTCAAGATCAAGTCTACTGCTGCCCTGGAAACCTAGCTCAGAGGATATATTTGTGAATGAGTCAATATCACACACAAACTTATTTATTGGCACATTATCACTGAGAATCTGTTTCAGTTTATCTTTAGTTGCTGAAACCATGCTTGTAATGAGGGAGAAGTTAACCTGATCTCTTTGAAAAACAAGAGACAGCTCTGACAAAATGGGTAATACAGACTGCAATATATACAATGTGCCAACAAATTTAACTGACCTGATTTTTTTTAGTAGGCCACAGGCAAGTGCATCGTCTTCAAACTCATTCAGGGTGAGGAGCAATGCCTCAAAATCCCTCAAAGTCGCCTCTACAGCGAGATTAAAACTCAACCACCTGGTGTTGCAAGCCTTTTTAAGTCTGTGCATGACAATTTTCTGACTCTTGTCAGAAGTTAACTTTATTTTTGCCAGCTTTTCTTGCATTTTCAGGTATGCTGATAACCGTTTGGGGGAATTTTCAAAGAACTGCCAAAGCTGGCGAAGTACTGTGGACACATCCTTCACATACTTTATGTTTGTGTTGCTATCTGTACAAGCTAATGCCAACCTGTGGCAGACACAGTGCACACTGATGATCAAATTATTGTCAGACTTAAATTTGCTTGCAACACCACTTCTACTGCCAACCATGACAGACGCCCCATCTGTTGACAACCCCTTACAGCTTTTCACTGACAGATCATTAGATTCAATTTCTTTTTTTAGCAATGAATAGATTGCATTGGCATTGGCTGAATTATATTCAACAAGGATATCTTGACTTGATAAAAATTTTGTTTGCATGCAACCCTTTGATTTATCAAAATACTGAATGAATGTTACCAACTGTTGACTGACAGATATGTCAGTTACTTCATCTGTCATAAGTCCAAAACTGTCACGACATCTAACACTGTCAGTAATTTCTGTTTCAGGGTCTTGCCAAGTAAGATAAGTATTTCTCACATGATGCAACCGACTTGTGGTCAAAGTATCTCAAGTCTGGGACATGTAATACAGTTTCTGCAAACTCTATCAATGGGACAAATACTCTATTAGCTATGTAATTAGACATGATGAAATAGGCAGTGGAAAACGCTTTATTATAGACTGAATTTCGCACAGCCTTTCTCTGGACATTTTCCTGGTGGAATGGTGACATATGCTGGAGGAGTTCATTTTCCATTGCGGCTGCATGAACTCCTACAGTTGCATGGGTATTAAGCGCATCATACTTGAAACGGATACTTGGTTTACTGCAGAATTTTTCACTTTTGTTTTGGGGGGTTTGCCATCTGGTGTTTTTTACAAATAAAACAATACATCCCACAATTTTCAGCTGATTGATCCTCTTTGAAAACCAACCACCAATACTTTGCAGTTATAAACCTATCATGGTGAAACTTCTTGCTACCTAGAACAGATTTACAACATTGTGTGACAGTATTACACATGTTTTTACTACATATGAAATAGTTATGGATTTTAGTGTCTCTGTCTACAGCAAAAAGTTCAGCAATGATATTGACGACATCTTCAGGGGCAAAAGGACATCCACCGCTTGTTGCACTCCTACAAAGAAAAAAGAATTAGGAATACATTGAATAAATAGAAATCATCTTGAATAAAACATTTCAAAACATATATCAGGATTAAACTTGAGAGTGAAATTGTTCTAAACTTAAAAGTTGTTTCAAGTGACTACTGTCTAGTGATTTTAGAATGAAAAGTTCATGATTATGTCACTATTCTATCATAATTAATCAAAACTTCACACAATAGCTGTAACTCACATGTCACACGACATCTTTACTTTATCTTCATCTGGTGTTTTGGTATTTTCAAGATCACTTGTACGAGTAGCCATGGCCTGCATGTCCTTTGGCACTGAAGATGTAGATGAGGAGGCTTCACATGATGATGATGCAATGCCAGTGTCTGGCTGAACGGTTTTGTCACAACTCGATGCCCCATCTGAGATAAAAAAAAAAATAGGAAAATGAAGAATCCAAATCATTGGAAATGCTAACATAATTATCAAGATCACCACTAGTCTACCCATACAATAATAGCTAGGGAGCAAATTACCCATATTTACTTTAAAGTTTTGATAGGCAGTGGGAAAAAATGATGCAAGTGTAACTGTGATTGGCGAAGCAAACTAAGTAAGGTAAAATCAGCACACAAAAAACATGTATGTTACCTTTAGGAGTTAATATAGGCAGCAAGACTAGTGTAAGGATTTAAGTAAAGTTATTACAAAGAAAAAGCAGTGTTACAGTTTTAAAATTTAAGTACTAGGTACGTGCAACTTAAACAACAATCCCATTAGACCGTGGCACACCGAATTTTAAAGGTATTATTACTTACGCTGTCATTTGAAAACTTATCCTGAAAAACAATTGTACAAAAGAAATATCAATCTCCGTTGTTTACAATCAGCTGGCGCACAGAAACTGGGTACGCTGACGTCACTCATCAGTTAAGTTTCAACCTGTGACGTAAACTGTGCGCATTGCTATTTGTCGACTGAAATCATATTAATAATAATTTGTCATCTTAATACAAACAATACTCCATAGCAGTCTACATTCAAAATAAAAATTCAGGTACAACAAAATTGACAAAACGTAGCGAACGAACCCACGTACATGAACGTCCATCTCTCGATTGTTTGGTCTTGAACGTTGCACACAGTTGACCAACGATGAATTATTTCGACAAAAATTAGTGAAACTCGGGTCTAAATTCTTTCTAAAGAGGTCCATAACTTCCAAACGAAGCTTAAAGCTTACCTTTTAAAAAGAACTCTTCAATTTTCCGCCATTTCGGCGGACCCCCACTTCCCTGAAGACGTGTCCGCTTAGCCGACGACGCCATAATGGAATCAGTTTGGAAAGTGTGACTGCTGACGCTGACGTCATTATTACTAAGTGTGTCCCGGATGCGCTATAGTCACGCCCCTTCTCATCGTGCGTCCTGTTGGTGAGTACATAGCCATCGTACGTACTTTCGTCGTACTGAGGTTACGTGACGCAACGCTGGATATTTGACCATGTTCGATCGGTCACGACCATTTGCTCAGCAAGTCGTCGATTTTTTCATTGGAAACAACTTCGAATTGACCTCTTTTTTACTCGAGGGATTGACAAATATCTACCTACAATGGGCATGAACGAGTATAAAATCAAAATAATCGCAATGGCTTGAGGAAAAGTAGACGGCCAGTTCAGTGCAAGTAGCCGGCCAATTGGCCGGTGGCCGGCGCTTAGCGAAAACCCTGATGGGGGGGTTTAATTAAATATTACAAATAACAAGTAGCTGTTTAAATGACTATGAATGCTAACTTACCATTGTTCTCTCCGAGAATAAGTGTGTACATGCTGCGAAGTCCAAAGACGTTGAGAAAATACCAGCTAGCAGAACTGACCCATGATGCATCGAGTGAAGCCAATTCAATACCTCTCTGGAGCATAGGCTTAAACCGTATTGTCAGTGGAAAAGGTACCTTTGCTGTAATGTGAAAAAAATACAGAGTCTCAGAACGTATATTATACCATCATGTCTAAATACGATGTTCAAATTTTATCATACAGTACGATTGTGGGGAAGAGTGTCTAACCTAAATTCCATTAGTGAACTTCACTTTTGCAATGGTATTTTCTTGTCAAAAGTTCTCTTTCTATTGTGTGTAAAAATGACCAAAACTGCACACTTGTACAAACAAATTTTACAGTAATTGTTTCCAACTCATTCGGAGGTTTTGATCTAAACAAATGAATTTCGTTTCACAAATTTATGCGACAATCCGAGATGGTCCCCAAAGAATAATTAATTTCCAATGAATCTCCAGCCTCAACTCAGTTTTGATGTTGTATCTTCAAAGACTACCAATAGTACGTTGAATGTAGACGTTGATTTTTGAATCATCAAATTACTATTGTTGGTCCTTTAAAACTGAATTTGTCATTGTGTAATATTGTTGGAACCGTATTGAGCAGATATTGACATTAAACAAAGTTTCAATTGGGTACAAAACCAATCAATATCTGTCAAAACTATATTTTCTCACACATGTTCATGTACTTCCATGTGGCTTGTATGTGTGAGTTTTATCATCTTTGCTTTAAATTTCAACTGAAGGGCTACACGTACCATCACACATCTGCATTTCATGTGGGACTTAAATTAATGTCACCATTAAATTTTCAAAATTGTTTTTTTCAACAAATAAAATGCCAATGAAAACAGCCAAAACTGCATGATCCAGCATGCCACGGTGCGGTAAAAAATCAGAAAGTATGTTGAGTGTGTACATTGGTCTTGCAATATACCTGCAACAGAGTAACACGGACACACCTAGTGTGGCATGCATCCTGGTATTTCAAGCCCTGCATGTTGTAGACACCGAGAGTATCTGTTACAGCATACCTAGATTACTGTGGAATTGAAAGGCCCCTTAACTCACTTGTTATAAATCCTGAGAAGGTCCAGTTGATCCAACCTCCTATCATTATCATTGGTAAAATGTTTGTCACATTGCCTTTCAGCATGTCTGTCATCATTGATGGATCTATCAAGAAATATCAAACACTAGTGTTAATCATGCGGTGAAAGTCATAACTATATGTACACACAGAAAGATGAACATATTTCTTGTTTGCTCTTATAATGCAAAATTTGTTTTCAAACCACAATTCTTCAAAGATAGCAGTTGAAAAATGAAGTCGTCAAATTTTTACCTGTCATTGGATTCTTGACAACACCCTGTCTCTTCTGCGTCTTAAAAAATCCTTTCTCTTCATCGTTGAAGAAATACTTCCTCGACACAAAAGACTTAAAAAGACAAATCAGAAACGTTAATGTCAGTGGGGATATGAACAAAGAAAACTTTGGGAAAGATGATTGCACCATGACTATATCTGACAATTATTTCAAATGGAAATCATCAAAAAACACTGGGGTTGAATATATTGCTGGCCACCTTGGCTCAGACAGAAAACTGTAACATTGTTGAAGTACTATGGTCACTTTACTTTTAGAGCAAGAAGACAAGAAAAGGATTGAAGCCCCACTAAATGGACGTGGGGGATAACACCTTAGTCCAAGAGTTCATCCATCTACAGACTACGGCCACTGCATCTGTCAAGTTTATCATGGTATTATAATCACTTACATGTACCGTATACTGAAATGATCTGGCCTTTGAAGAATGTGGCTGATCTTTAACTTTTGATGGAAAGATCATCATAAAGACTGGGTTATTGTTATGCCTTCCAACTGAAAAAGATCATTCACATTCAAATACTTACTTCTTTTGGTAGGAATTTCCCATTTTCTCTCAGCAGTCGACTCCTCATCAGAGCCTGGCTGTAATTTAAATAGGTACAGTACAATCTCTATCATTGATTAATGCAGACACTTCATTTTGAGTTCATAAAAGCTGTAAATGAACATTAATACTCTGTAATGCTTTGTCAAGAGAAGCAAATATGTTCACCACAACAGCATGTTTTCTATATTTGCAAATTCGTAATTATTATTATTTTTATATCCATTGTTATTTCATTATTATTATTGGATAACAACTACTGTTTTTTCACTGTTCGAGATGAACATGACTGAAGTCATATACCTTCTGAAATGTCAAAGTTTAAGGCAAGACTGAAGACCTGGGGACACAAAGAAATTTTGTTTGAATAGAAAATCGCTTTTAGTTTGTATTTTGAACACAAGGTACATACATGTACATGTATGTCCACTGATCCTCAGTGGTCTGCAGTTGAAGATTGACAAGTACACTCAGTGTGACAGTTTTCAGACAGGGTAGTGAATTTCGCTCAAAGCCGTTTCATAAATGATGAGCAGTATGAAATCTTATTACCATAGCCTTCGACACTTTATTGTGTTTGTCCTGAAACTGTTAACAGGACGGAAGTGGTATTTAGGGGGTGAAAGTTGCAAATTGTTGACCAAATGTTAGTGCGTAGTAATCGGACTGTTATCGCAGTAATCGGACATCGTATTGGAATGTGATTATAGGGGCTAAATACTGATATTTTGAAACTTCAAACCCTGGATTTTCAACTTCGATGTGTTTAGAAAACTGTTTGTAAAAACTTTTGTGATAAATTAGTTATGTTTAATCCATGGACAATGCAACTATATTTCCACGTGTATGGCGCTTAGATATCGGACATGGGCTGTCTAGATGTGTGTTGTGTTTGACACCTTGTATCGTACAGTGCGGCTAACTTCGCCAAGTTTGTAGCTCGAAATTGCTTCTACCGAAAAAAACCTATCCAAAACCGGACAGCAGCGTCACCTGACTTCATATGCTGTAACATGACTTGTAAAACCCTATCAATACAGAGCGAAGTGCGTACAACGAACAGCATGTCATTAAATGTCAGAAAACTGAGGTCTTCCGAAAACTGTCACACTGAGTGTATGTTCGTTCCTAAGATCAATCCTATATTGTTTATACGTATATTACAATAAAAATAATTTTCAGTGGGATGTGTGCGGAAGAAACATTTCTGAGAGATATTTACAGTTTATAGTAGATGCTCTACATATTGTACGTACTTTGGCTGTACATGGAGAACTACGTGCGTGCGTGTGTACTTTGCCAGTAGAGGGCAGTAATGCTTTGTGAAAACAATGTCCGTTTTCACATGTGCAAAAAAAGCCATGCATTGGTGACCGTATTAGGGCATTGTATGGGGAGTGTGATATATTGCTTGTTTGAGGAATATTGTGAAATCAATCGTTAGTAGTTAGACTGATCTCTGCATGACCGTCCCGACAACGACGCATGGCCGTCACGCTAAGCTTCTAAAATGAGACCATCATGACCATTGCACTGAACCGCTGTACAGTAGCACTACCAGTGCCAATGCTTTGCATGGAGAACGAGACGACGAAGCACTCAGTTTGTTTACTGCGAGAGATTCATGTGATTACCCACCTATCTGAAACTTGTTGAAGGTCCACCTTCTTGTCTGACTGTAGCAGAATGCTAACATAATGTCGGATGATGCCGACGAAGAATGTTATACAGACAATTGGTAAAACTACCCAGAATCGTATATTTGTGTCGAGCAGAAGCTCCGCCATGTTGAAATATTGAGAGAATTACGATATCTCGTAAAAAGCGAGACTTCAACCTTTTCAATAATTTCTCATGGATGGGGACCTGTGCAGGAGTCTTCATCATTTCATATTTATTAGTTTTATTTCAAAAAACAATTATTTGGGGGACAGAAACTTTGAAGAACCGTTGCATCTGATATAAAGCCGCATAGTCTCGAAAATGACATAACCTTTGAACTATGTTAGGGTCACAGCAGAAGAGGGTTCAGCTGACGTCGCACATGTCCAAACAATGAAGTTTCTGGTTTCATGGAAGCTTTACAGCACATAAAATGGTTGGTTTGGTTAAGGGCGTAAGCACGGTTGAACTTCTAGAAAAATAATTCAACAGTTTTAGTCGCATATAATGGCACAACCATCTGAAGAAATCCCGGCAAAGGTCTTAGAGTACGAACGGTTTGTGAATGAAGTGCTCAGAGCTGACCTCAGGTACGTACGGAAGTTGTGGTTGTGAGACTCGACATGTCGCACCATGAATGTAAAAAATAGATCTACATCCATGGTCGCACTATCTGCACAAGTATATCAACACAGTGTTCTTTTTAGGGTTATCCAATGTCTTTGGTGTTGCGATAGATAAGAGTGAAGCTGGCAGTACACTCTCTACTACCTCCATGGTTAGCTGCAGTACAGTAGTTGCTTGAGTACAGTATTTGGGTCGGACGGCAAATACACACAGGCAAAACCTCGGGAGATACTGTACATGTACTGCAGCTAAAGTACGATTGACCACAGTGGCACAGGTATGAAAGGGGCAGCCAATCACAGTCTGTCCGTGAGCCAATGAAGCTAATTCATTTGAGTGAAAGGTGTTGCAAGCGGTTTGAATGCAGGAGCGCATTTATTTTATTCTATCGCATCAGATGGAAGAGGGCATCGCTTTTATGTCAGCTGGCGGAGAAAATGTTTTTGGTTCTATTTTCATTTTAAGCGCACTTTAGTGGAAGGACAAAATCGTTATAGGGCACTACGGAGTTCTTGCAACTTGAAGTTAGGAGAGAGAGGGAACTTGGGAGTTTGGTAGTGGGAGGGGAGAGGAAAACATTTGGTGAGATGGGAAACTTTTCAAACAATGAAGGGAAGGTAGATGTGAACAGCTTTTACTTTCCGCTCCAAAATTTTCTTTTCCCCAAAGTCTTTTAAATGATATTTACACTTAAAAACACTGAAAATATCTTTGGTTACAATTTCTTGAAAATAAGCTTGTTAGCTGCCTCTGTGAACAATAGCACACCTGATCTTATTCGACAACTTATGTGATCTCATGTGTGCTTTGGTTTAGGGATTGTGGTGCTTTCCATAACACCATGCAGGAACTTCAAAGAGGTGTGGAAGTGGTGGCAATACTGGAGTCGTAATAAATGACAACTATTGCTGTACTTACAGTCATTATACATAGCTTGATATTTGATATAATATATTTTATGTCATATATTACTGGTATACACCTTTACCTGCCAGACAATATCACTTCCCCATCTGCCAAGTCAGTAAAAAGTAGTATTTAGCCAAAACCATATGTATTTTCACCCACTTGGCTTGGTATGTCATAGAATCTTTAGTCCAACAGCCGTCAAATGTTCAATATTATGTTAAAATACACCATATAGACATATAGAATATGTTGTGCTTCACTAATTTTAACCATCTTGATCATCATTGGTGAAATATGGACTTAGCAGTAAAAGGGATATGTAACGCTCACAGTAGTCGCATGCAAGAGTGTACACAAGTAAACTACAAACCATTTGCATTTCCAACCGACCTTACCAGGTAATTTAAATGTGCCATTTGATCCTGTTTTTGTTTTTCCATGTTTTCCTCAACAACGCATTATTTTACGCTAATTTGCTGTATTTTCAGAGAAACACTCATGATGTTTCATTGTCTTGCTTGATGTCACTGTTGTAATGTTTCATTTCCTTTCAAAAACGTCCAATCAGGATCATTTGTTAAAACCAGGAGAGGCCTATTTTAACAGATTCGAAAATTTGAAAGCCATTAAATTAAGGACCAGTTGCTGTAACATATTATAATGGGTTTTTGTTTTGAATGTCAACTGCATGTTGAGATACTTAGTAACCAGCTAATCAACTCGGCCTGCACATGTATAAAGTCCTTTGTAATTATTGAAAGCGAGTGAATTCTGGTCTAGTCTAGAAGACAAATGAAAACAACATCAGTGCATGCTAGGATGCTATGCATATAATATATGTGCTTTATTTGCAAGCCAAATAGGACTTTCAACATGCTTTGGGGAGTAGAACCAGAACTTGCAAGTGATATACAAAACAAAAATAGCATAAAATCCATCGCGAGTTATGGCTACTGACCCTTTAAAAGCATATTCAAGCATGATTTTGCAGATTTTTTCTTGCTTAAAGATATGGATATCATTGTAATTTGACCAATATGACCTACTAATACTTCTGTACATTACAGTGTGTGCCACTTTGACTTGGTACCTTGATATAGGAAACTTGCATTCACTATACTTTTGATTCACTTTAATGATTTTTTGTGAAAATGATGTTTGATGAATGTAATGGAGTTCATTCTATATTTTATTTTTTATATTTTCAGGAAAGTTTATGAGTCGAGAGATAAATTATACAGTCAAATTTCTGAGTACCTTCAGTTGAGGACAGTTATTGAGAAAATACAGGTGAGTAAAACAATCGTTTTTATTATCATTGTTGTAGTTAGGCCTGGGCAACAAACTCTCTATATATTACTCATGGGGTCGTTGATAATTAAAGCTGATGCATGACAAACCTGATTCCTTCATTTCAGTTAAGACCCCCTCCCTTCCCCCTCAAAACAGAAGTTCCTATGTAAAATGGAAAAAGCAACACTGTAAGATTTACATCCATGGCTGCATATGGTTTATTTCTCCGCCTGTTCTTCTTCGTTCGACACTGCATGAGAACAAGATTAGGAAACAACACAAAAGTCCTTACATGATTTTGACTTTTGTAAAATGAAATGAGCTCTTACCCCCTCCCGTGAACAAAGGAATTACATTTGTAGTGCATCAGCGTTAATTATCGATGGTCGCTTAATTGCTTTCTGTGCTTGAATAGCACCTCATAACGCTCTGCAAAGAGTGCCCTCATAAGGTACACCTAAATTACTTTGTTTACAGCAAGTGCTAAATTTTGCCAAGGCCTTGCCCTTGGACTGTAATTTATCATCTGTACATTAATCTTGTTTTTTATACTCTTTTCTTTTATAAATTGTTGTTATCTTCAGTGCATGATGTTCAACAGTCTAAAATGCAAATATTATTTGTTGCTGTGTAGTTGGATAATATAATACTGGTAAATTTATGTTTAATAAAATAGATCTCAGGATCTGTACAATTTGCTGTCACTATTTGCTCAAACGTAATGTGACATAGTGATTACAAATCTTTAAGCAAAGTCATTTTGCAATATGCCGTGTAAATGCCATAAGATATTAGATTAGATGTGAGATGTGAGACTTTATGGAAAGCCATCATTATTTTCTTCAGGTCTTCAATCATATTTTATGAGACAGTACGTCGTATCAAGTGATTGAAATTGCTGCCAAAGCCTCCTAAGTATCTAGATCATAAAAATCGCGGCGGATTTCAAAAGGAATCGCTGTTTATTACAAAGTTACTGAGTCAGGAATCACTGTCATGCACATATTTTTAAAAATTCTTGTTGCTGTGAGTTACACAAGATTTCTGTGCTTGATATTAAAAAAAACCCATGAGAACGTCTTTGTACCATCTTTTGTGTGAAAATGCTGCAGGATGTTTGGATGAAATTTGCTTAATGGAAGGCGATAATAATTATAGTTATGGAAAAGCGCTGTGAGCTGTATTGCTTGGGCCTTCATTTTACGTGATGCAATATCTTTATCAGGACATTAAAATCTGTGAATGAAACCTCAAGCACAAATATCATGAAAAATGTTGATGGCTAGAAATGTTGTCGACATTTTCTTAGCTTGTTGTTTCTGGTGCGTAATTTTTAGGTGTGAAAATTAATTTTTTGAGAAGGTTGCACTGAATATTGTATCATCTCATTCTTGCACAAATTGGGGGGGTGGGGGGTTATAGTTCACAATCACCAGAGTGTGCATAGTTGAAAATGCGCTCAAATTTTGATGAGTTTTTGAATCAACCTATCTACTGCAAGCTTCATTTGATTTTGATAGATAATCTGTTCATTGCCCCTTAACAGTCTGGATGTAGATGTTTCTTGTTAAAGTATCAAAATTACACAGTCATTTGGCAGTTGTGTTGAACTTTCCTTTCTCATATTTTATGACACATCACCTGAGCAAATGAAAACTTCTGACAAAATTAACTTTGTGGAAAGACGATGATGAACCCTCTAGCCAACGTGGTTTGGCCCAAACCCACCATTATCAATGGTGATTGTGGACCTGTTTACATGGAATAGGGGGGTGAACAGGCTGAATGTTCCCTTACCAATATCTGAGATATTAAAAAATATATGTACATCACAGGAATCACACATTTCAAATTCCACTCACCACTAGTAACGATATCCACCCTGTCATTGATAGGAATCAGAGCTGGAAAAAAATGGATTGAAGACCAGAGTTGATCTCGGTTGCAACTTCTATGTACAAGCAACAGTGTAAGTCAGTGTACCATTTCTTGCAAATAATGCTGGTACTAGTACCCGATACAAAATCCCTTAATTTTATGGGAAACTTTTTTGCACATTTTTATCGATTCCGTAAAGTCCATTATTTGATTTTCATACTAATTTACATATATCCAGCATTGTTTTGGCATTCTCAATTTGATACACTGTCTCCGTTAGATCCTTTCACAGCCCTTTGTTGGCTTGATCAAGGTGAGTATAGTCAACAACTGTTTTTGGCCATGCCAACTCAGTGGCTACGTCTTATCGTTGAGGGCGCATTCAAAAGATGTAAACAGCCAAGAAAGGGTAGTGAACTACTGGTAGTCTATGTTTTGAAGTATCCCAGAATGGACAGATCAAAATTTACTTGCTGATCCAGAATTTCAATCTGCCAAACCTGTGATCTTGTTTAATGATATCATTAAAATGTGGAGAACAAAAATATTCATATTTGTTTGATAGGGAATGACCTTCAATTCTAACTGTCATCAATCCACTCTCACAATCCAATGTCCTTTGGTGACAGTGCAACTGAAGATTCTACAATTGTAAGGCATACAATTGACAAGTTGTACATATTTGGGTGTTAAATATGTACTGGTCGTAGGGTGATATACAGTTCTTCACTGTAATTGTGCAAAGATTGAACAACATCGTTGTCAGCTAATTGTTGCAATAGGTTCTGGTATACAGGCAATATGCCTTGAAATCTAACATTGGCAATTTGGCTAGTGCATGGAAAGATCTGCTCACCTAACTCGCTTTTCAGTCACATACTTAGATTTTGCAAGTAGGAAGCGGAAACACTGATATATGCCAGGTTATGTATAACCTCAAACATTGTATACATTGATATAATATTTTGCACATTACAAATTCCACATCAACATAAAGCCATTTTATAAAGTATTTTAGTCACGTTTTAATCACCTACTTGCAAATAGACACGTATGCTGACCTTTACTCATGGTACATGTGATGATTTTTACAAAGAAATATCCTTGTTTGACATCAACAGACCAGATGCATCTAGAATCTTTGTGGCAGTGGGATTTGGCTTCTTTGTGGAGTTCACCTTACCCGAGGCTTTGAGGTTTATTGAAAAGAAGATAAAACTGCTGACAGAGTAAGTTGCCCTTGACTACAAGATAGTTCATCAGTGTTTCACACTTGATTGGTATGGCTTTGATCATCAGAAGGCATTTCTGTAGGTGATTTTAGAATTGCCTTGACTGCACCATTTTATGCCCAGATGGGGTAGTCAACTTTCAAACAAACTCATTGGGGATGGGATGGCAGGAAGCCAGTTACAATGAGCTTCCGTAGACATTTTCTCTCATAGAAGTCATGTTCTGCTTTGTCATGGCTGAAAACAAATATCTCTTTATGTGTGGTTTAGGAGATAAGTAAAAATAGTTTACTATGCTTGACAAGGTTGAGAAGATGCTGTGGAGGGCATTTAGATTGCAGCTGTTGATCAGCGTTGGTCAGCCATAACCTTTTTCTTTGAATAAGTACTCAGTTAGACTCACCACTGTTATAGCATGAAACGTTTTCTATCATACCATATTTAAATCCTTTGAGTGCCTAGGTCAATTTTTGTCACCTTTATAAAAGTGTAACCCAAAAAATTGTTTCAGATTTTTCCAAACTTTTGATCAAAAACTGTAGCCAATTAAAAGCGATGTCCGTTTAGTCCAAAACTGTCAAACAAATTACAAAAAATTCATAAAACTTTATAAATTTTGCACTGAAATTTCAGAGGGAAAATTTGCAGCACTCAAAGGGTTAAATGAAACACTGATACTAGTGTAATTATCACTTCTGGCATATGTTATTGATGTACTCAGAGTAGATAGATTTTTTCTGCTGATCCAGTATGGATGAGTGTCAACTAGAATATTCAAATGTACCAGTTTTTGTATTAAGTTGTTATATGAATGCTACTTTTTGTTGTATAATTCTTTTGCAGCCATGTTGCATTGTTTTATCACACAAGAGTGACCAAATTATTAAAATGATCATGTCTTTTTTTCTGGCGTCTAGTCTTCTGCTAGGTCTGAAAAATTCCTAAGCAAGGATTGAAAAAGATTCCATTGATTGTGCAAACCTAGAGAGAAGCTGTGGTGAATTCTTCTCAGCTTTTAGAAAATGGTGTCACTAGAGCCATATTGTTAAAGAAATTATTGCAAAGCACTATTCAGATTGCCAGGATTTTTTAAATTTTACTTTAGATTGCAACAATTACGAGTGACCTCCTGCATGGCCAAGAACATCAGTTGCCATGAGAACACCCTCCTCAGCGGCGCTCACATACAAACTGTTAATCAATTGTGGTGTACTGCTTGAGAATCTAACACCTTTATTCTGACATGTGAGTGTGTGTGTACAATTGATATGCAATGCATGTAAGACCTGCTTTGGAGAAGTAATATTTCTAGTCAGCTGCATGTCTCAGAGAAGCTAGAAGTCACTAGTAAATGATGCAATCTCAAGTAAACTTAAAAAATGTCTCGGCTGTCTGAACAGTGAATATTGATAATTTCTTTGAGAGAATTGTCATTGTATCCTGTACTTACACACTCAAAGCAAAAAGAGCAATGTGTACTTTGTTCTCTCGTAAATTAACTTGAAGTAGATATGTTCTGACTTTTAACGAGAAGTATTCAGAAGATCTATGGCCACTACCGGTATTATATTTTGATTTAGGGCAAAAATGACAAATCAAAAGTGGGCAATCAGACGTATATATGTTCCTCCAACCTTTAGGTCACCCGGCAAGAGCTTCCGAAAGATATCCAGATTACATCCGGCAAATATCTAGTGTTGCAAGTTTGGCATTTTGGTGCTATTGTGATGTCTAGGGCAATCGTTAATATTGATCAGAGCTCTGCATTGTAATTGATTGTCGGTCATCTGCTAAAACTGCTCTGCTGATGGCTGCATTGCTTTTGATCAGTCGAAGACCAGAGTTTTTTTTTAGATGTAGAGAAAGTTACATAGTGGATTTATATGTAATGAAAGAGGATCATGTGAGGAGCTGAATTGTGTTGACACCAAATAATTGAAAATCATTTGACAGTGATAATATCCTTTTATGAAATAAATCATGCTTTGTGTGGCAAATGGTGTAAAGGGCAGTCTTTAGACTTTGATTTACAGAAGTGATGAAAACTTACTCAACAAAATCGTTTGTATTTTGCTCTCTTGGAATCAACCACAAATAGAGCTTTTCAATTTGATGAGGCAGATCTCCTGTCTATCGTGAGCACTTAGGTGTTCATTATCTGCAGTCAGTGGATTTCTTTTCACACAAACAGATCTCAAACAGATTTATCATTCCAGTTCCTCTTTTTCAAAGAATGTAGAATGCGGTCAAGTCATTTAGCAACTAAACTAGCCGATGACTTTATAAAAAATAATTGCCTTGGCTATGAAACTGCATGAATGAATCACTGTTACCATTGAAGACTTTAAAGACTGTCTGTATTTGATTTACCCAGGGAGTGGGTGCTAAAAATGATCAGCATGTGTGCGTAAATGAACCCTAATGAATCATGGACAACTCTCAATTGCAGTGTAGATAGGATTTTGATAGACTTCATATTGCGCAGTACGGTTGAATACTGTCACACCCACGGGCCATAGCCATGAGAAAATTAACTGTTTGAACGTCTGATGAGTCACGTTCCAGCAATCTGTTGAGTGTAAAAAGCACAAGCGTGTGGCCTACCCTCTGGCAATGTTTGCACAACTTTGTTGAACCTCATCCATTATGTACATTGCAACATTTCCAATTTTCCCATCGAAGGATTTTCATTTTAATACTGAACTGTCTGAGTCAAAACACAAACTTGAAGATATTTAGGTTTGACAGAGAATACAATTTAATTATATTCAGCAGGTGCACAGGTGTCTTAGCTGATAGGTTTTCGTATCGCATAATTTCTTAGCTGATAGGTTTTCATATGGCATAATTTCTTATTTTTTTATCAGTATTTCTTTGCTACCGACAACTGCGATTTCCCAATAATTACACTGCACATGTTACCTCTGTGTGTTGCAGGCAGACAGAGAAATTAACCAAAGATTCAGCCAAGATAAAAGCTCACATCAAATTAGTGCTCGAGGTAAGAATAGTTTTCTGATAATTTCTATGACCTTGGATCACACTGTTATGTCTGTGGCTTTTTCATACGAAGATTCTTGCAAAGTGTTTAGCTTCCTTGACTAACGGTATCATGTCGGAGACTGAAAATATCACGTCCAGTTGCTGTCATGAAAATTCGTAGTCATCATGAAAGGAGATGGGTTTCCCCAGGTGCCAACTTTTTAAAGAGAATTCAGGTCTTACGATTGCCGCCATGTATGAATACAATGTTTTAAATATGTCAGGTGACTCACATGTTGACTTTTGTTGTTCGGACTGTCATCCACATTTGCCATCTTTGTGTCTCGATGGCAGTGGGCCCATCTAAGTTAGAAAATTCTGGACTCTTGGAGTCCATATAGTAATGTCTGGAAATTTCCCCAAGTCCACCTTGTACCAGTACAAACAAATGCAAAATTATCATGAGTCAAAAAAGGACACTAGTTAGCCAATGAGGTTTAAAATTGGCTCGAAGGATACACTGCTCAACTTTCCAGATGATGATAGATCCATCATGTGATGTGATGCAGGTATTGCAGGGCTCGATATTAACTTTTTAACCTGGTTGTCCACTTGGGCTACCATTTTCTGAAGTTGGTAGCCCAGTGACAATGGCTGGTAGCCCAGGGTAAGCCTAATTCACGTGCCACGTGCCGTGTGCCACGCGCCGCGTGCTGCGAGCCGCGAGCCCAGAGCCAAAGTTCACGATGCACGATAGCATGTTAAGCTAGAAATAGGTGCATTTACACTCCAATTTAATTCATTGATTCATTTTCATGGATAAATCAACATTCGGGCTTCAATGCCGCATTCTAAATGCATGAACCGGTGACCAGCGAATGTGTGTTTACGAATTCTACATCAAGGGGCATATGCAGAAAGGGACTCGAGAGAAATTACAGGGAGGGAGGGCCAGTAGTTTTCAAAATCACACTGCATGTAAAATTGTAACATTAAAAATTGATCAATCAAAATTCTGTACATTATTTGTAGACCATATGGTAAGGTTGCCATATTTCAAATGTGTCTAGGTCTTAAGCCATGATAATATTAAGAAGATTTTTACAATATTATTTTTGAGAATTTATGACCTTTGACCTGCCCTATCCCCCCTCTGCAACTAAGCTGTGGCTTATTCTACGTAAGAGTCAAAGACGGCTGGTGTCTATCGAACTGTGACTGGTATGGGACACCAACCTTCGACCCTCAAATCATCCTGTACCTCACTAATTATGCACATCTATAAATTATAGTCTAGCTAACAGAGGTGGAGGTCTCAAGTTTACTGGACAGAGATGATTATGTTAACTAAGATTTCTGCTAAAATATCAAGCGACCAGGATGACATTTGACCTAGCCAATATGGCTATAGGTCTGATGTTTGCTGGACGGCCATCATGGGAGGAAAGTGTACAGCAAAAATATCAAGTAACCAGGATGACCTTTGACCTGAATTTAACTTATTTGCCAGTATATTAGTGCAACAGCCTTCCTATTTGGTGAGATGAGGCGTCACATTATGAATTAGTAAATATTTGTCAAATAAAATATTATTGATGTTGACTATAGCACATACAGGGACGGCATAACAATTGGGGAGAGTCACTTTTCTCAGCATCATTTTGAAAAATTCGCCCTCCCTCCCTATAATTTTTTTCCAGTCCCTTACCGGCCAGCACATGTTGAATTCGTGAACACACATATCGCAGGTCACCACTTTATGCACATACAAGGCGTCTATTAAATGTGATTTAACAGTGAAGATGAATCGATAAAGTGAATTAGAGTGAAAATGCACCTATTTCTAGCTTAACATGCTAATCGTGCATCGTGAACTTTGGCTCACGGCACGCGGCGCGTGGTACGTGGCACGTGGCACGTGAATTAGGCTTACCCGGTAGCCCATGCATATTTTAGTTCAGGGATACATGTATCTTTTTTTTGCCTTAACTAGACAAGAAAAGGCTATTTTTCAAGATTCTGCCCTTGAAGTGAATTTTCTAGTCTTGGGATGTGAATATTGCACACCTTTAATACCCACAGAAACAGGTATAATTGACGATAGTGATACTCAAAAGTTTGGTGACCTATTGACAACCCCTTTCACGCTCAGAGTTGTATGCAAATTTGATAGTCATCATGACAATGACACAACCTTCTCAGCACTGAGACATACTGTAGCAGGGCTAAAAGACCATCGGCTTTCTGTAGGGAGGAGCCATAATATTCATGTAATTGTGATTGATATATTATGATCCAAATCACGATCCCTGTCAAAATGCAATGAAAATGTGTTTTCATTCACCATCATTTCCTGTGCCTGCCATTCAAGAACGTCAGAGTTTAGATATTGAAATTTGTTGCAAACCTTCTCAGCACTGAGACATACTGTAGCAGGGCTAAAAAGACCATGGGCTTTCTGTAGGGAGCAGTCATGATTTTCGTGTAATTGTGATTGATACATTATAATCAAAATCACAGACCCTGTCAAAATGCAATGAAAATGCGTTTTTATTCGCCATCATTTCCCGTGCCTGCCATTCAAGTATGTCAGAGTTCAGATATTGAAACTTTGTTGCAAAGTTCCACCGCAGGGTGGTCTTCGTAATTTGCATAACAAAGTCATACTCTGGCCTTTCTATGTCCATTTGGGTTTGACTGCATTTAGCTCGTCCCAAAATAACGGACCGGACATGGCATGCAGAGTACTGAGTAAATTTCAGGTCGCAGGCTTTGGTAGTCCATGTTGGCTACCATTTTATGGATTTTGGTTGTCCCAGAGAAAAGTTGGTAGTCTGTGGACGTGGGACTACAGCTGATTTCGAGCCCTGTATTACCTGGGTGGAGTAAGTGATGAAACACAACGTTATTGTTAAGCATTTGACGTTGCCTGATCGTACAAGTTTTGATTCACCTGAAGAACATTGTGCTACTTTCTTATAATAAAAGTCAGTGCTTGACTATACTAGGGTGCCAAATGTCGAATAAAGTACTCACATACACCTTAGGATAGAGTTAAAGTGTACAACAGTTTAGCATTTGCCCGAGATTCTTCTGTCTTGGCTGAGTCTGAATCAAAAAGCACAGTTTGTTGAAAAACAAGTGAGTTAGCATGCCAGATTGGCTGCAGGGGAAAACGTAAATCTCGGTCATTCTTTATTGACAGTGCTTGGCAGGTGTGACGGACTTGCAGTATTTGCTGTGTGTCACTGTCAGTCAATTTGGTTGAAGCTATATGTCACAATTGTACGGTTCTGTACGGCAAGTGTTGATGTTTATAGCGTTTGTTCACTCTGAATGCTTGGCATTCTAATCCCAATGCTTGTTTTTATTCACTTCAGGGCTTGAAAGAACTTCAAGGCATCAAAGATCTTCCTGAAGAAAAACAAACCGTGGTATGGTAATTTTACACTGCCCCTTATGAATAATTTTTAGATAATTTAAAAAGGTGAATTTGTTGGTTTAAATGGCAGTCCTTCCACAAAGACCGTGTTCGAATTCATATTTCATGTACTGTTAAATTTTATGTATCAATTTTTTACTTACCATATATCTGCCTGTATTTTCATAATATCATAAGTACCCATGCAGCATAGTGTTGATAAATCTCTGTAACTATTTATCTAAAAAAAGGAAAATTGAAGAGTGGCACCATAGAATTGTGCTGAATACATGGATGATGTTGAACTTGCCAAGCAGCAGATTGTAATTAGTTTTCTTTCCATGTCAGATGTACACCTTAGGTTACAGAATCTTTCACTCGATAAGAAGTCAGTCAACTCTTATATTATCAGGATTATGATGTGAAATTACTTTGTATGTCTGTCCAAAGGCTGTTTTGTCACTAGTGGCATGACGCAAATGACTTTGAAATCCCTTTGTGTAAAAGAATCCAGGCAAAAAACCTTCCTTGAGGGGGTAGATTGAAGATTGCCTGAAATTTCTAATCATGTGCATATAAAAACACAACAGAATACTGTATTGTATTCAGAAAGTTATCAAAATAAATGGCAAAACTGGTGAAATGTGATGTTTTACTAAATGGACAGCTCTTTAGATTTTTAAGAAAATTGAAATGTGAGAATGTGGGGAAAGGGTCAGTAATGACACTCGGCAGCTATATACAATGTGTTCCGATGATTACTACAGAAAGGAAACTTTTCACTGCATGTTGCGGATTTTTCCTCACGTGCATCATGTGGAATGGTTTAGCTGCACTGCTTACATTAAAGATGTGGTTAGACCAGTGCAAATTGCACAACTCAAATTTTTGTGTAGGAGTGGCTTGGAACCAAGGTTCATGTTAGGGGTGGACCATTTGATATCCTGGGGGGGGGGGGGCTTGGAAGATTGGTGGAGAGCCATTATTTTTTTTCCCACGTGCTTCACCATGAATTATTTTTTTTCTACAGGGCATATGCTGGCAACTTTTTTTTTCACTTTCCTTCTTCGAGATATATTTTTTTTTACAAAATTTCGGTGCAATGTTTGTTTGCTTGGTTTTTCACACCCAGTAACAAGATGCTGTTCTATCGCACACAGACTATATTCAAGAAACTAAATGAAGTTATGTAAATACATGTACATTTTTGATTCACTTTACAAAAACATATTTGTAAAATCATGTACATTTATGGCATTTACTTGTTATTGTTGTCCTTACATTGAAAGTAGCCGGGTAATTTAAGAAAGTAGACGGGTGGACTGCAAGGGAGCGAAGCGACTGAGTGGCGAGTGAGCGTAGCGAACGAGGGGGGGGAGAGCGCGAGAGGGGGGTGTCCCCCCTCTCGCAAGGTGAAAAATGAAATTTTGGAGTGGAAATGGTTTTCTCTGGTGGCATCTGAGGTGACATTTACTGACTGAAACAGTACTTTTGTGGTGTGTCTTAGACGTGGCTCACATACAACAAAACAAACAAACATGATTTTGTTTTGTTTGTATTATTTATGACACACTTATGGTTTTATTTGCAGTGAAGATGTAACATTTAATCTTAAATCACCTGCTGTCTGCTCATTTCATTGCCCATTTCCCATTCTTCATTACCACATAGTAGTTTCCCCAAAACCATCAAACTCATTCAATTCTAATCAAAGCACATTCGCTTTTGTTAAGAAAAACATTGGTAAGATAATTCACTATAACAGTGTTCGCATTTACGAATAAAACATGCTTATATAGAAAACTCATAACAATGAAAAAATGTGTAGAGAGTCGATCCAATGCGTAATAATATTACGCATTGGATTGAGTCTCTACGCATTTTTTCATTGTTATGAGTTTTCTATGCGCAAACGATAATAGTAAAATGTTTGCAGGCTGTCTCTCTTCTTGTGGTATTTTGACAAAATCCTTACATTCTGATTTACACATTTCTGGAAAACACTGGTGAGCAATTTCAATTTCAGCATACTTCCTCTAATCAGAAGGTCATGTATACTGTACAATTGTTCATATTCAGTTATTGTTCCTCAAGCTTGAAATGGTTTATGCTTTATAAAACTCTAGAGCTACTGCTTGATTTTTATTGATGCTGCAGTGTGCATCGAACAATTGCCAAGATTTTTTTTTTCCGAGTCGCAATGGTCCATAATTTTTTTTCCATCAGCACCTAAAGCCAGATTTTTTTTTCGAGCAACTCCACCTGGCATCTGAAATCAAGGGTAGTCCAGAGATGGCATATCTGATCTCCTTGTGTTCAAATTCATGTACAGACGTGTAACTGTTGTACAGGCACATCTATTGCATTTCACTCAGAGGAATGGTTCTGAGATGTCGCTGACAGTAACCGGAGGGAATATTACACAGAACAAGGTTATACCATCTGTTGCACGCCACTTTAAAGTGATCATGTTGTATTGCGTCATGTGTATTGAAGTCCTTTAATTTCTGTGATCATAGAAGATCGTATGAACTTTGACGATCATCCATGTACCAAAGCGAATGATTGATATCATTTTTGATAAAAGATAGACTAACAAGATGGATGGTGAAGAAATCATAGGCCAGCTAACTGAGTAACGGACCTCATTAAGGTGTTATTGTTTTGCGACCTTGAACAAGGCGCTTGTCATTGCATGTTTCTTCTGCCTGTGAGTGATGGGTTATTGAATATACTCATCATTGCGATGTGCATTGTCATTTTACTTCTATAATTTGAGCGTGGGTGCTCCAGTTTCTCTCCCATGATGATATATGTAGAAACAGTGTCTTTGTGTCAGAGATACAAATGTCGTAGCTGGACAGGTTGGTAATGAACACTTTAATTAGTCTGCAATAAACCTTGCCTTGCATATTTAATGACCCTTTTTATAAGGCATAAACTTGCTATGTTCATCAGCTATGGCGAGTGACTCAATATGGTTAGTAAATCCCACTCTTGGGGGAAATAAAGGAAGTCTACAAGTAGATTTACCGAAAGTAGCAATTTAAAGCAATTTTTTTGCTGCAAAGTCGACGTGTTTTCAGAGTGTATATGACACTTTAACAACGAGATCAGAATTTTACGAGGTTTTATCTTCACTTGAGAATTTGCAAGATGCGAGTCCCGCGTAATCCATGATTTGCATACCTGCGGCATTGTACAAGAGTTAATACTGAGTAGAAGATATTTTCTCGAACGTCTGCCATGCATTTGACTTCTGTTTGATACGGACAGCACCAGAAATAGCTCCACTTTAGGTGAGAATCGGGTTGGGATTGGGGGTAGGGGCGCAATGCCATGGCATGGAAAGTGTAACGTGTACGGTGATTTTTATCCCCTTTTTGGCCCTGTAAACTTTTGAACGAAGAAATATTGACAAAATGTAGATCTTTGAATCCAGTTTTGGCCTGTAGAAAATGTAGAGTTTTGAAGCCGATATTTTGGGTCAAAATGTAGACTTTTGCTCCCCGATTTTACGGAAACTTGTTTTGCTTTGAAGTGCGCGTTGTCCAGAGTACGTGCATATGCAAATCGAAGGGGTGGGTGGGGGTGAGTGCCCAAACCCCTCACTTCTTGGAGCTGAAAGTACTGAAAGTAACAAGGCGAAGGAGTAGTTAAAAACATAGACGGGCAGCTTTCCTCAATGGCATATACAGTTGCGAGACTCAGAGCTGAACTGACCGACGCTGGAACCACTAATGATGTGTCGGTGGAATAATTTCTTGTACTCAGAAAAGTCAGGACATGTTGAAGTGACAACCTATTCCTCTTACATGAAAAGACGATCGTGTCTTCATGCTCATTTTGATACGTGATTCACCAAAACCTTGACAAGTTAGCCAATGAAAAGAAAGCAAAATGATTTCCAGTTTGCTGTGAATTGTGGGGTGGGGGGGGGGGTGGGGAGTCCTCAGTATTCTTTTCATTCAGTAATCGCTCGAAAAAAAGCTCCGCGAATACGTAAGTTGTATTTATCAACAATCAACTGGTAAAAAGGAAGTGCCAAGAAGTCTTAAATCCAGTTAAAGCAAGGTCAGGTGAGAGTGTGTAATTTATCAACAGCATTATTGCCAGTCCCTTCTGAGTGATAATATCTCTGCGTGCATTAGATCATGCCAATAAATCAGACCACATACTTTGACAGCGCAATGTGTAAACGACCTTTAGTAAGGTATGAAAAGCGCCAATATCGTCAACTTGGTGTTTTGCACGTCCTTTGAATTCGGTTATTTTTTTATCAACGGGGTGATTTTATTTTGACAGTATGGGAAAGCTCTTCGGACGGGGCCGAGTCGAATGTGCTCCAGTCTTCCGCGCCCTCTAGCGTTGAAAATGTCGAACAAAAAAACTACCCAGACACGTTACAGATTGTAGATCAAATGTGTTTAGGTCATGCGGCTATTTTAGGGTTTATTGACTTTCAAATGAATTGTTTGTAGTCTTTCCCTGCACCCTTTCCATCATTTTGTGGAAAGGAAAATGTCAAAGCGAGTGAAGTAATCTGTGGAGTTTCGCGTCCGCCCGGAAGTATCAAACACAGCCCCCACAGGTGCAATATGAGACCAGTCCTAGTTACGGAATGAAACCCTGTTATGTAGCTAGGATACAGAATGATACTTATGTAACGGAACGATGGATGAGTAAGTCGACATTCCGGGGAACATGGTGCAGACGACAGCTCTAGGATTAAAGAACGGTTCATTGTAAAAATAATGTGATAAAAATTGTAAGTCTTAAATTGCCTTTCAAAGTATCAGCTGACTTCACCTTTGAAGTGAAATTTACTAAGATTCGAAGTACCTTTCGGATTTTACCTTGGTATATCGGGGACGTGCTTTTACTAAATACAATTACGTTCGCCACCGAAACTGCCGGAAAAGAGGAAAAAGCAATCACAAACGTTAGCATTGATAAAAAAATCCTAATTTTCTCAAGGTAGTTTAACACCGCCGTTATGGCTTAAAAACAAAATAAATCGCCCTGTTCAAGCCGTTTTAGGGGTCTGCCATAACTGCGCATGGCTTTGTTCTCATAAACTGCGTGATTGGCTGTAAAATACCAGTTCAACTGGGAAGATTGAGTCGCAATTCCCCATTTCAGTATTGCCAACCAGATTCTTCAGAAAGGCTTGCAAGATCACGCATTTAAGATTCAGTAATGCTGCACCCATGCTAGAAAAAAGTTCCTGATCGAATCGAATATTGCCCTGGCTTTAAATGTTTCCTGGAGCAAAACGTGGCGTCATTTATGACCTGGAGAAAAACGTTGAGCCAACTATAGCATGCATGGCTCAGGAGGATTTACACCTGACGTCATTTTACATTGAAGATAGGATTCCTTGGCCCTCCACGGGGGGAAGAAAATGAAACGAGATATATATTTATCTTCATTATCGAGCTGTTCGTAGAAAAAGCATAAGTATGGCACCTTTCCCAAGCCATTCTACAGCCTTTTCCAAGACTTAGGTTATTTTTAATAACCTTTACGTCTGCTGGTGACGCCACCAAAAGAGCAGACGTTTTTGGACTTAAGATTTTACGGCGTAGCTGTTTCTCTATATTGCAAAATATTATAGTACCGAAAGAGACCATTTAATTGGTTCCGTTATTGATAGCTACGGTTCACTACGTGTAGTCTGTCTGCTATTCCCACACTAATGGTATACCTTTGACAGATACTGACCTTTCACTAACCCTTTGAACACGCATAAACAGAGCCATTGAAAGAATGCCATAGACGAAGTATCAGAGACATGTTCAATTAAGGCGTTGTTTGAATGATTGCAACGACATTTGCCCTTAAAGTAAATTAGAATGATTTCACTTCTTCATTGACAAATATTGCCGATCATTACATTAATGTGAGGATAATGTGCAGTTCTACGAAAACGGATCCATTATGTCTGTCTGTGTCAGCATATATTTATATATTTGTATGTATGTCTGGGTGAGTTTGGTTGGTAGGCAGACAGCGTGCGTACGTGTATGTATGTATGTGTGTATGTGTGTATGTATGTATGTAGGTAGGTAGCTAGGTAGTAGGTAGGTAGGTATGTTGTATGCATGCATGTATGTATGTATGTATGTATGTATGTATGTATGCATGTTTGTATGTATGGGTATACGTGCGTGCGTGCACGAATGCATGCATGCATGCAGTATGTATGTATGTATGTATGTATGTATGTATGTATGTATGTATGTATGTATGTATGTATGTATGTATGTATGTATGTATGTATGTATGTATGTATGTATGTGTGTATACATACATACATGTATGTATGTATGTATGTATGTATGTAGTATGTATGTATGTATGTAGTATGTATGTGTGTGTGTGTGTGTATGTATGTATGTATGTATGTATGTATGTATGTATGTATGTATGTATGTATGTATGTATGTATATATGTATGTATGTATTTATTTAAGGATCGTTGTGCCACATTTACATTGCACATGTATCTGTATTTGTAGGTATTCTTAAAGGTAATCGGTCACCAGTTTTTTAATAACCAATCACAGATTTTACGCGGGTGGCCGCTTTTTAAAAAGGGCGCCCCACACGACCAGCCATGACAGCAGCGTCGTCTGCATGTCCTTTGACGTAGAGGAAATACAGGTGTTAAGGGGTAGTACTCTAAGTCCCGCCCCTTTACCATATATAGAATATGCAAATTTACGGTGACCGTGTACCTTGAATCATGTAATAAAAAATTGACATAGCTGGCACGATAATAAGTCAATTCAACACAAGATTTCTCCTGTATTTATGTATTTATTTATGTTTGTATGTATGTATGTTTTTATGTATGTATGTATTGTATGTATGTATGTATGTATGTATGTATGTATGTATGTATGTATGTATGTATGTATGTATGTATGTATGTATGTATGTATGTATGTATACATACATGTATGTATGTATGTATGTATGTATGTATGTATGTAGGTAGGTATATATGTAGGTATGTATGTATGTATGCATGTATGTATGTACGGGTATACGTGCGTGGAAATACAGGTGTTATGGGGTAGTACTCTAAGTCCCGCCCCTTTACCATATATGGAATATGCAAATTTACGGTGACCGTGTACCTTGAATCATGTAATAAAAATTGACATAGCTGGCACGATAATAAGTCAATTCAACACAAGATTTCTCCTGTATGTATGTATGTATGTATTTATGTATGTATGTATGTATGTTTTTATGTATGTATGTATGTATGTATGTATGTATGTATGTATGTATGTATGTATGTATGTATGTATGTATGTATGTATGTATGTATGTATGTATGTATGTATGTATGTATGTATGTATGTAGGTAGGTAGATAGGTTGTAGGTATGTATGTATGTATGCATGTTTGTATGTATGGGTATACGTGCGTGCGTGCACGAATGCATGCATGCAGCATGCATGCATGCATGTATGTATGTATGTATGTATGTATGTATGTATGTATGTATGTTTGTATGTATGTATGTATGTATGTATGTATGTATGTATGTATGTATGTATGTATGTATGTATAGTATGTATGTATGTATCCCTTTTTGCTGCCAAGTCCATATTTCACCATCAGGTCAAGATGGTTAAAAATAATGAAACACAACATATTCCATATGGTGTATTTTAACATAATACTGTACATTTGAGCTGTTTAAAACACAAATACTGTAAACTTTGATTTTTTCGGACTAAAGATGCTATAACCTACCAAGTCAAGTGGGTGAAAATACGAAATGTTTGGGCTCAATACTACTTTTCACTGACTTGGCTGATGGGGAAGTGATATTGTCTAGCAGGAAAAGGGGTATCTATGAATGTATATATGTATGTAATATGTAGGTAAGTCGGTCGGTAGAAAGGTTGCCTTGTGGTTGATAAGCTGGAAGTAGAAGGGAATAGGGTTTTGGTTTGAATGTACACTCGAGTTCTCTTTTTAATGTTGCATGTTGCGTTGCCTTTTTGTGTAGAAGGTTAAATCCAACTGTAAAATAAAGCTTGAAAGAAGACGAATTAGGAAACTCTATTATAATACTTTTATCCCCTTACATGTGCATGGTTATAAAAAAATGTATGTTTATTTTCCATATTGCTCATATACACTAATTATTTAATGCACATATGTCCACGCACTTCCTGTCTTATCACTGTTCACGTCATACATGATAGTTCAATAACTTGCCTTTTTTCAAGTAATGTTAGACCAATTAAAATAATTTTCCCTATGTTCAATTTCACCAGAAACGTGGAACCTTAAATAGCAATTTACTAATGCGTATCTTTGGTTTGTTCACGTCCTCTTAATCTTGCATTAACCCAAGCCAACCTCATTTGATCAAATACATAAGTAGTGCCCTTTCGTTCTACTTTGTTTGTCGTATATTTAAAGACCTTACGTCAGAAGACAGAATCAATGAAGCGTATTGCGTCTTTTCTATTTTCAACGACATTCAGCCTTCGTATACCGTTGACTTTACAAACTATTAGTTTCCAATCTTTGCTGTGTATCATGTCAGTAAGAACTCTCAGTTTAATTTGGTTCATATAGGTGCACGCAAGCGTACCATACCTGATAACTCCAGGTTTTTTTTTCTGTTCGTCTGTGCTTTCCTAATAACGTAATTCCACGAAATGATGGGGTTAATTGAAATGCGATGTAAATGTCAATCTTGTGACCTGTGTCTGTCTGTTTACCCCTGTGCTTACCGTCAATGTAAAGTATACACTTGTATAGATGCTCCTACTGTCAATGCGTGTCATGTGTATATACTGTATATACTATATGCGTTGTATGTGTTGTAGCCGTCTGTGTAGGGACACTATCGAACAGTTTTACAGCTGTCTATTTTGCACATTCATCAAATTTTAGTTGTAGGTGACCTGCCATTTCCCTGAACTAACATGCATTACATTTTGCACGCGCATGCATGTATGAAGCATAGCTTATACGAGTGACAGACGGCCACAGGATGTACAATTTTGCTTACGTTGTGCGTTGAAGGGACAAAGTTGGCCATTTTTCATGAATTTTGTTTGATACTAGATACTACTGATATTGACCATTAATTCATTTTTACAATGGTTTCATTTATCGTGTCTAAAACCGGGGTCGAATATATGCATGGTCACCCATTCATTCTGTATCTTTCAACATGTCAAACAATGTAAGTTGTATCTCGTATCAGACAACATTCCTGAAAAATTGCCGACTTTGTCCCTTTAATTAATTGAATACACACAAGACGTACGTACTAAATTTTCGGATATTGTGCATTCGCTGACTGTATGAACCCAGGTATCCATAAAGGATAGTCAATCTATATCTGAAACACGATAACATGTTTTCAAAACTTAAACTTTCGATGGCAGTAGTTCTTTCGTTGTACAGATGTTCCGTTTCCCGCAAGGCGTCTGTAACATGAAACCAATTGAAGAGAATCTTGTTCAATGATAGTTGCAATTTACTGTAAGGGCAGGAAAGTTTATCTCCCAGTCAAACAGACGGAAAAAAAGGTCCTTCATAATATACGCAAAAGGGAGTCGTGCATTGCGGATACTGAAATATTACAATACCGGTGATCAACGCCGACAACACTCGCTTTGAAGGAAAACGAAAACGCGTTTAACGTTTGTTTGTTGAATTCCGTTTCTCGTTTGGGCAGTTAGCGTCATGAAAAGAATGGAAATATTTCTTGTGATATAATTTCACAATTATTGTACTTGGGCCTCAGCCCAAGTACATTTGTTTTCATTCCGTGGGAAAAAAACTCTGTAAGGTATAACCATTCCTGGCTGAGACCAGGGAGGGCAAAATGTCTTGGCTTCATCTTTCTTGGCATAATAAATGGCGTAATGATGTTAACTGAATGGAAGTGCTGCTCTCAGCCAGTCTTGAATAAGTGAGATGTGAATATTAATGCTTCTCTATCTGAGTTTTTGCCACAAAATCTTCTGAATATAATCAAAATGTGCATCGAAATGCAACAATCAATGCACCCTCCGTTTCCTAGGCGATGGCACGACCCTTGCTACACCCACTGGACGAGCCAAAGTGGGAGGGGTAATTTCAGTTTGGTCGAACAAGAGGGCTCGAGACCAGAATTTAACATTTTAACTTGAAACATGTTTAATCGCTGACAAGATGTGGACTAGTGTTAATCGAAGTAAAATTGTGAAAAGGAAAGGTTTTATATCCGGACACAATGAAAAACATTACAACTGGAAACTGTACCCCCAGTTGAGAATAGTAATGCCCACAGCGATGGAGAACACTTATCCCTGAGCTGAGAAAACCAGACCATCATTTCGAAATAGAGCTGCAGATTCGAGAAGCTCGTTCAAAATAGCTAGGTACACCCCATAGGGGTGGTTTCGAGTTTGAGGGCAAATTTCGCCTCCTTCATATAGAAATCGTACGTTTGTTTTTCCAGGAGAAAAACACCATTTGACACAAAATTTGCATGTAAAGGGGTCGCCAGTAAGCACGTGGTCAAATCTGGCATAAGAAACAATATGAAATGTTGGGTAAAGCCAGTCCAAAATAAACTGATTTGAACTTTTGTGTTTTGTAATTTATACCACTGCAGTAACATTACCTTTTTTGACAACATCACACAATGTAATACGTTTTGAAACTGAATACTCCGACGTATTCTGTGTCTCCTTTGCTAAAAAATACGGTATGCCGATTACCATGTAAGGAGATGATGACATCAAGACAGATTTGTAGTGTGTTTGGTCCTGGATGGTGCGCGAAGTTTGTCAAGGTAGCTTGTGTATTTATTTTCTTAAATGGGAGAGATTAGGGTCGATCTAAACGAAGGCCGAGAATGTTATGATCCTCTAAGCGAGCTGAACTCTAACGCGAATGGTTGGATAATTTGGAGGATGTCTAGAATGATCTCGTCTCATTAAGATTATTTGGCGGTCAGTATTGAATTTCAACTGCGTCACAAGTTTGCAAAATGAGTATTCCGTCGAACGGTCAACGAACGATATTTTAGAAATCTGGAGACATGGCACATCGCATTTTTATTTTGATATTTTATATTTTACAAAAGATGTAAGAAGCAACGATTTTGTCGAAAATTCTGAAAAAAAATATAGGAAGATTTGATCGCGAACACATTTTCACTTGGGGTCAACTAGCTCTGCGTACGATGCTGTGTGTTCCGCTACAGCTAATCGCCCCGCTCACCACAGCCCTGCAAAGACCCGTACGCGTACGTAGGGTCGGTGACTTCAAATCCATTTTGGGACTTGACGTAAAAAGCCAAATTACTGCCGAAATTCAGCGTTCTTGGGCCCAAGTCGTATCCCAGCCTACCTCAGCTACTCGATCGCTTCCAAAAATGACAGTCTTTTATTCACTTCTCGTAAATAACCGTCGATGTCGGCAACTCTCTCGCTAGCCCTGCGTACAATGCTGTGTGTTAGCTGTAGCACATAGCATCGTACGCAGGGCTAGGGGTCAACATGGGGTCGCAGCCATGTTGCCTCAAAACTTATTTCTGTCTGCACTCAAAACTCAAAAATGTCGGATATGAACCTGAAAAATCGATGCAATTTTGTCAAACTTCGGCGAAATTTCAGCATATAGACAAAATTTCATCTAGGTAAGGTAAATTTACTGAAATTTGATCGACAAATAATCCTGAGCTTGAACGTGACAGCTCGCCTTCTCCGGGAAGTCAAGTATCCAGCTGCTCATACACAGTTGCCCATATGGCCAGGTTTATGAGATTGTTTTCAAGCAACGGCGGCAGACCGTACGGGGCTCTGGATATGAACCTACCGCCGGTGTAGCTGTAATAACTGTTGCGTTGTTTTTAGTGTCCACGGACGAAGTCCTGGGGGAGTTATAGGTTTGGTCATGTCAGTCCGTCGGCCGTCCGTCCGTCCGTTCACGCAGATATCTCAGACATGCCCTGGTCAATTTCTTTCAAACTTTGCACAAGAATAGTACCCAACCCCATACAGATGCACGTCGATTTGTTTCACAATGCGATCGAATTTGGCCGTGTTAGAGGACTTTTTAGTTTACACCTCCATAGACTCCCATGTATAAGGCCAAGAAAAATTAAAGCTGCAAGCAGCGTTGGCGGGGCCCAAGCGATTAACATGGTTTCCAGTTCGTGCAGTGATTTTATTATTAATTTTGCAAAATTTCAACTTGAAAACAGTCGAGTCCTTGTAAAGAAGAATTTTGAACATCATCATATTTGTCTGTTTCATGCAAAATACGATATGGGGACAAAACCATGTGACCGATCCAATTGCCTTTCACAAACTTGAAAGAGCTCTCACTAAGAAGGACAAAAGTGGAATTTCACTTCCATCAGTGTTTGGTTCTGGAGAAGAAGATTTATAGAGATAAATTGCGATTTTCGCGAAATCAAATGTGGCGTCTCAAACTGAGCACGGTTACCTACCAAAAATTTGTTTCAAAAGTACAAGACATATATGAATTAGATGCTACTCAAAATTGACAATACTGGAAGGTTAAAATATTCCATCAAATGAATGTATTCATCTCTGAAATTTAGGCCGTAATAATTGCAAATTTGGTTAAAAAATAAATAATTCCATTTAGTCATATATTTTTTCATTTCATCTTTACTGTTCAAAGTTTTACTTTTGTATAATTTTATGACAAGACTGTGAAAATTTAGAAAATCAAGCATGGTGACCCCATCTTTTGTCTTTAATATTTGATTATTCTCATATATGCCAGAATTCAAAAATTTCCATGTGTTCTTCCTTGTGTTGCTGTTTGGCCTGATCTTGTTTAGGTAATGTTTCAATAGCTATCATGAGCGTCATTTGACACAAACTCTTCTTCAACTACCATGTATATCAGAGTCAGAGCTATCTCTGTCACTGCTCACGTATGCAGTAACAGTGACACTACAGTAGCAGGGCGGTATCTGATAGTGACAGTTGCCAATAGGCAGTATCTGTTTTAACTTTGATAATTTTGACAATATTTTTGTTCAGTTTATTATACAACTGTGTTCTTGTTCTACTCTCAACAGCATGTTGAACTGTCCAGTATTCAGCTTGCTAGCACAGCCTGCAGCTGTGTATGTGTACCATGCATCAGTGCTGACAACTGACTGTCAGTCTGGACTCTAATTAAACTATCACCTAATACATATTTATATATACAGGCTTTGTCGACAAACTGAAAATTGTGTGTTTGAGCTGCTGAAGGGAGACCGCAAGAAACTGTAGTTGATATATTGGATAGAGATTGCAAAAATCATCAACGGTTGCAGCTTCTGCCCTGTTACTAGGCTCAAGTTTAATTTATTACGACAATCACACATGTTTAGATTTTTTCGAGATAAAAGTCATGGAATGTGACAAAATGGTTGTAGATTCTGTTAAATTATTACTAACATTACAACATTTGAATGACATAAAGATGGTATTCATTTTTCATTAAATTACCTACAAAAACCTTGGAATCGGAAAATGTTCGACATAAAAGGACCACTAAATTTTCAAGTGCCCCCTACAGGTAGAGCACAATTTTCAAGCTCCATGAATTTAGCAAGCGATGCTCGGACAGCGCACAGCGTATCGATGACAGTTGGGTCAGGGGTCATGACCAAAAACGTCAGTGCGTATTCATGGCCAGCTTGAATCATGCCACGGATCACGGAAATCACGGATCATAAATCCAAATGTTCATGTCTATTACGTAAACAGAACCCCACAATATAAAACACAT
The DNA here is from genome assembly GCF_041260155.1 of Ptychodera flava. NCBI lineage: Eukaryota > Metazoa > Hemichordata > Enteropneusta > Ptychoderidae > Ptychodera > Ptychodera flava. The sequence continues at coordinate 32,853,756 of NC_091933.1, forward strand.
AATGTTTGATATGGAATAACATCTTTTTGTTTCACTGACGATCAAGTTAAATGCTCAAATATCGCGACGAGACTTCTGCATTTGCACGACATAAGTGCGGAAGTGAGCCGAGCGCCTTCTCTGAAAAGCTGTTTACGATATCACGTCACAGTACACTGAAAATTCTTGCGAATTCATCATTAAGGAAGCCAATTCACACAAGTTTCTAAAGTCAGTAGGGATATTTGCTTGTTCGCAGCAATATACCACCTACATTTCGCCGTTCAGGAGTGCCTTACTCGCTCTACGTTGTAAAAAAGCCGTATGCTTTTGCCGTGACCTAACTTTCCAAATTCACGGTAGACTTTCCGCGGCATAGTCGTCGGAGATTTGTTCAACCACAGTCCCTCTATAGAGGGACTGTGGTTTAATATATCACGCGTGGTGGAAACCGCAATTATCCATAATCACACAGGCACCTACAGCCAAACACGGATTTCCAAACTTATCCGTAACTTGAACAGCCTCTTCGAAAAAGTTCAGTGACTCCAACCCATTTTGGTGGGTCAACGATCACATAGGAATGATCGACACCCGTTGCACTGATAGCTGTCATCAAGAAGTTTTCTTATGATTTCGTGTTTCCTTGGCTGCCGCCTTTAGTAAAACTTGTTTTGTTGTGGACAACTCTGGTGCGTTCTCGCACTGGTCTATCACTGGCTGTTAGGGGAGGACACGGCGACATTGCACTTTTATATGATATCCGATAGTTACGGCTAATAGACTATACAATATCGAAGATAGATTGGCTCGGCTAGATCTATTAGGTGGTGAAAACAGAATCTAGTATCGTCTAGTGTCGATATTAGAGTCCCCAAATCACCGATAATATCTGGTAAATATTGGCGATTTCACAACCTTGCGTGCCGAGGCACAGGGCAAGTCATTCTGGTGCCCTATAACCATTGCGTAAATATCGGCGATTTCACAGATCTGGCGTACCGAAGCACAGGCAAGTCATTCTAGTATCGTCTAGTATCGATATTTAATAGAGTCCCCAAATAGCTGATAAATATCGGGTAAATTTCGGCAATTTCACAGACCGGGCGTGCAATGGCAGAAAGCAATTACAGTGAAATACGATCAAGCTACAGAACTTCATAAAACAAGGTGTTGTTTTAATCGATGTGTATCAGCGATTTTTATGACATAAACACACTGGGCTTGATGTGGTCTTGTTTACATCTTTAATCAGCTACATGCTCTCAGTTACATAACGCACAAGGGCCACTCCTTGCATGTCTGATAGATAATCATAAACAAATCACCACACCTTGCAATGTCATGAATCTTTCTTTTTATTCGTGATGAATAGTGAGCGTGCATTCAGACACCTACATATAAAATTACCCGAATAGCTTCATTTATGATCCTTGACACTCACATATCAGCTGTGCGTAGACCCCAGTAATTGTGCCCTGGCGGGACCTTGTCCCACTCTTATTCAGTCAATCACACCAGTCGGCCACCCCTTAAAGCTAGTGGCACACTCCTCTAAGTACTTCCGTGGCGGTATACTTGACAACGTCACCTGGCGTACAAAAGCTGGTCGCCAAAGTTGCCTTACACAAGGGGCCGAGATTAGGGTTCGTGTGACTGCTAGCTGAATTTGACAGCGGGCATTGCAGTCTGTTGTGCCGTCTTTGTACAATATAACATACATCACTGATCGATCTTCTGACTGACGAGGTTTTAAACTGCTGCCTTATGAACATTGAGGCGACATAACCGATCCAAATGCCTTTCGCAAACTTGAAAGTGCTCGTACTAAGAAAGACATGAGTAACATGTCAGTTGAATCTGTGTGTTGGTTTTTGAGAAGATTTTTAATGATTAAATTGCGATTTTCGCTATATCCAATACGGCGAACAAACCTTCTGACTAACCCAAACGCCTTTCGGAAATTAAAAAAGAACTACCACTAGGTATTATGAGTGTACAATTTTAGTTCAATCTTGTGTATTGGTTCTGGAGGAGAATGTTTTAAAGATTAAATTCGAGTTTTGCAAAACCATATACGGCAGCCAAACCATGTGACCGATCCAAACGCCTTTCGCAAACTTGAAAGAGATCACGCTTTAGATGATATACATAAAATTTCAATTGAATCTGTGTGTTTGTTCTGGAGTAGACGATTTTTAAGAGTAAGTTACGATTTTTGCAAAATTCAATATGGCGGCAAAACCAGGTGACCTATCCAATGCCTTCACAAACTTGAAAGAGATAGCACTATAGATGATGCATGTACAATTTCTGTCGATTCGGTATGTTTGTTCTACAGAAGAAGATTTTAAAGATGAAATTACGATTTTCGCAAATTTCCAATATGGCGGCCAAACCACGTGACCGATCGAAATGTTTTTTTGCAAACTTGAAAGAGATCACTGTAAGGATGACATGAGTAAAATTTGAGCTTAATCGGTGTTTTGGTTCTGGAGAAGAATATTTTTAAAGATTAAATAACGATTTTTTGCAAAATCCAATATGGCGGCCAAACCACGTGACCGATCCAAACGCCTTTTGCAAACTTGAAAGAGATCACACTTTAGATGATAGATGTAAAATTTTAGTTCAATCGGTGAATCGGTTCTGGAGAAGAAGATTTTTAAAGATTAAATTGTGATTTCACAAAATCCAATATGGCGGCCAAACCACGTGACCGATCAAAATGCTTTTTGCAAACTTGAAAGAAATCACTGTAAGGATGACATGAGTAAAATTTGAGCTCAATCGGTGTTTTGGTTCTGGAGAAGAAGATTTTTAAAGATTAAATGAGTATTTTAGAATATCCAATATGGCGGCCAAGGTCACGTGACTGCATGCGATTTTATTTGCAAATTCTAAAGACCTTAGGTCATGCTTGCTATACAAAAAATTTCAAATCGACTAGACCCCTAGGTCTTCTGGAGAAGCCATCTTTAGGTTTTTGGAAAATCCAATATGGCCGCCAGGTCACGTGACCAATCAAAATTTCAAGGGTCAGGTGCACGAGTACTAATTGGCTCCTATTAGCCCTGCAAGTTTGAGAAGTTTTCGTTCAGCCGTTCGAGAGATCTAGGTGAGCAAAGAAACGGCAGAAGAAGAAGAAGAGGAAGTCAGTAGAACTTGAGCAATAATTAAAGCTGCAAGCAGCGTTGGCGGGGCCCAAGCGGTTGCCATGGTTGAAAGTACTTGCACTGATGATACTATGTGCACATTTTGAGCTTCCATGTGTCTTGTGTGTAGAGAAATTTTTAGACTAGTTGTTAACACATTTGAAAATACATTTAAAAGCTGACGCATCTCAATTCTCATTTAAAATGATTTTGAAAAGTATGCTTGACAGAGAGAGGCGAACAAGCATTTTAAGTACAATTGATGTATATCATCATAGCTCATTCTGTAAATTTACCATGTGTCCTATGTGTTGATATATCCTTGAACTAGTTGTTATACATGAAAATTTCGTGTCAAAGATCGTTTTCCCGATTTCCCATTTACATCACTTTGAAAAGTGTGTGTGTCATAGACAAACGGTAAATAGCATTACAATAAATTTCAACTGATTATGTGGTCACTTGTAAGCCATACAGACTGATGTGATGACAAGAAAAATAAAGTTTTTTTTTCTCATCCTCGCGTGTGTCAATTCAGATCTGCTGTGTCCACCTAATGAGGAAATAAATGAAAAAAACTGCAAAAAATACATCACGATAGTGCATGTATAAAACAGAATCGTAAACTAAATAATTGACTGAAAAAAAAACTGCAAAAAATACATCACGATAGTGCATGTATAAAACAGAACCATAAACTAAATAATTGACACTAACATTCCATTCAGAACTGTACACGTATTTCACTGTTATGTTACTTTGTGAAAAATTTGCAAATGTTGCACTTAAAGTCAAACCGCTGAACTGTTGCTGTACAAAAATAATAAAGCAACGCTGCTGTTCATTTATCTCTGCGTGCATTCATATGTTGTTGTCATTTTTTCCTGCGTTGTTGATTGAAGAATAAATAAAGAAACCCGCATCACCACATAATTTTTGAAATATGTCTAGGATAACAAAGAAATGTTTTATTTTTTTGGCATACTAGTTGTTTTGATGACCTGTATACTATGAATTTCAAAATGTTGGGTAGAACAAAAAGGTGTTCTTCAAAACCTGAAGATTCCAAATAATAAACTGCAAAAGTTACTGGCAATAAGAAAGTATGGAGTTGTCACTCAGGAAATAAATGCTAAACATCGTTGTAAAAGTTGAAAATACTGTCTCTTTTATAAGATTACAATTTTTGCAATAAGCTTAAGAAGAGTGGGTAGCTGAACAAATCATAACAGCCTTGAGTACGAATCCTCCTTTTTAAGAGTCAAATAATACTAGTCCTGAGCACTGTTTCTGTTGAGTGAAATGCTCCCTTAGCTGTAACTTTAAAGGCTAGCTGTACTTGTCAAAAGTTAGGCGTATGCGATGCAGCTATATTTAATAGTTACAAACCTGTAATCGCTAGCAATGCAGTACTGTTCATATCGCGCTATAGACAACGGCACGAAACCTGCTTCAGCATACCAGTTTTTCAAACAAATTAGATATCCATTTTCATAGCAGTTCAAAAGTAAAAAACTCTCAGACTTGAGAAATGTGTGCATTTTAGACTTTCGACACATTTGCTTTACACTTTAATTTAGCGAGCTTTGGTAGCTCGATGAATTTAGCAAGCGATGCTCGGACAGCGCACAGCGTATCGATGACACTTGGGTCAGGGGTCATCACCAAAAACGTCAGAGCGTATTCACGGCGAGCTCGAATCATGCCAGGATCGCAGAAATCATGGATCATAAATCCAAATGTTCATGTCTATTACGTAAAGAGAACCCTAAAATATAAAACACATAATGATTTGATATGGAGAAAGATCTTTTTGTTTCACTGACAGTCAAGTTAAATGCTCAAATATCGCGACAAGACTTGCGCATTGGCACAATATGAATGCGTAAGTACGTCGACTGTACTCGGCGGACGAGCGAGCGCCTTCTCTGAAAATCTGTTTACGATATCACGTCACAATACACTGAAAATTCTTGCGAATTCATCTTTAAGGAGGCCAATTCACACAAGTTCCTAACGTCAGTAAAGATATTTTCTTGTTGGCAGCAATACATCACCAATGTTTTCACCGTTCAGGAGTGCCTTACTCGCTCTACCTTGACAAAAAAGGCGTAAGCTTTTGACCATGCAAATTCCAGGCGACTTTCCTACTCTGATCATAATCTTTCTTTCCATTTCATAGCTCTACTTGCGCTTAGAACCTGTGTTAGGGGTGGTTTCTCCCCATATTGGTGGAGCTGCCTAAGTCAAAAAACGAAAGTTTACCGTTTTTGCTTAGTTTCACCGTCACTACAATCCTTCAGTGTTGACGACGACACTGTACTGCACAGTGCACGGAGTAATCTGTAGGCACATAGTTGTCCAGCCCAAAACTTAGTAACATTTTAGTCAAATAGTCATGGTAAACATATGGGGTACTTTTGGTTTGTGAGCTATTTCGTTACAATGTTATTCATTACTGTATGTGTTACAAATACGATCTTCTGACGGGGATGAACAGAGATAAAGCATTACGTCTCAAGTTGAATGCAGGACAGCGCGTGGACAGACTAAGTGATGACATCATAGTGCAATTTTCGATTCGCAGGTTTGGCTAATTTTTGCCTAAATCTTCTCGGCAAACGCTACTTTTTTCTCGCATTTGCGATTTTGCGAGCAGGCAGCGGAAACACTGCCTGCGTCATTGCGAACAAAGGAAGGCCACAACGCACCTTATTTTCAAGCAGGCGATTTATGTTTGTTTTTCAGATTTCGTCCATTGAAAATCCTACCCGCACGCGAAAAGCAAACAAGAATTAATTGTATGGCGCCTAATGTAGAGTGTGTGGATAAAATACACAAGGAAAGTGCTAAATGAGTCATGGAGTTTATCGTTTGACAGAATCTAGTATCGTTTAGTATCGAAGTTAGAGTCAGTCCTTGGAAGTCGGATTTGTGAAAACCTGTAAGGTGGTGAAATCTACGATTATATATATATCGGATTTTTACCAGCGATTTGACAGAATCTAGTATTGTCTATAGAGTCAGTCCTCGGAAGTCGGGTTTGACAAGAACTGTGAGGTGGTGAAATCTCCGATATATATCGGATATTTACCCGCGATTTGATAAAATCTACTATCGTCTAGTATCGAAGCTAGAGTCAGTCCTTTGAAGTCGGGTTTGGCAAAACCTGTCATTTGGTGAAATCTCCGATATATACCGGATATTTACCCGCGATTTGACAGAATCTAGTTTCGTCCAGTATCGAAGTTAGAGTCAGTCCTTGGAAGTCGGGCTTGACCAGAACTGTAAGGTGGTGTAATCTCCAATATATATATCGGTTATTTACCCGCGATTTGACAGAATCTAGTATCGTCTTGTATCGATATTATAGTTCCCAAATTGCCGATAAACATCGAGTAAATATCGGCGATTTCACAGATCTGGCGTACCGAAGCACAGGGCCGGTCATTCTACTATCGTCTAGTATCAATATTACAGTCCCCAAATCCCTGATAAATATCATGTAAACTTCGGCGATTTCACAGACCGGGCGTGCAATGGCACAAAGCAATTACAGTGAAATACGATCAAGCTGCAGAACTTTATTAAACAAGGTGTTGTTTTAATCGATGTGTATCAGCAATTTTTACGACATTAACACACTGGGCTTGATGTGGTCTTGTTTACATCTTTAATAAGCTACATGCTCTCAGTTACGCAACACACCAGGGCCACTCCATGCATGTCTGATAGAGAAACATAAACAAATCACCACACTTTGCAATGTCATGTATCTGTCTTTTTTATTAGTTATGAACAAGTGAGCGTGCATTCAGACACCTATACATAACATTACCCGAATCGCTTCATTTATGATCCTTGACACTCACATATCAGCTGTGCGTAGACCCCAGTAATTGTGCCCTGGTGGGACCTTGTTCCGCTCTTATTCAGTCAATCACACCAGTCGGCCACCCCTTAAAGTTAGTGGCACACTGCTCTAAGTACTTCCGTGGCAGTATACTTGACAACGTCACCTGGCGTACAAAAGCTGGTCGCCAAAGTTGCCTTACACAAGGCGCCGAGATTAGGGTTCGTGTAGCTAGGGTTCGTGTGACTGCTAGCTGAATTTGACAGCGGGCATTGCAGTCTGTTGTGCCGTCTTTGGCTTTTCAGTGTACAATATATCACACATCACTAATCGATCTTTTGACTGACGAGGTATTAGACTGCAGCCTTATGAACATTGAGGCGACTTAAAAGATCCAAATGCTGTTCGCAAACTTTAAAGTGCTCGCACTAAGAAAGATATGAGTAAAATTTCAGTTGAATCTGTGTGTTTGTTTTTGAGAAGAAGATTTTTAATGATTAAACTGCCGATTTTTGCTATATCCAATACTGCGAACAAACCTACTGACTGACCCAAACGCCTTTTGGAAATTAAAAAGGACTACCACTAGGGATTATGAGTGTAAAATTTTAGTTCAATCTGTGTATTTGTTCTGGAAGAGAAGATTTTTAAAGATTAAATTGCGATTTCACAAAATCCAATATGGCGGCCAAACCACGTGACCGATCGAAATATTTTTGCAAACTTGAAAGAGATCACTGTAAGAATGACATGAGTAAAATTTCAGATTAATCAGTGTTTTGGTTCTGGAGAAGAAGATTTTTAAAGATTAAATTACGATTTTTCGCAAAATCTAATATGGCTGCTAAACCACGTGACCAATCCAAACGCCTTTCGCAAACTTAAAAGAGATCACACTAAAGATTATATATATAAATTTTTAGTTCAATCAGTTGATCGGTTCAGGAGAAGAACATTTTTAAAGATTAAATTGTGATTTCACATAATCCAATATGGCGGCCAAACCACGTGACCGATCGTTATGGTTTTTGCAAACTTGAAAGAAATGAC